>NW_024369929.1:17061427-17439444 GCF_014805655.1 Passer montanus
AGCCGGGCCGGCCCGAGCGGGGCCGTTGCGGGCGGCGGGGCCGCGCGGAGGCGGAGGCGGCCATGGAGGGGCTGGCGGGGTACGTGTACAAGGCGGCCAGCGAGGGCCGCGTGCTCACCTTGGCCGCGCTGCTGCTGAACCGCTCCGAGAGCGACATCAAGTACCTGCTGGGCTACGTGAGCCAGCACGGCGGGCAGCGCTCCACGCCGCTCATCATCGCCGCCCGCAACGGGCACGCCAAGGTGGTGCGGCTGCTGCTCGAGCACTACCGCGTCCACACGCAGCAGACCGGCACCGTCCGCTTCGACGGGTACGTGAGGCCCGGGCCGGCCAGCGCCGGGCGCGGCGCGGCGGGCACGGCCGGGGCGCGGGGCTGGGAGCGCCGTGCGGGCCTCTGGGGCTCCCGCTGCCCTCGGGAGCCTCATCCAGCGCAGGGAATCCCCTGCCCCGGTGTCTGTGTGGGCTCTGTGGCTTGGCGGTGGGTTCTTTGCAGCCCCGGCTCCTCTGTGAGGTGGTGGTCCCTGTGGTCCCGGCTCGGGTTGTTCCGTGACTTGGTGGTGCTTGGGAACCCTTCCAGCTCCGTGTTCTGAGGCTCGGTGGCCCTTGTGGGTATTTTTCAACTCGGGCTGTTTTGTGATTTGGTGGTCCTCGTGGGGCCCTTCCAGTTCTGTGTTCTGTGACTTCATGGCCCTTGTGGGTTCTTTTCAACTTGTCACTTTTGTGACTTGGTGGTCCTTGTGGTCCCAACTGAGATTATCCTGTAACTTGGTGCTTCTTGTGGGCCCTTCCAGCTCAGTGTTCTGTCACTTCATGTCTTTGTGGAGCCTCTCCAGCTGAGGATTCTGTGACTTGTTGGTGCTTGTGGGCCTCTTCAACTCAGGCTGGACCTTGTGGATCTCTTCCATCTCAGGATTCTGTGACTTGATGGTCCTTGTGGATTCTGTTTTGTGACTTGGTGGTCCTTGTGGTCCCTGCTCAGATTATTCTGTGACTCAGTGCCCTTGTAGGCCCTGTCCAGCTCAGTATTCTGTCACTTGATGTCCTTGTGGGCCCCTTCCAGCCCAGGCTGTTCTGTGATTCTGTGCCTTACTGGCCTTGTGGGCCTCCTGCAGCTCAGACTGTTCTGTGACTCGATGGCCCTGGGAGCCCTTCCCAACCCAGCTTGTTCTGTGACTTGGTGGTGCTTGTGTGTCCTTCCCACCTCAGATTACTCCATGACCTGGTAGGCCCTGCCCAGCTCAGCATTCTGGGTTTTGATGGCCCTGTGGGTCCCTTCCAAGCTGTTCAGTGCTCTGGGATCCCTCCCCTGCCCTCAGCAGAGCTCCCAGGAGGATCTGAGCTCTGATTTTCCCAGGCACAGAGGGCAGGCTGACAGGGTGGCAGTGCCCAGCGCCCTCCTTGCTGCTGTTTTTAGAAATGAATTTGTGACACCCCCACCTAAACATCACGTGGGTGTTGGAGGCCACAGTGAGGTCACAGTTTGGTGATTTTCTGGTAAAAAATGCCTGTGTGGTTGGAGATCCCACCTGATGCTTTGTGAGCCATAGATGACATTTCCATTTAGGAATTCCCCATGTGAAGCTGTGGACAGGATAATATTCACAGCCCAGAGAGCTTCTGCTGGGCCAGAGTGGCCTTTTGGGGACATTTTTGCTGCTACAGGTGACCGTGCCATCAGGAAGGGTTCTCACACTGCTCAGTTTTCACACACAGAACCACTTCCCTGTGTGGTTTGATTTTTAGTCCTTCCTTTTGCCTTCCAGCTGTTTTTTTATTTATTTTTTTTTAAGTGTGTGTGTTTTTTTGTATTGTTTTTGGATTTTTTGTTTGTTTTGGTTTTTTGGCTGTTTGGGTGGTTTTTTTTTTTTGTTTTTGTATTTTTTTTGGGTTTTTTTCCCAGTCAGAAGCAGGTTGAGAATTCCTGGGGTGAGAATCCCTGGAGGAAGGACTTCCTGCCAGGCAGCAGATGCTGGATTTTTGCCTGGCTGGGGTGGGGATGTTTTCCAGAGGCTGTGCCTGGCACGGATTGAAGGAGGAGTTGTGGGAGGCACAATGGGTGCAGAGAGAGGAGCAGAGCCCATGTGATCCCCAGGGATTGTTTTTCTCAGATAAGGTGGCTCAGCAGCTCCTCTCCCGTGGGCTTTCCACTGGGAGCCTCAAAACACCAACAAATCACCTCGGGTTCCTAAAAGATCCCCCTCCTGACTCTCCTCCTGCTTCAATACATAAATATTTTAATGGAGTTATTTACAAAATCAGGAACTTCTCACTGGGAATTCTCTCTGAGATCTTGAAGAGCCTCTGGAGGTGTTGGATTTACAAACAGTTGCTGTGGAGCTGCGAGGGCTTTATAATAATTAAAAATCTCTGTGAAAGTGAAATTTCAGCTGATCTTACCATGTTTTAACTCTGGGGAACGTGGCTGTCTGGAATGTTTGTCCTTCCTGTGTGTTTGGGACGGGCCTTGAGCGTGTGTGAATCCTGCCTGTTTCTTCATTTCAATCCTTCAAAAATCAGGGAATGAGAAAGGCACATCCTTTATTTTGTGTGCTGGGTTTAAGGGAATGAAAACAGCTTAAAAAGAAGGCTCTGTCCCCTCATTTCCCCGTTATTCATGTGACACAGCTCTGTGGAGCAGCCCAGCCCAGAACTTCTGCTTTTTTGGGTTTTATTTTCTTCCTGAGGTTCCATTTGTGTCACCAGGTTGCTGGGCTGGTTCAGGGCACGGGATCTCAAATAGGGAAGCACTGGGAACTGCAGCTCAGGGAGAGGGGGCAGGAAAAGTGATCAGGAATTTTGAAGCCGGTTTTGCTGCCAGGGCTGATGCTGCTGTCTAAATCTGATTTTTTTGTGTCAAAATATCCATTTTAAGGTTTTTCTTGGTCTTTAATATGTCACTTGATGGCACTGAAGGGATAATTTTAGAACTCTTCTTGCCAGACCTCTCCAAACTGAGGCAGGAGTTTGTGAGTGGGATCTTCAAGGTGGCCAAACCCCTCTGGCTGCTTTGAAGCTCCAACGCTCCGTGTGCTCTGTCGGCCATTCTGTAGTTGTGAGTTCCTTGGAATTCAGTGAGTTCCTTGGAATCCCGGTGAGTTCCTTGGAATCCAGGGATGGGCTGGCTGTAAAATCCCCGTTGGTGGCTGGGTGTGGGATGCTTTTGGAAGAGCATCAGCCTAATTCCTTATCCTCCTGTCCCCAGCTTCGTCATCGACGGGGCCACCGCGCTGTGGTGCGCGGCCGGCGCCGGCCACTTCGAGGTGGTCAAGCTGCTGGTGAGCCACGGCGCCAACGTCAACCACACCACGGTGACCAACTCGACGCCGCTGCGGGCGGCCTGCTTCGATGGCCGGCTGGACATCGTCAAGTACCTGGTGGAGAACAACGCCAACATCAGCATCGCCAACAAGTACGACAACACCTGCCTGATGATCGCGGCCTACAAGGGCCACACGGACGTGGTGCGCTACCTCCTGGAGCAGCACGCCGACCCCAACGCCAAGGCCCACTGCGGGGCCACCGCCCTGCACTTCGCCGCCGAGGCCGGCCACCTGGAGATCGTCAGGGAGCTGGTCAAGTGGAAGGCGGCCATGATGGTGAACGGCCACGGCATGACGCCGCTCAAAGTGGCCGCCGAGAGCTGCAAGGCCGACGTGGTGGAGCTGCTGCTGGCTCACGCCGACTGCGACAGGAGGAGCAGGATCGAAGCTCTGGAGCTGCTGGGGGCCTCGTTTGCCAATGACAGGGAGAACTACGACATTTTGAAGACTTACCACTATTTATATTTAGCCATGCTGGAGAGGTACCGCGACAGCGAGAACGTCATCGAGAAGGAGGTGCTTCCCCGGATCGAGGCTTACGGAAACAGGTCGGAATGCAGGACGCCTCAGGAGTTAGAGTCCATTAGGCAGGACAGAGATGCCCTTCACATGGAAGGCCTCATAGTGCGGGAGAGAATCCTGGGCTCGGACAATATCGACGTCTCGCACCCCATCATTTACCGGGGCGCGGTCTACGCGGACAACATGGAGTTCGAGCAGTGCATCAAGCTCTGGCTCCACGCCCTGCACCTGCGGCAGAAGGGCAACAGGAACACCCACAAGGACCTGCTGAGGTTCGCTCAGGTCTTCTCCCAGATGATCCACCTGAACGAGCCCGTGAAGGCCAAGGACATCGAGAGCGTCCTGCGCTGCAGCGTGCTGGAGATCGAGCAGGGCATGGCGCGCATCAAAACCACCCCGGACGCCGACATCCACACGGCCATGGACAACTACGAGTGCAACATCTTCACCTTCCTCTACCTGGTGTGCATCTCCACCAAGACACAGTGCAGCGAGGAGGACCAGTCCCGCATCAACAAGCAGATCTACAACCTGATCCACCTGGACCCGCGCACGCGCGACGGCTCCAGCCTGCTGCACCACGCCGTCAACTCGGGCACGCCCGTGGATGACTTCCACACCAATGACGTGTGCAGCTTCCCCAACGCCCTGGTCACCAAGCTCCTGCTGGACTGCGGCGCCGACGTCAACGCCGTGGACAACGAGGGGAACAGCCCTCTGCACATCATCGTGCAGTACCACCGGCCCATCAGCGACTTCTTGACGTTGCACTCCATCATCATCAGCCTGGTGGAGGCCGGCGCCCACACGGACATGACCAACAAGCAGAAGAAAACCCCTCTGGATAAAAGTACCACCGGGGTGTCCGAAATCCTCCTTAAAACTCAAATGAAGCTGAGTCTCAAGTGCCTGGCTGCCCGCGCCGTGCGGATCTACAACATCAGCTACCAAAACCAGATCCCCAGAACTCTGGAGGAGTTTGTCCAGTTCCACTAGGCCGTGTCCAACCTTTTGTGGTGGTGCTATCCCGGGACGACACCAGACAGCAGAATACACCCATGTCCATGAAGTTGTTTTTCTCCATTCCTTTGGTTTTGGGTTCCTCTGGATTCCGTCTGCGGCCTCAGTTCTCGGGTGGAGATGGTGGAGGGCGGGGGGCAGGAAAAGCCACATTGTTGTCCTGTAGTTGAATCTGGTGTTTGAGATTTTGGTCCTTTTCTTTTTTTGATTAAATGAATCCCTTCATTAGCTCTTGGTTTTCTAAACGACAAGAGAAGAATCCCCCAGGTAACTCCTCTCAAACGTTCCGTGTTCGACACGATTCGCACAATTGGATTTCAAACTCCTCACAATGAGGTGGGAAAAGAAAAATTGGGAATTCTGTGGTGGTTGGGTTAAAAGTGGAGTGTCCACCCCCAGAGCAGTGTGTTGCTCTCATACCTCACCGTGCTCTTATGCCTTTCAGCTCGTGCTGAAGATGTTGGTAACGTTTTAAAAGTTGTGTTTTAAATAAAAATGTACAGCTACAGATGTGAGGGGTGTTCTGTTAGGATATGCAGGTGGAAATTTGGCTCTGAGGGGCTGAATTCCATCATCAGGCTCTTCACTGACACTGCTGCAGTAAGTATTGAATAACCTATGGACAAAACCCCACTTCCACGCCGACCGAAAATAACCGGAATCATCGTTTCTTTTTCCGTAGCTCCGTCGCTCCTATCCAAACATCATGCATGGATCCCTAGAAACTGGGTAGGGAATTTGTGTTTGTGTGTGTCCCAACATTTCAAACTGCTTTGAACTTGGGTTTTTTCTGTTGTTTCGACGCTCAACACGCACCTTTTTTTTGACTCAAAGTCTGTCCAGCTGCACTCTTGGATTCCAGATGCTGTATCTTCCTAACGGAGCCGTCTGCCGCCAAAGAGAGTCTTCCTTGAACCTGGCTTTTCCAAGAAGCGTTGGAGTCTGTGCCTCCCTGAATTGGACTCGAGGATTTTTCATGGTTTTTACTCCTTCCAGTAGGAAAATCTCTTCTTAAAACTGATTTTTACAAAAAAAAAAAAAAAATTCTCCTCTCATCAACCTCTTTGCTGGTGAGCGAGTGATTGTACGGGGACGTTGTCGCTTGAGAACTTTGGGAGAAGTGGCAGATGCTCCAGCAGGAAAATGTCACTTGTTGGGACAAGGCTCCTGAACCCTCTGTTCCTTTCCCACGCAGCTTTTTAACCGTCAGGATGAACGAATGTTCCGTGGGGTTTTTTTAAAAACAATCCAGGTAGAACTTTCAGGCGAGATTTGGGGCACACGTTTCTATTTGTATGACAAAGAAATAAACATTGAATGTGGAATTACCTTGCAATTCCTGGTTTTTGTCCAGGGTTTGTGTCCTTTGGGGGAAAAGCTTTAGGGTCAGCTTTAGGTTCTCTGGGGAAGCTGCCACATCCCTGGATTTGTCCTAAGGCCAGGTTGGAGCATTCTGGGATAGTGGAAGGTGTCATTTTCCTGAGGAGAATTCCAAAGGAACAATAAAAATTCCTGGCTGTCGATTCCAAAATACTTCCATGCAGAGGAAGGTCTTTGCTGTGGGAAGGCTGCTCCTGCCTGCAGCCTGTGCCCGGTTGTTCTCCTGCTTCCCAGTGAATTCCTGCTGCCTGGTGTCATGGAATGCTGTCCTGCCACCTCCCCCCTGTCACCAGGAGCTCTTGGCAAAGGATAGGGAATACCTGTGGGTGAGGCTTGGGAATGCTGGGATCTTCTCCAGGATCTGGATTTTTCCTCCCAAGCATTAAACGCTGTGAGGTTCCCTTTGCTCTCCCTGTTATTTAAAGCCCCTGATAAAATTCCTTGGATCTTCCAGGTGCTGTTTTCCCTGGAAAAGCACGGAGTGAAGTCCTGGGAAGAGCCGCGTGCTGCCGGGGGTTGGGATGTTGATGGAGCAGGATCAGAACTGGGAGAGGCAGAAATAAACCCGGCCTAGAAATAAACCCGGCCTAGAAATAAACCTGGAGCTGAGCCAGGCCTTGGAATGCTGATCCTGCTGTCCCGAGGGATCCAGAGGGACTGAGCCACCCAGGGATGGGGACAGTGCAATCCCAGCCAGGGATGGGGGACAGTGCAATCCCAAACAGGGATTGGGGACAGTGCAATCCCACCCTGGGATTGGGGACAGCCGCCTCCAACCCCACCCTTGCTGCTAGCAGGGTCCTGGAAATCCGGGATTCCCAAATATTCCTTGGGAATGGCTGGGGAGGGGAGCAGGAGGGGGGCAGGTGCACCCTGAGCTCCACAGAAATGTGGGAATTGTGTCCTGGAGTGTGCCCAGGTGTCCATGGCAAGGGATATATAAAATATCTCAGTGTATTTTTATATATATATATATATAAAAATATATCAATATATTTATATGTATAAATGTGTGTATATATATAAAATATATCAATGTATGTATATATATATAAAATATATCAGTGTGTATATATATAAAATATATCAATGTATTTATAGATATAAATATATTAGCTGTATGTATAAAAAGATATCAATGTATATATATAATTTTTGTATATTTATAGAAAACATAAAATATAAATATATTAATTATACGTAGATATAGAAATAAAAATATAAAGTATTTATACTTTATGCACATACACACACATATTTTATATATTTTATATATTTTTATATGTATATATACACACATACATATGCATGTATATACACATATATTTTATATATACACATCTGTGTAACAATTTTTAAAAGTCTAAAAGTAAAATTATTTACAAATGTATATGCACATATAGTGTGTGTGTAGATATATGTCTATGCATAGATATAAACCCACAAATATATATAAAATATATGTGTGTGTGCACATGTATTTTATATATAAGTAAATATATTTAAATATATATAATATATATAGATATAGGTAAAATATATCAATTATATATATTTATATATTTTTAAATATTTATGTATATATATTATATGAACATATATGTTATACATAAATATTCTGGACATATACATATAAATTATATGTATAGTTATAGATATAATATATAATATACATTATATATACACATATGAATATAATATAATATAATATAATATAATATAATATAATATAATATATAATTTAACATAAAATGTTATATTGTATTATATGAAAGTGTTATATTATATTATATTAATTATATTAATCAATATATAATATATACTACATATATGATTTTATTCATATATCTATGATATATATTATATGTTACACATATATATTAATACATAAATAATAATAGATAATAATATAAATAAAAAGTAATAATAAATATGTGTGTGTATGTATAAAAATATAAATCTATAAAATGTGTTGATGTATTTATATATTACATATTTATATATATAAAAATATATCTAACTACAGGGTTTCCCTGCACCCCAGCCGGACCCCTGAGCTCCCAGTCCATCAAAAACTGGGAAATGCAGAATTCCCACTCCCGCTGAGGATGGAATGTCTCATTTGGGAGTTTATTTTATCCTTTTTTTTTCCAAGTTGCTTCTCCCAAAGGCATCACTTGACTGCTCATCCCTTTCAAACTTCCTTGGAAAACCTCACATCCCATAGAAATAAATGATGGAAAAATTCCAGGATCCATCCTGCCCTCGATGCCAGAGCCGCCCCCCTCAAATCCACAGAAAATAAAAAGGAACAGACACCAGGAATTTTTAAAATACCATATTTTTAATTCTTAAAAAATACCAGGAACGGTATTTCCCGAACCTCATCCCGCATCCAAAAAAATCCACTTCCCTCTTCTCCATAAAATTAATATTAGCATAAATAATTCCGCTATGCCGAGGGCACATTCCCGCCCTTAAAATTCCATGATTTCCATGGCACCAGCTATGTACAGGTATGATACACGTGGGCTCCCCAAACTGCTCTGCTGGGACAAAACTCATCCAACTGCTTTTTAATTAATTCTTTAAACGATTTTAAATTTTTTCGGAATTATTTCTTAATTTTTAAATTTTTTTTTTTTGGCAGGGTTTTAAATTTTCCCCCCTTCTTTTCCTTCCTGTTTTTAGAAGAATTATGTACAGCTGGACACCGGAGATTTGGCGTTTAAGGTGCTTGAAATCACAAGAATTTCCTTCAGTGCATTCAGACTAATTAACGCCTCCACTTAATTACTCCTCTTAACGAAGGCAGTTTGAGAGCTGTGGCCAGCAGAGCCCGGGGCCTGCGACAGCTCCGCCACGGGCAGGAGCAATCCATGGGGTTTTTTTGGGATAATATTATTATTTTAAGGAGTTTTCCAGCTCCTCTTCAGGGACCCCTCACGTCGGCGTCCCCTCGTCCCCGCTGCTGCCACCTTGGTGACTTCCCAGTTGGAAGCACCTCCGAGGAGATTTTTGGGGAATTTTTGGTTGACTTGAGGTCTTTTGTTATGGAACCCCAGTTGAAAGCACCTCTGAGAAGATTTTTGGGGAATTTTCCATTGGTTTTAGGGGTATTTTTATGGAATCCCAGTTGAAAGCACCTCCAAGGAGATTTTTGGGGAATTTTCACTTGGTTTGAGGGGTATTTTTATGGAATCCCAGTTGGAAGCACCTCCGAGGAGATTTTTGGGGAATTTTTGGTTGATTTGAGGTCTTTTTTTATGGAATCCCATTTGAAAGCACCTCCGAGGAGATTTTTTGGGGAATTTTCACTTGGTTTGAGGGGTATTTTTATGGAATCCCAGTTGGAAGCACCTCCGAGGAGATTTTTGGGGAATTTTCCATTGGTTTGAGGGGTATTTTTATGGAATCCCAGTTGAAAGCACCTCCAAGGAGATTTTTGGGGAATTTTCACTTGGTTTGAGGGGTTTTTTTATGGCTTCTAAGTGCTGTCCCACAAGGGGTGTTCTCTGGTCCTGCTGCAAAGCCAAGCTCAGCCCCCAAATCCCTCGGGATCCCGGGAATCTCCGGAGCTGGGAGGGGGCTCCTGGCCCCGGCAGAGTCACTCCATCCCGTGGGAATTCTGCTCCCGCTCGGCCGCTCGCCGGCGGCTCCCGCTCTTGAAGAACCCGAGCTGTGGGGAGGGAAGAGAAACAAAATCCCGCTGTTTTTCCAGGAGCTTTTAATGGGATAGCAGCGGGAGGTTGGTCCTGGATATAATTTATAAATGGAAAAGGGGATTTTTGAGGAGGTTTTGAGGGTTTTTGGTGGTGTTGAGGATCTCGTGGGGTGCGGGACACGGATCCAGAGGGTTCCTCCACACATGGGAATCTCCAAAAATCCCCCAAAATGCACGGCCCGGGGGCTGCTCACCTTCCAGAGCGCCAGGACCAGCAGGGCCAGGAGCAGGAGACCTCCGAAGGTGCTCCCAAGGATGATCCAGATGGGAATCTGCGATTCCTCGGGCTTGGAGATCTCAAACGTGATCTGGGGGAGAGAAAACACCGCGGATGCCAGGCAGGAATGGCGGGGAAAAGGGGATAGAGGGACTGCTGAACAGCCCTTCCTCTGGGAATGCTGCACCAAGGATTTGGCTCAGTTTTCCCTGTGGAATCCGGAGATTCCAGGATCAAAGCTCGGCTCTGGCCACAGCTGCACCGAGTTCTTCCAGACCTGGGTCCCTCAATCCATGGGATCTCCCAGTGGGATCAGGGCAGGGTGTGGCAGTGTCCCAAAATTCTGGGTCCCTCCATCCACAGGGATTTTCCCAGTGGGATCAGGGCAGGCTGTGGCAGCATCCCGAAATTCTGGATCCCCCATCCCTGGGCTGACCTGGCGGCTGGGATCCTCCTCCCGGAAAACGAAGGGGCTCCGGAAGCGCCGCTGGAGCGCGGCGATCGTGGTGAGCTTCAGTGCCTTGAACTTCAGCTGCACGGAGAGGGCTGGGATGAGCATCCCACGTGGGAAAGGAGCCCCCATTCCCAACGGGATCCATCCCCATGGGCGGGGATGAGCATCCCACGTGGAAAAGGATCCCCCATTCCCAACGGGATCCCTCCCCATGGGCTGGGATGAGCATCCCACGTGGGAAAGGAGCCCCCATTCCCAACGGGATCCATCCCATCCCCTTGGCTTTGTATCCACAGGGATTCTGTTTGGATTCCTGGGAGAGGAGGATGCAGGGCAGGCAGGGAGTGGGGCAGAATGATGGCAAAAAAGAGGTTTTAGATTAATTAAATTAGAATTAATTACTAAATTATGGAATTAAATGATCCATAATGAGATGTAGATGTAGAACCAATAGGATAAGTGGTTTTGGGAACAAAATCCACCCCATGCATTCCTGGGGAAGGGAAAACTCCCACATTTTTGGGGTATGAGGGTTCCTTTGGGGGGTTTCTGCCTGAAATCCACATTTTCTGGTGAGCACTCACTGCTTTCAGAGACTTCATCCACAGGTTCCCACGCAAGTGCAGGTTCAGCTCCTCGCTGGGAGCCAGCTTCACCTCGCAGTCGATGGAAACCACGTCGGAGTTGCTGTGGTTCTGCAAAGGGAAATGTGGGATCACGGCTGGAGAAGGAGGGAAAATCCCACTGGGATTCATCCCTGGCAGGCACTGATGGAGGGAGGACCCCACGTGTCCATCCTCCTGTGTGGCCAAACCCCCTCATTCTTCAGATTTTCTCCCTCTTTTTCACCCCAAACTTCCCAGTTTTGCTGGGTTTTGTGCTGTTCTTCCCCTCCAAGATTTCCCTTGGGAAAAAAATTATCCTGATCTTTGTGAGCTGGAGAATCCCCTCACTTCCCATAAATCCTGAGTATTAACAGGGCTTAAGTCGCAGTGGCTGAGAGGAAAAATAAAAACAAACCGACTGAAGGGCTTGAAAATCTCTTAAAAAATTCCACATGCGTCCACGTGCCCCTCCCACATCCATGGGCCATCCCTATTGCAGGTTTTTCCCTGTTTTGGGATATCCTGGAGCCAGGATTGGCCCCGAGCAGGCGAGTACCAGGTGTGGGGTGTGGGACAGGTCCTCCTCCGCCGGGGTTCTGCGGTAGTCAGTGGTGTTCCCCCAAATGCTGCAGGTCGTGTTTTCCTGTGGGAGAAGCCGATGGAATTCCAGCATGGACACGGGATTGTGGCAGTGGCTTCCCTGTGCCCCCATCCCGATGGAATCGGGGATCCCCAGCACCCCCCAGGATTTGCTGGAGCTGGGATTGAGTTTGGCTCGATGTGGGATGTGGCTGGAGGGCTGGGATCCCATCCTAAACCAGGCCTGAATCCCATCCTAAACTGGGCTGGAATTCCATCTTAAATTGGGACAGAATCCTATCCTAAACCAGGCTGGAATCCCATCCTAAACTGGGCTTGAATCCCATCCTAAACTGGGCTGAAATCCCATCCTAAATTGGGACAGAATCCTATCCTAAAACCAGGCTGGAATCCCATCCTAAACCAGGCCTGAATCCATCATAAACTGGGCTGGAATCCCATCCTAAACTGGGCTGAAATCCCATCCTAAATTGGGACAGAATCCTATCCTAAAACCAGGCTGGAATCCCATCCTAAACTGGGCTGAAATCCCATCCTAAATTGGGACAGAATCCTATCCTAAAACCAGGCTGGAATCCCATCCTAAACCAGGCCTGAATCCATCATAAACTGGGCTGGAATCCCATCCTAAACCAGGCTGGAATTCCATCCTAAACCATGCTGGAATCCCACCCGAAACTGAGACAGAATTTCATCCTAAACTGGGACAGAATTCCATCCTAAACCATGCTGAAATCCCACCCTAAACTTGGACAGAATCTCATCCTAAACTGGGCTAGAATTCCATCCTAAACCATGCTGCAATCCCACCCTAAACCATGCTGGAATCCCATCCTAAACCTTAATCCCATCCTACCTGGTCTGCCCGGAATTCCGAGGGCAGCAGGAGCCGGTTGCCCGCCCGGGTGGCCACGGGCACGGTGATCTTCAGGGTCACCCCTTGCACCGGGAAGAATCCCAGGTTCTGCAGCTGCCAGGGAAGAGCACAGGGATGTGTTGGGATCGGGGGAGGGGGATCCCTGCTCCCAGGGCAGATCCCAAATCCAGGAGAACTCAGGGATCCGGTTCCTGCTCACCGTGAAGGTGCAGTGGAAGGGGGGCCCGATGGGGTTGGATCCATCCAGGGAATTGTTGGATCTGATCTCAAAATAGTCCAGGCTCGACGTCCTGTGGGACAAAGGGGTTTGTAGGATTTTCCCTTTTCTCTGCAGGACTTTCCCCTTTCTTGCTGGGATTTTCCCTTTCTTTATAGGATTTTCTCGCCTCTTTAATAAAGCAGAGCCACCCCAGGCCCTGGCTGAGGTTTGGATGTCGCAGGAGGTAAATCAATCCCTGCTCTGCAGCTGGAAAGGTGGGAAAAGAGCCAGGAATACCCTGTGGGAACCCATTCGGGAGCACCTGTGATGGCCCCAAAATCCTCACATTCTTTCAAATTCTCTGCCTCCTTTTCCACTCCAAGATTCCCAAATTTGATATTTTCTGTGCTCTTCTTTCCCTCCAGGTTTTCTCTTCATTACCAACTGGAGAATCCCCTCACTCCCCATAAATCCTAAATATTAAAGGAATTTTATTTGTGGTGTCTGAGTAAAAAATATAAAATGACCGAAGGGCTGAAAAATCCCCAAAATATTCCAGCAAGCAGTGCCAGGGAATGTGCTTTGGGATCCCTGATTTTCCCATCAGCAGCTTCCTAAATTATCTCTGCCTTCATCCCTGGCTGTCCCAGACTTGAATTCCCGGTGATTCCACGCTCGTCCCACAGCTCAGCTTCCCTCCGATGGTTTTGTGGGATGGCCACTGGCCCAGACACCGGGAACACCTGTTATGGCCATTATTACCTCCAAGAATTCCCTTTTTTTCCCCATAAAAACTCACCCTCACACCTCTTCAATAACATTTATGCCTTTAAACATCGGCAGAGTCCAGCTCCCCACGGCTCGCCAATTTTATAAAAAGCTCTCCCTGACTTTATGGCTCCTGGTTTTTCAATAAATTCCCAAATTAAACCTGGGTTTGAAGGCTGCTCCCAGCTGGTTTTCCCAAGGGGTTTTCCCAATCCATGACCTCCCAGGAGCCGCATCCCAAACCCCTCACCTGGTGAAGAGCAGGTCGGCCTCGTACTTGAGCTGGAAGTTGAGGTGGGCAACGTTGTCCTCCTTGGTGCTCTCCTTCTCCTCGCTGTCACTGGAACAGCAGCAGGGCCAGGGGGTCAGGCAGCAGCCAAATCCCCCTGGGAATTTTTTGGGGGAGTGCTGAACTTTATTGCATTTTGGTCAAAGCAGGATTTTACTCTGGGATTTTTATCATGAAAATGATTCGGAGGGAGGTGTCACCCCCAGCAGCGTAAAGGGGTGCAGGGGAATCCTCCTCTGCTATAATAATTGGTGAATTTGTAAAACATTTCATCAATTAATATTAATAATTTAGCCAATTAATTCTATTATTTATTAATAATTTAATAAATATTAAGTTGATTTAATTTTTCCCTTTATTTGTATGATTTCCCCTTTCTTTGCAAGGTTTTCCCCCTTCCTCACAGGATTTCCCCTTTTCATAGGATTTTCCGGTTTTTTTGCTGGATTTCCCACATTTCCCTGTGGAAATCTTTACCTGTGCAGGAATGGGGAGTAAGGAGAACTTTGTAAAATTATTAGGAGATATTTTTCCTGGGAAATATTTGCGGTGGGAGCATGGATGTGAAAGCAGCAGTGGCTGGAGATCCAGCAGAGCCCGACAGCTTCCACAGGCATGGAAAAATCATGGATGTAAATCCCCAGATAAATAAAAATAGCCGGGTTTGGGAGCACGGGGCTGGGATAACCCACAGCAACTGGGTCTCCATGGGGTTGTGCCATGGAAAACCTCTGGCTCTGCAGGAAGGAATCCCAAGGAAAGCTGGCTACATCCTGGGGTGCCCAGAGAAACTCCCTGGATCCCTGGAATTGTCCAAGGTTGGACACCCTGGGATCAGGGAAGGGATGGGATTGGATGGGCTTTTTTTCCAGCCCAAACCATTCCATGATTCCAGAGGGAGAAAGCATCCCCAGACCTGCTGGCAACCATGTAGACCTCCATGCTCTGCAGGAAGACGGACTTGCTGAATTCAAAATCCAGGCGGAAAGCGACCTGCGGGGAAGGGAAAAACACCGGGAAAAACATCGGGAAAAACATCCCAGGGAATAAAATCCCAAGTGCTGAGCGGGGCCAGTGAGAGACCCTGCGGGAGACACAATTCCCAATCCCACCAGGACTGAGCAGAGCCTTTCCAGGCAGAGAGGATTTGCAGGAATTCTCTCAGCCCCTGCCATGGGAGCAACGAGCAGCTCCCTTTGGAAGCAGATCCCTCCAGAGGCCCGGGATCGGCGGGAAGGGGAGGCAGCTGGAGAGAGCCAAAACCAATAAAACGGGATAAATGTGATAAATGTCACATCTGCAGTGACCTCAAACCGTCTGGGCCGGCACAGCTGACTGGAATATTAAAGCTCCCGCGGCTCCGGAGCCAAAATTCCTTTTCCAGCCTGTCTTTGTTTTGGCAGGAGCGGCACTACCTGATGGCCCACGGACACATTCCCGACCCCGTAGGTCATGGGGAGCCAGCTCCTCGTGCAGCCACAGGCATCCCACTGGGATTTTTGGGAGCTTCAAAGCCGAGCCTGGTGCCTGAGGCTCATCCATCTTAATCCAGGAAAGGTTTCAGACGGATACAGGAGCTGGGGAGATTTTATCTCCACGTCCTGCTTGTGTTGGTCCCTTTTCCCATGGGTGGCAGGTGGGATTCCAAGTGGATCCTGAATGGATCTCCCCACTATTTCTTTCCCAACTGAATTTGATGTTTCCCAAGGGTTTATGGTTTATAAAAATGATAAACTGGATCTGGGCTCATCCCCAATACTGGGAACACTGGTTTGGA
Organism: Passer montanus; assembly: GCF_014805655.1. NCBI lineage: Eukaryota > Metazoa > Chordata > Aves > Passeriformes > Passeridae > Passer > Passer montanus. The sequence continues at coordinate 17,077,180 of NW_024369929.1, forward strand.
GGGTGCCACCACCCAGGGGCTGGACTGGCTCTGAGCAGGATCCAGAGGCACCTCAGAGCAAGGAAAACCTCTCAGGGAGGGAAGGAGCCTCATCCTGCAGGGAATCAGCTCAGGGAAGTTCCCATCCGTGGTTTGAAGCCAACATTAAATTCTTCCACAGGACTGAAGGCAAATTCTGACACCTGGAGGAGCTGGGATGGATTCTGGGGCTCTCTTGAGGATCCCAACCATCCCAGCTTCCCTAAGATGCCTTTCAGACTCCAAAAGGGACAAAACCAAAAGTTTATCTTCAAAATCTTGATCAGGGCTGCCCAGATGTGACCCTGGGGGCAGAAGGTCCATGTGACAGCAGAGTGGGAAGTTGGGAATGTCCTACCTTGGCCTTGGCTCGGAAGAAGGGGTAGCTGACGTTGCACACCCTCCTGGTGGGGTGTCTGTCGTCACTGGCGCAGTCGATGTTGATGTCGGTGTCGTCCTGAAACGGGACATGAAGTCCTGTCCATGGAGTGTCTGGGACACCGGGAATGAGCCCCGGGAGCCGGCTCTTTGGGAAACTGGGAACACCTAGGGGCTCAAAATGGGCCTTGGCTTTGGGGAAACAACCAGCCAACCGCCAACCAATGGCCAACAAAATAATGGCCAACCAGTGGACAATCAACCAATGACCAACCAACCAAAATCCAACCAACCAATGACCAACCAACAACCAAAACCCAACCAACCAACGACAAGAACCAATGACCAACCAACCAATCAATCAACCAATAACCAACCAACGACCAAAACCCAACCAATAACAAACCAACCAATGACCAAAACCCAACCAAAACCCAACCAACCAATGACCAAAACCCAACCAAGATCCAATCAATCATTGGCCAACAAACTAATAAATGAAGGAAGGACAACCACCAACCAACCAAAATCCAACCAAAGGACCATGCAGGCAACCAGCCAGTCGTCCAACCCACCCTGCTCACTGGAGCTGGGAATTCTTCCCATGCATTTGTTGATGTTCCTGGAAAGGAGCATCTCTAGGGAGCAAGTCCCAGTTTCCTGATGTAAATCCTCTTTATGAATTTAATTACAGCGGTGAATGAATGAACCTGATTATTCCTGGCATTCCTGATTTTTCTGTGATGAGGAGTTGTTGGGAAGCACTTAGAGACAACATGAGCTGTTATCGTGCATGGCCACCAGCTAAGCTGGAATTCCCTCATGTCAACACCAATATTCCTGCTGCTGGAACACCTTCCACCTCTCCAGGCAGGCTGGAGAAGGTCCTGCCCATTGCAGAGCTGGGATGGGATGTGATGGGATAGGACACCAACCCTGCTCTGTCTCTTCCACAACCCTTCCAGATGTTGTAGCCTGCTTGTAGGCAGCTGTCCATCCTCACCATGACAGGATTTGAGCTATTCCAGCTTTTATCCCACAAGGGGTCAGTTTGAGCTGCTGCCACTGGAAAATTCCTACCTAGGAGCCAGAATATCCCAGCACCAGCCACCAGCAACAGCCTGGAGCTTCCTCCACTCATCTGCTGAAATTATGGACTTTTTGGGGCCACAGCCACTTTTTATTTATAATACACAGATATCTGTCCCCTCTGGATGCTCCTTGATAAGGAGGGACAGCCAGGAGCCTGATATCCATGACTCCTCCATGACCAGCTGCAAATATTCCCTACAACCACTGCTGCCTGGTGCTTGCTGTTCCTCACCCTCCCGGGGATTTTCCCTGCTCCCCTCACTTCGTCTGGAATAATCTCCAAAAAATGCATTTTTCTTATTTTGTGGGCAGCAAGCCCCACAATTTTCCCTTGGCACGGCTTGGAGAAAAACAAAGGAGATGGGATCTGCGGGCAGGGATGAAGTCATGGGGGGGTGAGCGAAGGCTCAGCAGCATCAGCACATTCCCAAACCTCACTGGGAACAGGGAGGAGTCGCACCAAGATCGAGTGAGTGGGGCAGTGACATTTTTGGGACACTGGGGGACCATCCAGGGAAAGCCATGGAGAGGTGGCATCGCCCGGCTCGGTGCTGAGCTGTGGCCACATTCCCATGATCAGCCCCTACTTCCAGAAGTTATTTCTCAGCTGCAAAAACTCGTTCCTGACGGGAACTTGGCCATGTGCAGGGAGTATTTTTAAACAACTGCAGGAGAAAAATAGAGGGAAATAATTTCCTCTGTGTTTGACCTTCGCTCAGGCTCTTAAAACTCAACCGTTTTTGTATTTCCAAAATAAAGAGCTGGAAGTGCTTAGAAACAGAGCCCATAAACAGCTCTGATTTATGAGGGATGGAGACAGATTTGGGCTCTGCTTTAGGCTGCAGCTTTCTCGCCCGGCCGGGACCAGCAGCACCTCTGGAAAAGCCTGGATCTCCCCCAGGAGCTCACCTTGGGGATCAAGCTGGCCAGCTGGAGGTTCCTGGAGAAGGAGATGTTGAGGACGGTGCTGTAGGCGTTCTCCCCGCGGTTTTCCAGCGTGGCTTCCACGGCCACCCTTCTCCTGCTGCTCTCGATGACGAAGACGGAGGCGTCAAAGGAGAGGCTGAAGGCCGAGCAGTCCCCCCTCCGCAGTGCCCTCCGGCAGAATTCCCTGCAAGAACAGGCATTCCCGGGATTTTATGACCATGGAAATCCCTGCCCTCCCTCTGTCCTGCTGTGCTGAAAGAGGAGTTATGGGTTTTTCCCACCGTCCATAATTTGGGGGTTTTTGGCCAATGGTGTGACGCTTTCTCAAACTTTATGAGGAATGCTCGGGACAGCTGGGATGTAGGGAAAAATCAGATCCCGTGCCAATAGCAAAGGTGGCTCCAAGCTCCAATGTCCAGCCTGGCCCTGGACACTTCCAGGGGCAGCCACAGCTTCTCTGGGAATTCCATCCCAGCCCCTCCCCACCCTGACAGGGAACAATTCCTTCCCAATATCCCATTGATCCCTCTTTCACCTAAAGCCATTCCCTGCGTCCTGTCCCTCCACGCCTTGTCCCCAGTCCCTCTCCAGCTCTCCTGGAGCCCCTTTAGGCTCTGGAAGGGCTCTGAGCTCTCCCTGGATCCTTCCCTTCTCCAGGTGGATATTCCCAGTTTTCCTAGCCTGGCTCCAGAGGGGCTCCAGCCCTCGGAGCAGCTCCAGGGCCTCCTGTGGATGCAGGGATAACCTTGAATAGCTCTGTAACCACAGAGCTGCAGCGTGGAATTATTTCCATGAGTCAAGCCCGTAATTGCCAGGTGGGTAATGCCAGCCTTGCAGTTATTTCCTGATTTGTATCCCTGGAACTCATCACCATGGCACCAAATATTCGCTGGTTTGTGGATTCCCCGAAAAACCACGGATTCCTTCCAGGCAGGGAGCAGGGAGAGGCTCAGAAGTGCCAAGGAGCACCTCATGGAGGGCTTGATCAGCCTTGTGGTGATGCTGGATGAAGGGCCAGTGATGTCAGAATTTACAGAGCGCAGACTGGGGCTGGATTTTGGAGCCTCCCCCAGCTGGTGACGCTCTCGGAGGATGCTCTGGGTCACCTACTCACATGGCACTGGGAATGTCACTTCTGGCATCCAGCACCAGGTCGGGGACACAGTGCTCGTCCTCGTTGCAGCCATTCCAGAAGGGGACCTGAGGGGACAATGAGGGCAGCTCGGTGACAGTTCTTCCAGGGACAGATCTGCCCTGGTGCCTTGGGAGGTGGCATTTTGGGAGGTAGAACTTTGGGAGGTAGAACTTTGGGAGGTGACACCATGGAGGTGGCACTTTGGGAGGTAGAACTTTGGGAGGTGACACCAGGGAGGTGACACCATGGAGGTGGCACCTGGGACGCAGAACTTTGGGAGGTGGCACCAGGGAGGTGACACCACGGAGGTGGCACTTTGGGAGGTGTCAGCTGCTACCTACAGAGACCCTGAGCGAGGTGGGCCACCCATCGTCCAGCATGGGGCCGTGCTCGGGATGCTCCAGCTCGTAGTCGATGGAGAACGTCACCGGCTTCACGTAATCCGCCGTGTCCTGTGGCACATGGAGAACACTGAGAGGAGCCCAGGGCTGCCCGGGCTGGGGCAGCACCTCAGGGTGTCCCCAGAGGTCACAGATCTGTCCTGCAGCCCCAGCCCAGGGATGGGATGTAACAAAAAACAGATCCCATCTCCAAGGTTGGTCCAAGCCCCATCCAACCTGGCCTTGGATGCTTCCAGGGGCAGCCACAGCTCCTCTAGGAATTCCATCCCAGCCAGGAACTCCTTCCCATGATCCCACCTAACCCTGCCCTCTGGAAGCCCCTAGGAGCTCCTCCCGTGCCTTGCCCCCGGGTGCAGAGGGGTGCTCTGAAGGGAGATGTTTTTTTGGGCTAAATCATGAGCTCCAGCCTCAAATTTCCCAAAAGTTCACAGCAGTTCAGCCGGGGCTTGGGCCTGGGCCAGTCTGGCAGCTCAGGCCTGTCTGGCTTCCATGAAATTCTCCTCATTCCCTGGGAATGTTTGGGTTTGGCCAGGTTTTTGCATCAGCTGCTCCCTGCAAACGAGGGATCCACCAGCTCTGCACCCCGGGGTGGGACCTGCTGGGCCAGAGGGGGACACCACCAGGGACTGGCATGGGGACGCTCGGCTCCCCATGGAAAAACAACGAGCATTCCTGATTTTGGAGCAGGAGGAGCAGCCTGACCCTGGGATGAGGAGCTCACACCCTCCCCGAGGACACGGCTGGTGGAACGGAGCACGTGGAAGCTGCAGTGATGTCACTGCTTGGGGACCCAGCAGCTGCCACGTGCTGGCAGCTCCCTCCCTGACCACATCAAACCGGCGCGGAGCAATCCAGCGGGATGGATCCAGCGGGATGAGGCTCGCTCCCAGCCCGGGAAGGCGCCGAGGGATGCCGGAGAGAACCTCTCCTGCTGCAGACTCACCAGGACGTGGAAGGGGAGGGTGTGGCAGAGCTCCTGCCCGGCGGGCAGCAGCAGCCCCCGCGCCCGCTCCCCGCCGTCGTCCAGGTGCGCCCGGGGCGAGTAGCGGCGCTCGTCGATGGTCGTGTTGTACCTGAGCCCTGCAGGGACAGGCCCAGCTCAGGCCGTGGGGCCACGCGCCCCAAAGCCTGGGCAAAGAGTGGCCCCATGCCCATTCCCTGCTGAGGGAAATCCAGGGAAATCCCAGGCAGATCTGGGGAAAGCGTCCCTTCTCCCAATGAGGAGTTTTGGGGATTAATTACTGCATGGCCTTGTCTAAAATCTGTGCAGGCGTGGAATTGCTTGCCTCTCAAGTGTTCCCGTGCTGGTCTGGAGGAATTGGAGCTCACCCCCCACCTGGATGATTTACGGAGATCCTTTGCTTCCTGCACTGCTGCTGGAAAGCAACAGGAGATTCCCAACCAAGCAGGGGTTTCAGAGAACCTCAGAATGGTTTGGGAAGAGACCTAAAATCTCATCTCACTGCAGCCCCTGCCATGGCAGGGACACCTTTCACTGCCTCAGGGGGCTCCAAGCCCTGTCCATCCCAGCCTTGGACACTTCCAGGGGCAGCCACAGGGAATTCCATCCCTGCCCCTGCCCATCCTCCCAGGGAACAATTCCTTCCCAGTATCCCATCTGTCCCTCTTTCAGCCTAAAGCCATTCCCTGTGTCCTGTCCCTCCATGCCTTGTCCCCAACCCCTCTCCAGCTCTCCTGGAGCTCCTTTAGGCCCTGGGAGGGGCTCTGAGGTTTCTCTGGATTCTTCTCTTTTCCTGGCTGGACACCCTCAGCTCTCCCAGCCTGGCTCCAGAGCAAAGGGGCTCATCCAGGGCGTGACTCTTTATTTCCAGTGGAAATAAAGGTAAAATCAAATAAATAAGGAAATCCCACTCAGATTTTATCCCACAGGGACAGCAGCAGGGAGAAAAACGCTGGATTTGACAGCACAAAACAAAACTCTTGCTCTGGGCACTGGGAGTTTTTCCCTTGGCTCTGGATCCTGATTTCCTTGGACAGTGTTTGCTGCTGGCTTGCAGGGGCTGAGCCGCTATCGCTTCCCTGCTCCGCTGACTCCCGGGAATCCGCCAGGGATCACTCGGGGTCACGGCACCATCCAAGGGTTTAACAGCAGGGCTGGCCAGCTCCACAGATTCCCTGCGATGTTGTGGAAAGTGCACATCTGGCCCGCAGATGTGTCCTGCTGCTGTGAGGGGCGGGAGGGATGGATGAGCCCTGCGGAACGCGGGCCGGGCACATCCTCTCCCGTCCCGCTGCGGGGACGTTCCTGTCACACGGAGCATGGAAAGGCAAATCCCAGGAGAGCCCAGCCCAGGGAACAGGTGAGGGATGAGGTGGGATTTATCCCGGGGGCGTTTCTTTGGCAGAATCACCACCAGAACCCAGAGACTCGGCCGGGACAGGGACAAACGTGAGTGGCACGTGATGGACACGTGAGCTCCTCCAAGCTCCTGGATGGTTTCCATCCCAAAAGTTGGGTTTTCCTTGGAACTGGAGACCTGAGCAGGGCAGGAATTGGGATTTTGTCCTCACCCACACTGGCAGTCTGGAAGTGAGCGGAGAGGAAGAGGGCGGTGAAGCAGACGAAGGCCCTCATGCAGGTGGCCTCCTTGCCGTTGCGCCTGCAGTCCTTGGTGAAGATGTTGATCTTGGGCGGCTCAAAGCGGAGGCTGGCGTTGATCTGGACCACGCTGCGGGACCTGTGGGGTGGGGAGAGGCCATGGCATGGGCTCCGGCTCGGGGTGGGACATCCTGGAGTCTCCCACAGCTCCAGGTTTGCCTTTTTCACTCCTTTTCCCTCCTTTTTGCAGAAGGTTGGGAAGACCAAAGGTGGTCTCCAAGCAGAGCCCAGGGTGACCCATCTCGGCTGGGCACAGCCACCCTCCGTCCCAAGAGCTTCAAGGGACTCTCCCAACATTAATTAATATTTAAAACTATTGCTCTAATTAAACCAGACCGGAAGGAACCTGGGCAAATCCCCACAAATGAACTTGGAACTTCTGGAGAACTATGGGTGAAACACAATGGAAAATGAACTCTGGCATCTTTTTAGAGCACGAGGGTATTGAGATCCCACAGCCCCGTTAGACAGGGGGTGGTTATTCAGGAAAGATGTGTCAGATTGTTGGGAGACCGGTTTTTCCTGGAAAATTTTTGGCATGATTTGGGCAGAGGAGAGCGGGAGAGAGCACCAAGGATCTGTGGCTCACCACAGCACCACGGCGTTCCCCAGCGAGCCCACGGCCAAGTCCACGAGTCCGTCCTCGTTCAGATCCAGCTGCCCGTGGATGCTGCATCCAAAATACATCAGGCCCGGAACGAGGTCGGCGGCCGCGATCCGCTGGAAAGGAATGGGAGCAATCCAGGCTGGATTCCAGCAGGAGCATCCCTGCCTGCCAAGGGTTTGCCAGGCTGACTCCGCCTCGCCGCTGAAAATTCCCCGTTCCAAGAGGTTCTGCTAAACATGGTTTTCCAGGGAATTTCTCTTTGGAAAAGAGAAAGTGTTTGCTTTGAAAGCAAGTTCTCTTTGGAAGCACCAGCCAAGATTTCTACTGGATTTACCCTGCGTATTTAACATTTATCAGAAGTGTAATAAATAAATAAATAAAAGAAATAAATTAAAAAATTATACATATAATTAATTAATCTATAGCAATCCCTTGCAATGAATGCTAAACATTGCCCCTAATTCCAAGCCTTTTCCCCCACTGTTCCATGGAATAACTCAGGTTGGAAAAGCCATCCAAGATTGCGGAGTCCACCATTCCCCAGTGCTGCCAAGGCCACCACAAAATGTCCCCAAGGGCCACATCCACACCTCTTAAATCCCAGCAGGGATGGGGACTCCACCACTGCTGTTCCAATGCTTGAATTCCAACGTTTTGTCTTGGATGCCTCAAAAGAGGAAATATCTGGCCATAAAAATTAATAATTAAATCCCAGGTGTGGATTTGTCCTGCTCCATCAGTCCTTAAAACAGGGACAAATTATATTTAATCCCATGGAAGACGAGGAAAACCAAGCACAGGGAAGGCCCACCTGCTTGTACTTCTTCAGGATGGTCTCCTGGAATCCAAGGAAAATGTAAATGGCTCCTTGGTGCTCGTCCTCCAGAGGGGCCCCGACCACCAGGTCGTTGTAGGAGTCCTGGTTGAGGTCGGGAACGGCGGCGATGCAGGAGCCGAAACGGGAATTCTGGTAACTCTGGAGGTCCACCAGGGCTCCGCTGGGAACAAAGAGGTTCTGCCAAAGAACAAAAGGAAGGAAGACAATTCCCAAAGCATCACCAGGAAAGAGGAGAAAGCCTCAAGTGAACAGTGTGTGATGTGGGAGGGATTCTCCAAGGAAGGAGGTGGGAGCATTCCCAGGGATTGGGGATTTTGGAGCACATCCCTGGGGAATGAGGAGCCCTGAGTCCCTCCGAGCTAGCCCCACATCTGCTTTGCACCCTACATAAATAATTCGATGATGATGATGACGTCGTAAATAATAATTCAATAGTAATAATAATTCTATAGTAATAATAATAGTAATAATAAATCTATGGTAATAATAATAATTCTACAGTAATAATGATTTCCATAATAAAGACAAACTCAATAATAATAAACATTCCATATTAATTCCATGCAAGATAATCCAGAACTGGGGATTTGGTGGTTTTTTCTTCATAATTCCAACTGGGGGAATCCCTCATCCAGGGCAACTTCCACAGGCTCTGGAGAGGGCTCTGAGCTCTCCCTGCAGGGACTGGGTTTGGAGGACACCACGTGGCTGGAGGTGGTTTCTCCAGAGGGACATCCACATTCCCACGTGGCAAAGATCCCATTCCACCCCTCCCTTGAGACCCCACCACGGGACACAGCTGCCACGGGAGCACCCAAATGTCCCCTCGATGTCCCCGAGCGCCACTCACCCCCTGCAGGGCGTAGACGTAGACCTTGCCCCTCTCCCTGCCCTCGCTGAAGAACATGGGCGCGCCCACCAGCAGCACGTCGGTGACGCCATCGCCGTTCACATCCAGGGAATTGATCTCGCTGCCATAGTAGGAGCCGATCTGGGGCAGACAGGACGGGGTGGGGATGATGCCACCAACCCCCTGGATTCCCTGGGATCCACAGGGACATCCCATCTCTGCCACAGCCACGCTGAGGTTGCATCCACAACCGGCTCTCTTAGGCTGGAAATGGGGGTGTGATTCCATCCCCATCTGTCAGAGCTGGGCAGTTCTCTCTGTTCATGGGGCACTTTTCTTTATCTCTTCCACAGCCAATCCTCCCTCCAGGAGATCTCTGCTGTTCATGGGCCATTAATTATTAATTATCTTCTGTTCATGGCCAGTGAGTGTCCCTGCATGGCTGATCAAATTCCATCATCCCATTGGGTGATGCTCCACCCAGGGGAGGAGCCAAGCATTCCTACCTGGATACAATCTGAGGTTTGGGACACCAGAGAGAGCCTTTTCCCACTGGATTCCCAGAGGAGCAGCTTTCTTCTCCCCTGCATTCCCAGAGGGAGAGTAGGCCCATCTCCAGCCCCCCTGGAGCTCCAGAGGAAAACTCCCCCCTTGTGCAGGATCCCTGCTCCAGCAGAGGCACAGCTGGCACTGCAGGAGGGCTGAGCCCCCATGGGATGGGGCTGTGCCACCACCCTGACACACAGGCTGTCAGATTGTATTCTGACTCTGGCAGTGGTTTGTTTTCTTTTTTGTACTACTGCATTTGTATTTTTAATTGTCCTAGTAAAGAACTGCTATTCCAATTCCCATATCTTTGCCCGAGAGCCCCTTAATTTCAAAGTTACAATAACTCAGAGGGAGAGGGTTTACATTTTCCATTTCAAGGGAAACTCCTGCCCTCCTTAGTAGACACCAGTCTTTCCAAACCAAGACACTGCCAATCCACGGCTGCGCGGCACTGCTGAGCCATTCCAACTCGGGAAAATCAAGGGAGAGGGCTGATTTTTCCACGGGGGAAAAGCATCACGGCATTCCCGGCTGGAATTACCTGCTCTCCCTTGAGGGCCTGGTGGATGGTGAGGTTCCTGTTGCTGTGCATGGTGAACAGGATGACCTTGCCCGTGTGGTTGAACCGCGGCGCTCCCGCCACGTAGATCCGCTCGTGCCTGGTGGAGACGACGGAGGAGACGGTGTAACCTGGAGAGGGATGGACACGGAGTGAGGACTCCCTGCCTGCTCCCAGGGTCTGCTTTCCATTAGCCCCCAGCTGCTGACACAGCTCTGGCCACTTTCCAAAAAGGGAGGCTTAAAAACTGGGATTTTTTGCAGAGATGAAATCACCCAGACGGACCCCAGTGCCTCCGAGCCGCTCCGGTGCTGCCGCGGCCGGGGCTGTGCCGGGAGTTTTGGCACTGCCTGACTCCCACTTCCTGTGCAAATCCTTCTTCTATCGAAGGTGAATCAATCCAATCCCTGCAATTCCTCGCGGCCGGGGCTGTGCCGGGAGTTTTGGCACTGCCTGACTCCCACTTCCTGTGCAAATCCTTCTTCTATCCAAGGTGAATCCAATCCCTGCAATTCCAGGACTTCTGGCTGTTTTATTTCATGGCTCACATTAAGTTGGACAGACACTCGTGAGGTGCTGAGTGTTGGGAAGTTGCGGCTCCCGCTGCTCCAGGAACACTGGGCAGGAAAAGCTTTCCTGGTGCTTGATGTCAACATTCCCAGTCCAGTAAAAGCCATGAATCCATCAAAACCATTCCTCCTGATGGAAATAACCCTGCCTAAGCCAGTGACCCTGAGCAATCCCTTTTTTCCTGCTGGGATCACCCCCTGGGCTGCAGCACTTCCATGGCTGCAGATGGGATTTTGTAGGAATATAAAGCTGGGGCTGCCAAATCCCAGTTTTCAACCCCAAGTCCAGGTTCCTGAACCTTCAGGCTCAGGTTTAAATTCCAATGAAATCCTTAGAAGTGGAACAGGGTGCCCAGAGAAGCTGTGGCTGCCCCATCCCTGGAATGTTCCAGTCCCAGGCTGGATGGGGCATGGGGAAACCTGGGATAGGGGAAGGTAGAATGGGATGAGCTTTAAGTTCCTTTCCAACCCAAATCATTCCATAATTCTGGGATTCTATGGAACTCAAAGTCTGGCCAATCAGGAAACTGAATTACATTCCCTGGAATCACATCCAGTTAAATTTTGAGTATCTTCAGGGATTTTTGGACCCTTCCTGCTCACCAGCCTTACCTGGGGTCCCTCTTACCCTAAAAATGCCCCTCCTAGAGGGATATTCCTAAATCCAGCATCAGCCCTGAGCTCCCCAGGCTGCTCCTCAGCAGGATACACCAGCATTCCTTAATATTCCCAGATTTCTCACTTCAGGCAGTGGAAAAGAGAGCCCAGTTGAACTCCCACAGGGATTCCCATGGGACACCCAAAGCCATCCCAGCTCAGGGGGCACTTTGCTGTCACCCCACGGACGAACCACGTGTCCCCATTCCCAGGGAAGAGCCTGGAGGTGCTGATCCCACAGAATCCCACCTCTGTCCCCACCATGGGACAGCCACATCTCCGAGGAGAGGCTGCATTTCACCATCCAGGCTGATATTTTTGTTCCAGAGCTCCAGTGGCTGCACATGGAATGGATTAACCCAGCAGGTATTTCCTGCCTAGGCATGAAATTCCATCAGTGCTTTGAAACCCCTCCAAGAAAAGCTGCGGATAACCCGCCGGCTCGGCCGCTCCTGAATTTAAATCCCATTTGTGCCCCACTCCAGGGTTGGAGCCGGGCTCTTCCCAGGTGAGGATGCTCCTGCGCTGCATCCCACAGCTCTCCCACGAGGAACACCCCGTGCTTCCTCTTTTTTAAGGATAAAATCCCGAATTCCCCCCTGCGGCGGCACGGCCTCGTTCAGCTTTCCCACCTAAATAGGCTCCGTGGTTTTTCAGCTCCTCCGGGAATTCCTGCAGGTAGGATTCCCGCAGAGGAATGACCTTCCCGCTGCTGGTCTCCTTCAGCACGGCTCCGTTCCAGTCGTAGGCTCCCACTGCTCCCAGCAGGATCCCGTCCTGTGGGAAAACGGGAACAATTTTATGGGATTTCTTCCCAAGTGGAGGCGATTCCATCCCTCTGATCCCGCACAGACCGCTCTTCCAAAAACACCTGCAATGCTGGAGGGTTTTAAAACAGCTGGAATGACACTTCCACCCTATTCCTGTTTTTCCAGTGTGTTTTTTCTCCCCAGGAAATTCCCAAGAGCTTTTTTCCATGGATGTTCCAGCACGTCCTTCCCAAGAGTTTGTGGCATCGGGAGGATCTGCTGCAGATCCTAAGGGATACTCGGGTCTCCCAACACCTCCCTTTCCCACGGGATAATCCAGCTGCATTTCCTTATCCTCATGTTAATTATTTAACTCCGTAATTAATAATTTGTCCCAAATCCCAATCTCCCACCTGGAGCTGGGGGTGATAAACAGGACAAGGCAGGAGCAAAAAAATTCCCACATTTCCTCTCTTACTTCCACAATGTGGGATGAAAATCCAGTCTGGGACATTTCCAGTCCAAAGGAGATCTCGTTCTTGTTGGTTCCTTAAAAAAAAAAAAAGGAATTTGAGTTTAATGGAGAGTTTTGCTTTCCTGGAACAGCTCCGTGGCCTCCTCTGGAATTGCTCCAGCAGCTCCACATCCTCCTGATGATCCCATTTCTCCCTAAATCCCCCAGTTCCACAACCTCGTGCTGCTAGGAGGTCTGGGAGCTCAGCTGGGGCGCAGCTTCTCCCCTGCAGAGCTGCAAGATCACCCAAAATTCGGGATTTGGAGGTTTTTGCTTTGTAATTCCAACAGGGGGAATTCCTCATCCAGGGCAACTTCCACAGGGAAGCACCAGGCTGGGCAGAGAAAACTGGGAAACTTGTGGGGAGTGTGTGAGCTGGTTTGAGCCAAAATCCCCAAATTCAAGATGTTTCATTCCCAGTGTGAGCCCTCCATCTTCTGTTCCAATTGTTCATTCCAGGCTGCATTTTTCCTCTGAAATTCAGATAAATTTAGTTTGGGAGAGCGACAAAGTTGTCACAAGAGCTGACATTTAAGACAGAAATATTTCCTGATATTTCGTTTCAGCCAATAAACCCAAAATCCCAACATTATTCCCATAATCTCCCGATGTCTGGCACCCCAGGAAGCTCCTGTGTGTGGGTTTTCCTGTTTACAACCCTGGAATTTGATGGATGAGGAAGACACTGACGCCCAAATTCCCCCCATACCAAATCTCCGAGGTTTTCTATAAAAAGGAGAAATCAAAGCCACCAGAATTCCGCTGGCCGGAACGAGGTGTGTCCTTTGGAAAAGGGATCTCTGCTCCTGATATCCGAGGGACGCAACCGCCCCAAATAAAGACATTTCCTCAAATCTGAAGATACTCCAAGCAGGATTTTAGGCTCAGATATTGCGGAAGCCACGTCCAAATTCGGGGAAAAAAAGGATGAGCAGCACATTCCCAGCCCTGGGACGTGCCAGGGAGGAGCACCCCTCACCTTCCAGGCTGAAAATCCTTTCTCCCAGAGCATCCACGATGTCCTTGAGCGCCGCCTCGTCGGTGACGTTGAAGAAGTGTTTGTCATCGGGGTCGCTGGCGATGAACTTGATCTCGTTCAGAAAGGCCTCGGGGTTGATCCCTCTCCTGTTGTAATAACCCAAGACCTGGTTGGGAATAAAATGCGAGACGTTCATGGAATTAGAATTCCCAGGTGGTTTGGGTTGGGACGGATCTTAAAGTTCATCCCATTCCATGGGCAGGGACACATTCCTCTACCCCAGGCTGCTCCAAGCCCTGTCCAACCTTGGACACCTCCAGGGATGAGGGATCAACAACTCCTCTGGGCCGTTTTCCCAGGATGGATCAAACCTTCCCAAAAACCTTTGGGGTGTCCACGTGGGAGAAGCCCCATCCTCGGATCTGACACCACTTTGTGGGAACGAACAAGGGAACTGCTGCAATTCCTCATGGAATTTGGGGTCCTGCCTGTCCCTGGTCCTGGAACCGGCTCCAGCAGCCGAATCCAGAGCTGAGCATCCCAGCTCCAGCACCAGCCACAAGGAGCTCTCGGAATGCTCCAGGAGCAGTGGAGATGGACAGGACTTCTTGGAATATTCCAGGTGCAGTGGGAGTGGACAGGACCTCTTGGAATGCTCCAGGAGCAGTGGGGATGGAGAAGACCTCTTGGAATGTTTCAGGTGCAGTGGAGATGGACAGGATCCCTTGGAAAGCTCCAGGAGCAGTGGGGATGGACAGGAGCTCTCGGAGTGCTCCAGAAGAAACATTCTGGAACGATGTTCCAGAATGGAGAATTGATAGGACCTCCTGGACACTCTCCAGGAGCAGTGGAGATGGACAGGACTTCTTGGAATATTCCAGGTGCAGTGGGGATGGACAGGACCTCTTGGAATGCTCCAGGAGCAGTGGGGATGGACAGGAGCTCTTGGAATGCTCCAGGAGCAGTGGGAGTGGACAGGAGCTCTCGGAATGCTCCAGAAGAAACATTCTGGAACAATGTTCCAGAATGGAGGATAGGACCTCTTGGACAGGATGGACAGGACCTCTTGGAATGCTCCAGGAGCAGTGGGAGTGGACAGGAGCTCTTGGAATGTTCCAGGTGCAGTGGGGATGGATAGGACCTCTTGGAATGCTCCAGGTGCAGTGGGAGTGGACAGGACCTCTTGGAATGTTTCAGGTGCAGTGGAGATGGACAGGATCCCTTGGAATGCTCCAGGAGCAGTGGGGATGGAGAAGACCTCTTGGAATGTTTCAGGTGCAGTGGAGATGGACAGGATCCCTTGGAAAGCTCCAGGAGCAGTGGGGATGGACAGGAGCTCTCGGAATGCTCCAGAAGAAACATTCTGGAACAATGTTCCAGAATGGAGAATTGATAGGACCTCCTGGACAGGATGGACAGGACCCCTTGGAATGCTCCAGGAGCAGTGGGGATAGGCTGTCCTGCTGCTTTGGGATTCCTGGAGCACCGCCACGCTCTGCAGGACTTCCACAACCCAAAAGCCCCTCACTCACCGCCACCGCGTATCGGGTGACGTTGTCCCTCTCGCTGTCCTCGATCACCTTCTCCAGGTCTGGGCTGTCGTGGGACTCTCCATCTGTGATGACAATCATTACTCTCTTTGCCCCTTTCCGGCCACCTTTCCGAAACGCTTCCGAGCTGCAAGTGAAGAGATGCCCTGGGCTGCTCAGCCCCGCCAGCTCCGTGGTGGCTCCGCCGCCCCACCGAGCCCGCCCCGAGGGGTCTCTGGGGTGCTGCCCCTTGGGGAGGTGCAGGAACCCTCGGGAAATGCTTTGGGATGTGGATTTCCCCACTTTTTGAAGGAAAGAGGCCATAATTCAGAAAAATTGGATGAAGGAATGGATCTTGAGTTGGCCAGCAGACTTCTGGCCTTGGCCTCTGGGGCCTTTCCCTGTGAGGGAAAATTTCTTCATCCCATTATCCACTCCTGCCAAAATCCCACAATTTTGACAAAGCACGGTCCCAAATTCCATCATATTTATGGAAAAGGGACACTGACCAGGGCTGGGGACTCTGTGTGACACAAATTGTTCAGGACCTTGCTCGGATCTGGCCAGGATCCATCTAAAACTTTTCCAAGCTGCCCAGGCCAGTGCTGGAATCACCATTCCTGCAGGGATTTCCAAGCCACATGCATGTGGCACTTGGGACATGGTCAGTGGTGGCCTTGGCAGTGCTGGACCTGCTCTTTGACCTCTTTTCCAACCTAAAATTTTGCGACTCCCAGCAGGAATACTGCAAGGAAAAAGTGCAGGAGAAAGGATTTGTCCCTGGAAAGGGAGGAGGTGGAGCTGTCCTGAGTTCCTGGGGACTCTCCAGGGATTTGCAGGAGAGCTCCAGGTCCTGGGGCTGAATTTGGGGGCTGGGAACTCCTCCCTGGGGGCTTCCAGGGAGAAGCCACAATTCCAGGGCCTGCCCCAGCTACAAACGAGCAATTCTGGGAAGCGCCACTTGCAAAGCTTCCCCCAAATCACATTTTCCTACAAACCTGGCGATTTCCCCATTCTTGAGCAGCAAGGAAAACAAAGGGAGAGGGAAGGAGGGAACAAAACTTGGATTTGAAGGTTTTCCTGGGGAGAGGAGCGGGAGTGGGAGGGGTTTTACCGAGCGAACTCGATGCCGTAGGCGGTCCTGGTCTCGGTGCCCCCGCGCTGCTCGATGTGGCTGGCGGCCGCCACCACGTCCTGCACGGACCTGTAGTCGTTCAGGTGGAACTCATGGACCACGTCCTCTCCGTACTGGACAACTCCCACCTGGGAATGATGGGAATGGCACCAAAAAGGCCAAAAAATGAGGTCCTGTCCACCACGAGCGCTGTCAGCCACGGGAATCACCAGCCGCAGGTAAAATTCTCTATGCTCGTTCCCGGTTTTCCCTCCATGGGATCATTATTCACTCCCAATTTTATGGCTTTCCCTACTGCTCTGGTCCCAGGTTTTGTGCCAGTTTGGAACCACAACATCTCCAGCTGTGCGACCAAACTGGGTTATTTGGGACAATCTGGGATATTCCCGCTGAAATTCCTGCCTGAATCACCCATGATTACTCGGAGCAAGAGCATGGAGAGCTCCTTTCCATGGGGTTTCATCCTCCCTGTTCCCATTGGGATGGGGATCCCTCCACAGCTCACTTAGGTTCATTAATGGGAGCATTTTCTTCCCATGGGAGGAGTAAAAAAATCCCAATATTTTGACAAATTCCAGCAGCTTGGCAGAAAAGGGACATTGGGAACGGCCCTGGGATGACACAAACAGCCTGAATCACCCATGATTACTCGGAGCAAGAGCATGGAGAGCTCCTTTCCATGGGGTTTCATCCTCCCTGTTCCCATTGGGATGGGGATCCCTCCACAGCTCACTTAGGTTCATTAATGGGAGCATTTTCTTCCCATGGGAGGAGTAAAAAAATCCCAATATTTTGACAAATTCCAGCAGCTTGGCAGAAAAGGGACATTGGGATGACGCAAACGGTTCAGGGCCTCACCTGGATCTGTCCAGGACCGATGTAAAACTTTTTCAGGATATTTATCAGGAAGTGCTGGACTTCAACCCACGGATAAATGCTGTTGGATCCATCCAGAACGATGATGATGTCCATGTAGGTCTGGCATCCTGTGGAAAATCCAGGGATTTATTAAAAGTGCTCTTGCAAAGGGACAGATTTATGGCTGCACTTCCAGCCAGGTACTTCCTCTTAGGATTTCTTGAGGAAAAAGAAAAAAATCTTATTTCAATAATTTGGGAAAGAACTTTGGGCTCCAGCAAGGTGGGGAGAAGCCACAGGAATCCTCTCTGCTGTGCAAAGATGGGATCACTTCCTAGGAATAACACTCAGCGGCATCATTTGGGATTCAGCTTTGGAATTTGATCCCGTTTAATATCATTCCACACTTCAAAGAGGAGCAGGATCCGGCTCCGTTCCTCCCGCAGAGCCGTTCCTGATCCCTGAGTCATTCCCAGCCCTGCCATGGAAAGCAAGGCGGGCATTTCCTCCCTTCCCATGAAATCCTCAGCTCCGAGGCAGCCAAAAACCCCGGAGGGGACCCCAGGGCTCGGCTCTGCAGCCGGAGCAGGAGGGATTTAAGGATTTTTTCCAGTGGGGAAAATTGCTCAGGATCATCTCAGTCTTGCTGAAGTTTTACAGCATTCCTTGGAAAAGTGCTGGATGATCCTGGATTTCAGAGATTTATCGGCTGCTCTTTCACCACACAGGTTTTAATGGATGAAAGAATCCATGGATTGGAGTCACTCATGGATCACTGGGATCCTCTGCGTGCCTCCATCTCCATCCCATCCCGGGAATCAGGGAGAGGAGCTGACCCTGCATCCCATTAAATAAACACTTCCTCAAACTCCCTAAAATCCCAGTTATCCTTTGCAGCAAGGGCTGGAACATAACAAGGGAAGTGACAGCGGGAATTTGATGATGCCTCTACTGCCTTGATCCCGAAAATCCCATTTTCCCAAGCCCCTCGTTATGCCCTGGGAATTTGGTGATGGGTTCTGCTTCCTGCCTCGATCCCCCCCAAATCCCATTTTTACCAGCCCATCTGCCCTGGGAATTAACCAACACCAGAGGGGTTCTGGGGCTGGGGAATCACATCCCATGGGATGAGCAGCTCCCAGGAGCAGGACAGCCTTCTGGGAATCCCTCCCAGCTCCAGGAAAGGCAGGAAGCTTCACTTCAACCCTCCAAAATAAAATGCTGGCTCCAAATTCCCAAATTCCAACATGTTTAACTCCTGGTCAATGAGGGCTTTGTTTTGTGCAGCCAAAATGGGATTTGAGATGGGGTTGGAGCAGGGATGGGAGCAGGGATGGGAGCAGGGATGGGAGCAGGGATGGGAGCAGGGATGGGAGCAGGGATCTCAGTCCTCACTCTGCAGAGCCGGAGCCACGGTTCTGGAGAAGCGGAAGTTGGAGTTGACGCGGGAACACATTCCCGTGGTGTAGTAGGAGCTGCCACACTCGTGGGACCACAGCGGGCTGCAGGCCTGGCGGGGTAAAAAAGCAGGATTTGGTGGAAAGGATCCCTTTTCCATGAATGTGCTTTATTTTAATTCCATTTTTTCCCCATTTCACTTAATTTTATTTTAATTCAATTTAATTCTATTTTATTACATTATATTTTATTTTATCAATAAATCCCTATAAATGTCCTTACGTTCCATAAACAAAAACCCACCAAGAGGAACCTCCCAACACCTCCCTGTCCTGCCCCACGTTCCCGGTGCGCATTCCCAAATTCCCAGCCCACATTCCCAGGAATGCTGCTCACCAGGAAGCTGCTGTCCCTGGGGTTGGTGGCCAGGCTCAGGCCCAGGCGCATGTTGTCCTTGCGCTCCGACACGTTGGACAGCGTCACCCGCCCTTGGGAGAGAGGCTGGCGTCAGGGACATTCCCGGGAAATCTGAAATGCCCCCTGGAATCTCCGGAGGATCCGGGAATTGTGTGCCAGAGAGGAATCTCTGCCGGCCTAATTCTGGGTTTTGGGGATTTTTGGCAGATGAGAAAAGACTTGGAAAACCCAACATCACCCGCCCTTGGGAGAGAGGCTGGGATCAGGGACATGCCCGGGAAATCCGGAATGTCCCCGGGAATCTCTTTAGCAACTGGGAATTGTGTGCCGGAGAGGAATCTCTGCCGGTGTAACTCCAGGGTTTGGGGATTTCTGGGACGTGAGAAAAAATTTAGAAAATTTGGGTTTTTCCTGCATGAACAGCCAAGGAAGGAAATTTTTTTTGGGAATGAGACTGGGAGCTGGAAAGGAGGAAGCCCCTCGGAGGGCTCAGCTCCTCATCCTGGATTCCCAGGGAATCCCTGTTCTTTCCATGGCACAGCTCAGAAATCGGGAACAGCCCCAGAGCAGCCCTGTCAATCCTAAATGGGATTGGTCACGAGCTGTGTCCCAAATCCTGATCCAACTGTTCCTCTGGAAAACGCAGCTCCTCATGAGCCAGAGCTCCCCCTTTGGGAAGCAAACTGGGAATCATGGAATAATTTGGGAATTTAAAGCCCATCCAGTGCCACCTTCCACCATCCCAGAGCACTCCAAGCCCTACCCAACCCAGCCTTGGACACTTCCAGGGATCCAGGGGCTTCTCTGGGAATTCCACCTTCCCAGGGAGGAACCCCTTCCCAATATCCCGTTTTCCAGGGATAATTTGGGATGTGTGGGACTGGAACGCCGTACCCAGGTTGAGCTTGGTGCAGTTTCCGTGGCTCTCACTCAGCACTGGACACTTGTAGACGTCTCCGGTCTTCTGCTGCCCGTTGGATTCGTACGGAGCTCCCACCACCAGCCTGCGGAAAACACGGAGCCGTCAGCACCGGGAATCCCCCGGGAAAAAGGATTCCTCAGCCACAATTCCCAGATTTGGGAGTGGCAGCAGAGAGCCCCAACTTCAGCAGAAGGAAAGCTTCTCCTTCTCTTCCTGCTGGAAAGAGGAAAAAGTTGGGAATGTGACTCTGGCACCTGGAATTGTGGAATTCATTCCCGTCAGCATCAAGGAACGGATTCATGGCAGGGAGGAAAAACCCAAACCCATCTGGAAGCACCCGCAGGAACAAGGAAGCAGCTCCAGGATGGCACCAAATCCCTCAGAACCATTATGGATTGTCCCTTCTCTCCCCTGCCTATGGAGGAGCCTTTCCGTAGGGCCATGGAATGGCTTGGGATGGAAGGGACCTTCAGGATCTTCTCATCCCAACCCCCTCCACGGGCAGGGACACCTCCCACGTCATTCCCAGAACATCTCCAGGACATGAATATGGAGACACCTCCCACGTCATTCCCAGGACATGGATACGGATTCAGG
Organism: Passer montanus; assembly: GCF_014805655.1. Taxonomy (NCBI): domain Eukaryota; kingdom Metazoa; phylum Chordata; class Aves; order Passeriformes; family Passeridae; genus Passer; species Passer montanus. Next base: position 17,097,478 of record NW_024369929.1, read on the forward strand.
ATTCCAGCAGAAGCAGAAGGAATAACAAGGAGCTGGTGGAGCGCCTCCAGCAAATCCCACTGGGATCCACAAGGAATTTTTCCCCGGAAAATCCTGGAAAAGGGAATTTGCTCCAACCCGGAGTTGTTACGAACAGCCCTGAGCTGAACATTGGGATCTCCAGGGGTGGGTGAGGAAATTGGGAAGGAATTTTCCCAGGGAAAACCCTGGAAAAAGGAATTTTCTCCAAGGTGGGGTTGCTACAAGCACTGGTAGATGAACACTGGGATCTCCAGTGGAGGGAAGGAATTTTCCCCAGGAAAACTCTGGAGGAGGGAATTTGCTTCGATATTCTGAACATCAGGAACTGAACATTGGGATCTCCAGTGGACATCAGGAATTTTCCTGCTCTCCAAAAGAAGGGAGCTGCTAAATCCCATTCCCCAGCAAGGACACCAACTTCCAGCTGAGATATTTTTGGGACATCCAAACATTTTTCCCACTTTTTCTTGCCCACAGCATTCCAACCCAGCAACCCAAAAGCAGGAAGAGCTCAGGACCTAAGGAATCCATCCCTCCATTCCAGGCTATCCCAAAAATCCTCTGCACCACGAGTTGTTGGCAACTCCCGCTCCCAAAATAAATGGGATTTTTTTATTTTTATTTTTTAGCTTCCCAAAAATCCTATGGATGCAACCGTCCCAGTCTGGATCTCCAGATAAACAGGAGCTCTTTTGTTCCACAGGGCCCTTCCCAGCAGCTGGAAAAGCCACCGGCACAGATGTTCCCTGTTAGACCAGGAACTGTCATTCCTTAAAAATGTTGCTGCTCCAAAGACAAACATCCCATTCTTTTATCCCAAACCGGAATCGCTCACCCAAGGAAAAGCTCCCGAATCTGATTCTCATGGAAGTACTTCCTGAATTACGGCTTAATGTGGGAATTCACAACGGGAAAATCATCTCCAGCTGGAGCTGTCCGCAACGGCATCCAGGAAAATCTGGGATTTTTCAGGAATTGGCTCGTTTTCCTGAGGCTCTCCCACACTCCCACATCCATTTGTTTGTGGAGAGGAGGGAAAAGGTGGAAGATTGGGAAGGGGAATGGGAAAACCTTGAGGATGAGGAGGAATAAAGGTGGAGGCTCCTCGGAAAATGAGGATATCCTGGTGTAATTCCCAATTCCCAAAGAATTTCAGATACATGGAATTCCATGAACTTCTGGGAGCAGCTCCAGCTTGATGTGCCCCCCATCCTGCAGGGAATCCTCTTGGAGACTTTTCCATGAATTAACATTCTCATATTAATATGATTACACCACACATTAATCAGTATTCCCAAAAAACCAGTAGGGTTGGCTCATCCCTTTGGGATGACGAGGCAAACCCAAAGGAAACCCAAACATTCCCAGCTTTTGCCATGAATGAGGAGCGGCTGCGGAGCTCCCGAAGCCGGAATTCTTGTCTCCCAAAAAAACAATGGAATTGTTTTCCCTTTTTGGATAAATGGGAATGATTCATCAGCTGGAGCTGTCAAATCCTCATGGAAACTTGGCAGCCCGGGAAAAAGGCTTTTCCAGCTGTTTGGAAGGTGTTTTTAGGGATGCTGCTCCACTCTTCCTTTACTTGGAAACTCGAGCTAGAAATCCTGGATTTTTCCTTCCAAAAGCAAAATAAAACATCAGGATGGGTTATCCCAAATTTCCAAAAATATCCAAATAAAGCAGCTCATCCCAAGAAAACTGGAGCATTCCACTACAGAAGGGAGACATTCCTGTAGTTTTCCAAGCTTTCCCTCTCTACACACACTGGGATCATCCCAAATCTCCCGATTTTTCCCTGGATTCCCAAGAAGGAAGTGGTTCCTGCATCACAACTTGGCCAAAAACTGAGGCTTTGAAAGAAAACCAGAACCAAACAATTCCTGCCTCGCCTCCCTCTCCGTTCCCTGCTCCCGGAGAAAACAAAGGGAAAAAACCCAACAGGGATTAAGTGGGAGAAGCTCTGACTGCTCCGAGCTGTCTGAGGATGGATTTTTAACTTTCATCCCCAAAACATAAGGAGAGGAAAAGCAGGAATATCCCAGGATACTGCTCAGTGCTGGGTCCTGATTCCCAGTTTTCCAGCCAGACTGGGAATGGGATGTGTCCACGCCTGCAGGTTGGGAAAGGCTCCAAACCAGCAAAATCCAGGAATTCTGGAATGGTTTGGGTGGGAAAAACCTTAAAGCTCATCCCATTCCACCCCTGAGCTCCAGGCCCTGATCCTGAACAATCCCAATATGAGCCCGGCCGAAGGGAAAAGGAGGAGGGAAAAGAAAAAAGAGGGAAAAATCCTCTGGCTGGATTCAAAGCCAGAATTGTGCTGATCTGGAAAAACACTTCCAGGGGTTTCTGTTTTCCAGCTCCTGCCAGAGGTTTTCTTGGCTGGAATTCTCCCGTGGCTTGGCTGCCGCCGGAGCGCTTGGAATATTTTGATGGAAGCGCAGAGAATTCCATAATGTCTGCTCCTGGCTCTCCCCCCGACCCTGGGATGCAGGATCTGTGGCAAACCACCCTATTCCCAGTTTTTTGGGGGATTTTCCCTCTTTTTGGCCTCGTTTTTAAGAAAATCCTGGAATGGTTTGTGTCATTCCAGCCCCACTTCCAGAGGTTGCTCCGAGCTGGATTTGAACATTCCAGGGATGGGGTGGCAAAAAAATCTGGGAATCAACAGTGGTTCTGAAGGAAAACGGTTTGTTTGGGGTGGGTGTGGGCGATTGGGAAAAGTCACCTGGGAAATTCCAATTTTTATTGGGAATCTCCAGAGGGAAGCTGGAGATCCCACAGGACCCTGTGGATACAGATCCCAGAACAGCTCCATGGAAAATCCCAGCTGAGCCAAGAACCATGGAGAGGTCTTGCCTGGAAACACCTCCTGAACATCCCAAAAAATGGGGGGAAAAACTCCAGGAAAAATGGGAATGTGGCATTCCTGCTGCCCATGGTATTCCAGAGTTCCTCGGGCTGCCTTTGCTCCCATTATCCGCTGTTTTCTGGGATTTGGGATCCAGACACGGATTTGTCACCACTGCTTGTCCCTCTCTCCAGGACTCCTTGGAACAGGAACTCCAGGATGCTCCCAGCCACAGCTCCTGGAACGATGGGGAGCACTCCGGACAAACACTTGGAAGGGGGAGATGAAAGATGATGGGAATTTTTTTCCCTTTTTTCCCCACTCTGGGACCTCCAGGAAGATTCTTCCCAAATTCCATCAGATTCCAGGCTGTGTTTGCCCCAAACACCCAGGAACTCCCATTCCCATGAGAGCTCTCAGGTTTTAAGGGATACACATCCTGTTTGTGGGAATTCTGCTCATTATTCCCAAAGAAATCCATCCACAGTGTCCACCCTGCCAGGATTTGGGATTCAAACCCTCCAAAACCCCTCCATCCCCCCAGGAATTCCTTCTCCTTATCCCAAAATTGTCCCAGCAGCACAGGGAGTTCCTATTTTTCCCAGTTTTCCCAAAAATCCCCAGTTTGGACGCTGGGAATGCTCTGATCCCATAATTCCAGCTCCCCCTTTCCCTGCCCGCTCCAGGAGCGGGAAGCTGCCATTCCATGGAGCTCCAGTGGTTTTTGGGATGAATGCCAGGAACCTGTTGTCATCTTTTCCATCCCCACTCGGAGAAGGCACCTCCAGCTCCACGGAAAAGATGGAAAAAGTGTGGAAAAGGAGGTCTGGAAACCCCTCACTGCTCTGGAAAACGCCAGAGCAAAATCAAATCCCACACGGATGAGCTTTGCCAGCCTTAAATATCCAAGTGGAATTTTTTCCCCCCAGAGTTTAATAACCCGAATTTTTTCCTCACAGATTTTCCTCATGGATTTTCCGCTCTCTGGGATGCACTTCCATGAGTCTGGGTGGTTCCTTGAAAAGTCTGGAAAAGGGGAAAATTCCCAACTTCCAAAAATACCTGGAAAATCCAATCTGCTTGGAGCCACTCCAATATTCCTTTAGAAATATATGGAGAAAAAAAACATAAACACAAAATTCTTGGAATCCGTTCCCAAACAATTCCCGGCAGCCAAAAGCAGCATTAAAAGGCTCAGACTGAAGGAGAGGTGCCAAAATCCTCGGATTCCGCGCTTGGAATTTGGCAGCTGGGCCCCGGCACATCCATGGCCGGGATTCTGGGAGAACCACGGAGGATCTGCTGTATTCCAGTGGATTTTGTGGAATTCTTTGGGACGGGATTGGAAGGTGCTCAGTGGGAATTGGGGTTTCAGGACATTCCCTTTCCTTCCGTGTCCTGCCAGCTCCTGGAATTATCCTGCACCTGGAATTGTCCAGCTCCTGGAATTGTTATCCAGCTCCCTCTGCACATCCATGGTTTTTATTCCAGAGGTTTTTCTGGTTGCTCCCAGATTTCTCCATTCTTCAGCTGCATCCACTTTTTTCCTTGGAATTTTTTCCCACTCAATTGCAGATTCCAGCAGCGCTGTCCTGAGTTTTTATGTCCGTGTCCATCCAGAGGATCCCGCTGGAAAAAATTCCATTTTTCCAAGCAGAGGAACCAAGAGGAGGAAAAACTAGAGGTGGATGCTGCGGATGTTGGCAGGAAAAGTTGGGAAAAGAAGCCAGGGATGGTCTTTGGTCCTGCTTGGAAAAGCAGGAAAAACTTCCTGGTTTCCAGGGAATTCAGCCCTTGGCCACCCCATCAGTGGTGGTAGCATGGAAAAATGGGATAAGAGATCCCAAATATCCCAGAAATTGCAGCCCCTCAGCTGGGATGGAGCTAAAACAGCTCCTATGGATACAGCTGGGATGAGAATATTCCCAAAATTGGGATTTTCCAGCAATTTCCCTCAGAATCCCGGGAAACACTGAATTCCCAACTTTCATCCCAAGGCATCAGCCCTTCCATCGGGTGAACAATTCCAATGGGAAAAACTCCCAGTCCTGGTGGAAAACAGGGCTGGGAGCCACGGAAAGAGAGACCCCAACTTCCCAAATTCCATGGAATGGGAATCTCAGGTTCAGGGTACTGGAGGGTTCTCCAAAGGTGGCAAGGGTTGGATTCCAGAATTCCAGGAGTATCCGTTGCATTGATTATGGGATTAAGCTTGGATTCATCCACCTGGGGGGCAGATCCTGAATTCCAGGGAATTCCATGGGGTTTGGAGCATCCGGATACGCCCCTGGAATGCACCAGAGGTCTCTGCCAACATCTGGGTGGGATCCCCTGGGATTGGCCCTGGATTCATCCCTGGGATGAGCCAAACCCACCCCAAATCCCAAACCCGAGCCAATCCCAGGCTCATCCCACATTCCCGACGGATCGATTCTCCAGGCCCTGACTCCTCCATGCAAATTGCAAAAACCAGGATGGCCTGGACCCAAATTCCAGGCAGGATTCCAGCCCTGGGGAGCTCCAAGGAATCGTGATCCAGCCAGGACACTCCTCCACACCCACCCTTCCCAAATTCCCAATATTCCCTTATCCCACCGAAAATTCCTCTTTTCTTAAGGAAAACCTTTCCTTCATTCAGCACCTCCAGGAGCAACCACATCCTGGGAATTCTGGAGGAGATTTGGGGTGATTTGGTGTAATTCCCACCGAAATTCCCTCTGGAATTGCCGGTTTCCTGGAGCCCACTCACCATTTCTTCCCGCCGATGTCGTGCTGCTGCACCGTGTATCCAAAAAAAGCTTCCCTGGATCCCGCGATGATCTGGGGCCTCTTGGTGTCGATGTTGAAGGAATTCCCAAATCCTGGGGGGAAAAAGGGAAGGATCCGTCAGCCAAAAAGCTGGAAAACACCAATTCCACATGGATGAATGTGGAATTCCAAAATCTCGGAATCCAGCCATGGGATTATTCCAACCCCAGCCCCGCTCCGGGTGCTTCCATTTGGGGCTGGATTTGATGATTCCAGAGGCGCTTCCAACCTCGCCCATCCCAGGAAAGCTGCTCCTGAATTTTTGAAGATGCTGCAGGAACAGGGATGGGTTGATCCATTCCCTTCCCAGCCAGGATGGGAATTCCAAAGCATTCCAGCCCCACCCCATCTGCAGCTTCCCAAAATTCCGCTCTCCATCCTGGAGGTCCCGGGAACATCCAGCCCTGGAGATGGAGCTCAGAGCTCATTTAGGATTCAGAATTCCTGGAATTCAGCCCATTCCCAGCCCTCAACACCTCATCCTGGGAATTCCCTGGAGCCAGGATGGGAAGGGGAAGGAGAAAGGAACTCCTCCCTCTGGAATCCATGGATTCAGCCACTTCCATGGGGATCACAGGATGGGATCCATGGAAAAGGGATCCCAGCCACTCCCAAGGGTTTTCCCAAGGATCCAAAGCTGGATCCCCATTCCCTGTGGGAGCAGGAGTGAGGAGAGGCAGCTCCAGAGGGGGATATCCCTAAGGATGGAATTCCAGCTGGGACAGGGTGATTTTTGGGATTGGTCCCTTCCCTCTGGAAAATGCTGCTTCCCATGGAACAGCGGGAGCAGCATCCATGGCATCCCAATCCCGGGATTCCGGGGCTCACAGGGGACAAATTCCAGAGAAATTCCCTTGAGCAAAATTTGGGAATTCTCTGGCAGCTCCTCCCTGTGCCTGGAGCCAGATCCAGGTGGGAAATTGGGAAATCAGGAATTCCTCCAGGAGTGGGAGTTTTGGGAATGCTGGAGATGCTATCCATGGGAAGCACACAGGGACACAGCAAATCCTGGGATAGAGCAGCAGGATGGACACGGATAACCTGGATACCCCAGACTGGATTCGCTGAATTCCAGGTAAAACCTTGGAATCCTCCTCCAGGACAAGAACGGGATGCTCACTTTGGAATTTCTTGGGATGTAAAGGAGCTGTTGGCAGGAAAATTTGGCACTGCTCCTTCCCAGGCGGAAAAATCCAGGATGGGAATGTTTGGATAGGCAGGAATGTCGGAGAAAAAGGGAATGTTTGGAATCCTAGGAACGAATCCGCTCCTGAAACGGGGAATAGAGAAATCTGACCATGGATTCCAAGGAAAAGAACTTCCAAATGATCCAGAAAGAAATTCTAGAAAGTCAGGATAAAAAAACCTGGGATAAAAAAACCCGGGAGACAGGGATGAGAGCCAAGATATTTTGTGGAGCGTTGACCTCATTTCACATCCCAAAGAAATGAAAACCTCGGGAGAGAGGGAAGCTGGGATTGGCCATGGAATGATGGGAAAGGGGGAAGGGCATCAGAGCACCCTGGAATCAGAGGGAATTTTGGGAACTTCGGATTCCCAGCAAGAAATTCCAACGTCCAGAAGAGTCTTGGATGCAGAGGAAGGATCGGACAGGATGGGATGGATTTTCCTCTTAATTTTCCTGGATTTTGCATTTGATTCTTGTCAGGAAAAATATTGGGAAATGAGAAAATCTGGGAAAGAAGGATGGGAATAAAATCCACCTTTCCTCCAGGGTAAAAATCAGGATAGAAAGAAGTCCTGGAAGGGAAATTTCTGGGATGGGGATGATTCCAAAGGCACCGGCACCAGGAGAATGGGGGAAAGATGGGAGAGAGAAGGGAGGGGAAAGGGGGGAAAATGGGGGGGGGAGATGGGGGAAAACTGAGGAAAAATTTGGAAAAACTGGGGGAAACGATGGGAATAAAGAGGGGGGAAAGGTGGGGAGAGGGGAAGGGGGAACTGGAAAAACTGGGGAGAAAATTTGGAAAAATTGGGGAGAAAAGGGGAAAATTGCCCTGAATCCCTTGGGATTCCCAGCTGGAAAAGGAACTCTGGGAAGTGCCTGGAAGCTTTCCCATGATTCCCAACCCTGGTTCTGCTTCCATGAAAATTTGGGGCTGGATTTTGCTGCCTTTGCCCCAGAGTTTTCTGATTCTCCGGAAGAATATCCCGGTTTTTCTTGGACTGCCAGGAAAATCCAGCTTTTTTTTCCCTGGCTTCCAGCACTGCCGGAGCTCAGGGTGGAATTCCTGAAGAGAGAGAATATTGGGCTGAACAAGGAAAACTTTCTAAAGGATAAAGAAATTTTGGGAAAGAACTCTGGGAAGCAGCAGGGTGGGCTCGAATTCCTGGGAATCCAAGGGAATGCTGCCAGCTCCCAGAGTTTGTCATTGGCTTTAGGGAAAATCCCGGGATTTGGATGGGAGGGCCGGGAATGCTGGGGATGAACAGAAGCTCAGTCATCCTGGAACATTCCTGCCTTCCCACAAAATTGTTTCCCAAAAAACCATTCCTGCTCTCCCAAAATTGCTTCCCAAAGCTCCGGAGGGGCTTTGCTCCAGCAGGACCTTGTGTTTGCAGAATTCCCACAAAATCCCTGGATCCAGAAACATCCAGGGACAGGAACTCCCCAGGATGGAAATCCCTGTGGGAAAATTCATGGCCAGAAAAATTCATGGATAGAGAAAAAAAATCTGGGAGAGAGGAGGGAAAAGCAGGGAATGTTTCATCCCAAGGAGCAAATTCAGGGATCATTTCCCACACATCCCAAGGCAGAATTCCCAAATCCCCTTTCCATGATCCCCCCTTTAATGACCAGCACTGTGTCCATGGGGGAATTTCCCGGGAATCGGGCAGCTCCCAGGATTTTTCCAACATCCCATTCCAGAGCCACATCCATCCCTCCGTCCACACATGGATCCAATTATTCCAGGAAAAGCAGCTCGGCCGCGGCTCCCTTGAAAGGATCCCCCGGCAGAAAGGGAAAAAAAAATCCCAAAAAAGCGCCAATGCCATAAAAACCCCGAGCAGCCTGGCGCGTTTTCCAGCAGGAAGTTTGGGAATGTTTGCAGCTGGAGGAGGCGCGAGCCGGTGGCCGAGCTCCTGGCAGTGGGGAAAAGCGCTTTTTTCCCGATTTTTTCCCGTTTTTCCCCCCATTTTCCCTCTCACTTTGGCGGCTCCCGGAGCGGGTGGATTCCAGATGGGATTAAAGCAGGAATGGGGAGCCGCTTTTCCCAAGGAAAAACCGGGGGGAAAAGCAGAAAAATCCCTGCCAGCCCCCCGGAGCAGAACGGGAGAAGCCGCAGGATCAGCTCCTGGAATTAAACTCCGCCTAAAGCCTCTCCTAAATTTAACCCCGAGCATTCCCGGTTTTCCAACGGGGCAAACCTCAGAAAAGCTGGATTTCGGGAAAAGGGAGCGTTCCTTCCCCCCCAGTATCCGATCCTTTGGGATTATCCCGACTAATCCCGCTCCAAGGCCGAGGAGGGACCGGAGCTTCCCGGGAATTCCAGGATCTCCATCCCTTTCCAGCAGCCTCCAGCTCCCGGCAAAGCTTTTCCAAGAGCCGCGTGAAGGTTTCTCCAGCGTTTTTTCCAAGCCATTCCCGGTTTTTTGGGGGGATTGGGATGGGCACTCACCGGGCAGGAGGCAGAGGGAGCAGGCCAGGAGAATCCCGCTGGGAATATCCATGGAATCGCCGGCTGCCCCAACCCCCGCTCCCGAGCATCGGCGGGACTGGGAGCTCCGATCCCAGATCCCGTCCCTTATCCCAAACTTTTCCCGGCTCCCTGACAGCGGGAGAGCGCTGGGAGGGAGTGGGAGGGACCAGGGAGCGGGGAGGAGGGAAAGGATGGGAATGGGGACGGCCCTTTCCAGCCGGGACACCCTTTAGGGAGCGGATTCCAGGTGGGAATTCCAGCCCGGAATCAGCTGTGCCAGCCGGGAATACCCACCTGGAATCGGCTGTGCCAGTAGGGAATGCCCACCTGGAATCGGCTGTGCCAGCTGGGAATGCCAGCCTGGAATCAGCTGTGCCAGTCGGGAATGCCCACCTGGAACTGGCTGTGCCAGCCGGGAATTCCAGCCTGGAACCAGCTGTGCCAGTAGGGAATGACCACCTGGAATCAGCCGTGCCAGTCGGGAATTCCAGCCTGGAATCAGCCGTGCCAGCCGGGAATTCCAGCGTGGAATCAGCCGTGCCAGCCGGGAATGCCCACCTGGAACCCTGGGATGAGGTGCAGCAGGAAAGGATGGGAATGGGGACAGACGCCTCCAGGCCGTGCCACCCTTTAGGGAGTGGATTCCAGCCGGGAATTCCCATCTGTAATCGGCTGATCCAAGTGGGAATTCCAGCCTGGAATCAGCTGTGCCAGCCGGGAATTGCAACCTGGAATCAGGTCTGTGCCAGCCTGGAATGCCAGCCTGGAATCAGCTGTGCTAGCTGGGGATTCCAGCCTGGAATCGGCTGTGCCAGCCGGGAATTCCCACCTGGAATCCCGGGCCTCTCCTGGTGGGATCCCACAGGGACGGGAAGGGTTCCAAGGGGACACCCGTGTCCAGGTGTCACCTCCTCCGGGAAAACAGGGAAAACTGGGAGAGAGAGGAGAGGGAAAAATTGGGCGAAAAGGGGGAAGGCTGGGAAAAAGGGGGATAAAAACCTGGGAAGAAAAGTGAGGGGAAGCTGGGGAGAAAATAAGGGAAAAACTGAGAAGAAAGGGATGGAAAACCAGGGAGAGAGGGGGGAAAACTGGGGGGAAATAAAGGGGAAAAACTGGGAGAGGGGAGGAGAAAACAGGGAATGTTTCATCCCAGGGAGCGAGTTCAGCTGGATGCAGATCTAGGAATGACATCAGCCATTCCCAAAGGGAAGATCCCGTGTTTTTCCCAGATTAAAATCCTTGGATGACTCCTCAAAAACCCTGGAGGAGGAGGAGGCTGCTCCGCCCGTGTGCTCCCAGCTGACCCCCGGATCCAGGAAAAGCTTTTGTTTGTTTGGAAAAACCTCTGGACAGCAGGAATTCCTCATGGAGTCATGGAATGGGGAGCTCATCCCATTCCAACCCCTCTCCATGGGTGGGAATGGCACCCACAAATCCCTGGATCCAAATCCCAGCTCCTCCAAATCCCACGGGATTTTGTGCTTCCATCTCACCGCGCTCCCGACCTCCCTTCCCTGTTTTTTGGGATCATCCCAGCAGGTTTCTGGATTTTTCCAGGCTCCAGCTGTTCCCGACCTGTGGGAGGCGTCCGGCCTTGGATGCGGCTGCCTCGGGAGTTTGGGAAGAGCCAGGCTGGAAACCAGGAATGTAAACACAGGCCAGGAATGACAACAAATTCCCAAATCCCCAGATTCCCAGATTTCAGCGCAGGAGGAGCTGGGGAGGGGGGGCGTGCAGGGATTTTATCCCACTCCAGAGGCTTTTCCCACTTCCTCGGGAAAGATGGATGCTCGGGAACAGCAAACCCCACTGCAGAGCTGGATTTGGGATTGGGATTTGTCCCTCTGGATACCCGGGAGCAGCTCCAAGCCGGAGCACGTGGATCCCTCATTCCCGATCCAGCAGCTCTGCTGAGCTCAGAGCTCCGGAGAACTGCTCCAAAAAAAAAGTTGGAAGCAGAATTCCAGCCTCTCCCACAGCATCAGCTCTTCCCAGAGCCAGGAAAACAGGGAAGCAGAATTCCAGCCTCTTCCACACAGGAAAACAGAGATCACCCCCATCAAATACTGGGATGGATCCTAGGATTATCCTCCCAAAATTCTGAGAAGGGTCCTTGGATCTGCTCCCAAAGTTCTGGGAAGGATTCTGGATGTAGCTCCCCTAAAATATTGGGATGAATCCTGGGATTTCCCCCCCAGAATCCTGGGGTGAATCCAGGGATCAGCCTCCCAAATTCTGGGATGGATCCTGGGATCAACCTCCCAAAAATTGTGGGGTGGATCCTGGATTCAGTGTCCCCAAAATTCTGGGATGGATCCTGGGATTTGCCCCCAAATGCTGTGGTGATCTCTGGGATCAGCCCCCAGAATTCCGGGATGGCTCCCGGAAAATGGGGCAGGACTGGCAGGTGGGGGGTGGAAATCTTGGGAATTCTGGTGGGAACGAGGAGCTCCCATCATGGCCCTTTCCAGGCCCTGCTCCCATTCCTGGGAACTGTGGGAATCCTTGGCTCAGTGGGAGGCACTGGGGGGCCCTGGTCCCCTCCCTGTCATCCCAAGGAAATTTGGGAATGCTCCTGGAGCGAGGGGAAAACCAGGAGCCGAGCCAAAGGTGTCGGGTTTGCCTTTAAAATTCCCGGTGGAGCCAAGTGCCGAACTCATCCATCAGACATCGGATCCAGGCATGGAAAACGCTCCTTCAGTTCCCCGGGCTGCCTGCCAACAGGATTCCTGCCAGGAGCCTTTTCCATGCTCCCCTCCGGCTCTTTTCCGAGCTGCCACCAGATCCCACAGTCTCCAAATCCAGCTTTTCCCCGGCAGACGGGAACGGGGCAGCCGTAAATTCCCTTTTCATGGAATTCCGCATCCATGCAGGAGCCTGGGAAGCCCCAGGATGAGGAGGGGTGGGAAAGGAGCCCCCAGTGGAATTCCAGAGGTTCAGGTCGGATTCCTACTGGGAGGCTCCGTGCTGCCCTCATTCCTATTCCAGTGGACTGGATATGAAAACTCTGGGAATTTCCTGGAAGCTGCCACAGCTCAGGGAGTCCACGGGATCCAAACGCTGTTGGATTGGGAATATCCCACACAAACCTGAATGTTGGTGCAGGATTTATCCCAAAATTTTTTCCCACTTTTCCCCCTCTGATTCCTTGAGCTTTATCCATTGGCAATGGAAAAAGAGAGGAATTTTGCCAGGTAATTCCAGGGGTCACCACAATTCTCAGTCTGTGACAGATGTTGGGAAAATGTTGGATTTAGGAACGGGGACCACCCACACAGGGAGATTCCCACCTCAGTCCAGGATTCCATGGAATTTTTGTAACCTCCTTGGATTTTCCCATTAATCCCTTGTTCAATCCTCTCCTGCCGGGGTTTCCTGGGATCCCACAGCTTCCTCTTCCTGCATCCCGCTGCTTTTTCCACTTCCAAATAAATCCGGACGGGTGGAAAATAAGGAAGCTGGGATAGACACTAAATATAGGTACACAAAAATTATGGAATCCTGGAATGGTTTTGGTGGGAATGAACCTCAAACCCATCCCATTCCATGGGAAGGACAATTCCCACTATCCCAGCTGGCTCCAAGCCTTATCCAACCTGTTCTTGGACACTCAAATTCCCCAAATTCCTCTCTTTTCCTCCAAAATCTCTTCCCTGGGTCTCTTGCCTTGCTCCCCTTCCATCATCCTCTCCCAAGCTTTTCCCATCCTATGGAATCCACACGCCATCCCCAGGAATTCCCAGTCCTGGTGGTCTCCAGAGGATTGGAAGCTGAGGGCACCACTTGGATTTGGGAATTTCATCTCCCACTCCCCTCTCCTGTTCCTTTGGAAGCGATTTTCCATTGGGAAGAGCTTCTTCCCCAAACCCACACTTCCCAGGAATTCCCAATCCTGGTGGTCTCCAGGGGACTGGAATCTGAGGGCACCACTTGGAACTGGGAATTTCAGCTCCCACTGGGAGGAGCTGCCTCGCCTCCGATCCCTTCACCCCTTGGAATTTCCATTTGTGCTCCACATTCACTTCATACTTGGAACGAGCCAAGGCGGCTCCGAATTCCCCTCCCAGTGAAAAGTCGGGATCTTTTCCAGGGATAATGGGAACCAGCTGCCGGCGGCAGAGCAGACGGAGCTGTTTGTTCCCGCTCCCGGCAGAACAAATGGAATCATCTCCCTTTCAGATCCCGGGATTTGGGTTATCCGTGCGCTCCCAGCGCCAGGTATTGTTATTCCAGAGGAACTTCCATCCAATGGGACGAGCGCCCGGGCCTGGACCTCTCCATAAATTATCCACTCTGGAATCCAAACATCAGCCTCCGGATAATTGGCGGCTGCGGATATTCCAGGACTCTCCGGGTGCTGTATCCATGGTTTTCCCGTTCCTCTGTAATTGTGGGCAGAGCCAGGGACGTGCCGGGATTCGGCCACGCGGCTCCGGAATGTCCCGGAGCTGGAATCCCTGGAAGGGCCACGGCGGCAGCGGCTCTGGGGGCTTTTCCCTGAGGATCAGGTTTTGCCAAGGAGGATCATCCATCCTTCATTTCAGGGGGAATGGTGGCGCTGAGGAAGAGCTGGAAAAGCTGGAATTGTCCCAGCTGTCCCTGGGGGGGGTCGGGATTGTGGGGATAACGGAGCTCCATGAAAGGCTGGGACCAGCAATCCAGGGGAAAGATTGGGAACACAACATCCTATGGAAAGATTGGGATCACCAATTCCATGGAAAGATTGGGATCACCATGTCCTATGGAAAGACTGGGATCACCATGATCCAGGGGAAAGATTGGGAACACAACATCCTATGGAAAGATTGGGATCACCATGTCCCATGGAAAGACTGGGATCACTAATCCCATGGAAAGTTTGGGATCACCAATCCCATGGAAAGGGGATCACCAGTCCGATAGAAAAACTGGGACAACCATGTCCCATGGAAAGGTTGGGATCACCAATCCAATGGAAAGACTGGGATCCCCAATCCCGCTCTGCTCTTCCCACATTCCCAGCCAGCCAGGTGGGAATTTTTCCCAAGGATTTTTTTGAGCCACTCACATCCAGCCCGGCAGCGCCAGGAAACAAAATCCCGGGATAACCCCAGGGGTGGGGTGAGGAAAAATGGAAAATTATCCATGGTGGGCTGTGGATGCTGCAAGGGAGGAAAACGGGAAGGTTTGGGAATGGTTTCATTCCTTATCCCGGCTCAGATCCCTGATCCCGAGTTTCTGTGGAATTCCGCTCATCCCAAGGGCTGTCCCGGGTCCCCGCGGTGGCCACGCCCGTGCTCCCGGTGAGATTCCCATTCCCAAGATTTCCGCAGCGCTTCCCCCCCGGCTGCGCCAGGAGAGGGAGCCCGAGGCGCTCCCGGATCCAGGAATTCTCCGCTCCAGGAATTCTCCGCTCCGCGAGGCCGCATCCAGCGGGATCCGCTCTTCCCATTCCCGGCACACGCCGCGGGTCGGGAATTCCAGCCGCGATTCTGCTCCCGAACTCTGGGAATGGGGTGCCTGGATCCAGTCCCGCGGGAGCAATTCCCGTGGGCCTTCCCGTGGGAATCCTCCTGGGCTGCGGGAGAACATTCCAGAGGCACCGGCACCAACCCGGATCTCTGCTCCCGCTGGGAATTCAGGGATGATCATGGGAATTCGGGGGTCTCTGCTCCTGCTGGGAATTCAGGGATAATCATGGGAATTCAGGGATCTCCGGGGCCGTGGGAATTCAGGAATGCCGATGGAAAAGCCGGAATCTCTGGTGCTGATGGAGAACCTGCTCCAGCTGGAGGGGGCCGGGACGCAGCACCCGGATCCTGCTCGGTGCCAGCAGGAGATTGGAACCCTTGGAATTCCTTCCAGGTGCTGAGCATCCTCCTTTCCCGGGATCCGCAGCAGGATCATGGATGTTCCCCAGGAAAATAAATCTGGCTGGGAGCTGGAATGGGATCCCACCAAACATTCCAAGCCAGACCTGAGGCACAAAATCCCTGGGATGTTTCCCTGCCCTCCCCAGTATTCCCAAAGCCAGGATTTGGGATTGCAGGGCTGCCCTGGTGAGCCTGAGCTGTTTTCCTGACCATGCCAGAGGAATTCCCTCTGGGAAGGGAATTGTCCTATCCTTGGCAGTGCTGCAAATTCCCAAATTCCCAAATTCCCAAATTCCCACTCCTCCCAGCTCGGATGAGGGTCTCCCCCGGCTTTCCCAGCTTTCCCAACTCCCAGCCCCTTTCCCAACATTCCTGGGCTCCTCCCAAGCTGCGTTTGGGATTTGGGAGAGGCTGGGATTTCCCCCAGCATGGAAAATCGGGATCCATCCATCACCAGATTCCCAGGATGCTCCCAGCTCCAGGTGCCTTCCCAGCCTTCCCTTCCCATCCTACCTTTCTCAGCTATCCCAGCTGATCAGGGAGCTGATCCCAGCTTTTTCCACGTTTTCTGAGTTTTCCCAAGCAGTTCTTTGGGATAATCAATTCCCCCTCTGGGATGAAGCAGCCGGACACGGAGCTGCTCCAAGCCTTTGGAAAACCGGGATTCTCCTCCTCCAGCCTTTCCAGGCCTGGATATTCCCCGTCCTGAGCTCTGCTTCATTCCAAGCATCCTCTCAGATCCTTTGGATCCCGGGAAAACTGAGGATTTTTGGGAAAAGGTCACGGCTGGGTGGGTCGGGATTTAGCAGTGGCTGATGTCATTAATTCCCTGTTAATTGCATTAACCTTTCCCATACTTTCCAGCCCAGCTCACGTGGTTTATCCTTAAAAATAGTTGATTTTCAAGGAATATTTGGGATTTTTCCTCCTTTTATTATCAGATCCATTAGTTTTTTACAGGGATGCTTGGAATAAAACTCATCTTCCTTTGTATTCTTGGTGGAATAATCTCCTTATAAAGGGAAATCCTTGTTTTTGGGGCTGTGCTTTTCTTCCAGGAGGATTGGGAATGCCTTTGGAATTGGCCTGGAGCTGTTTGAAAGAAATGAAATTAATTGGAGGAAAAAATAAATTTAAAAAAAATTAAAACAAAAAAAAAATTAATCCTGGAGAATTCCAGGCCTGGGCTGTACCCTGGAAACAAGGAGATAAAATGTGGTTTTTTTTTTCCCCCCTAAATATTTATCCCGAGTATCTATCCGTCATCCTGGAGATTTTTAACTTTTGGGAGGAATTCCCGGATTTGGGGCCTGCGAGGTGGCAGAGCCACGTGTGGCAGGGCTGCTCCTCAATTCCTTTATTCCATATTAGAATTCCCGAAATTCCCCCAGGTTTCTTTGGAACCGATGCCGTTGGGAGCTGGATTTCCTTGGTGGGGAGAGCAGGAGTTGGGATAAAATTCCCCAGGATTTGTTCCCTTTGGGGCCTGGATTTTGGGGTTATTTGGCCACATCGATGTCCTGAATTATTCTGAAAAATGGAGCTGCCAGCTGGGCCTGGAAAAGGGAGCTGCCAGCCCTGCTGGTGTCACTGTCGATAATAAAAACAGGGTGAAAAATCTCCTTTTCCGTGCGGATGGACCCTTCTGGCTGCTGCAGCAGCCTGGAATATCCCGGAATACCGAAATATCCATGGATCCTTTCATTTCCATGGATCATCCCCCCCCTGCACCGCTGGAAGCGGCCGAGGCCGGGCCTGGGACGGGATGGGATGGGATGGGGTGGGATGGGATGGGATGGGCTGTCAGCTCCTTCCCCGCTCAGCATTCCAGGATTTCCTGGCGCCGGGCGGAACCGCGGCTGCCAAAGGGTTAAAATTGAACCAGGATTTCCTGGCGCCGGGCGGAACCGCGGCTGCCAAAGGGTTAAAACTGAACCGGACCCGAACCGGGGCTGCCAAAGGGTTAAAACTGAACCGGGGCTGGACCGGGGCTGCCAAAGGCTTAAAACTGAACCGGAGCTCGCAAAGGGTTAAAGCGGAGGTGGCAGCGGGGCTGTGGAAGGGTTAAAGCGGCGGCCGCGGAGCGACACCGGGGTTACCAAGGGGTTAAATCGGGACCGGGGCCGGACCCGAACCGGGGCTCCCAAGGGGTTAAATCGGAACCGGGGCAGTCTGTGGAAGGGTTAAGCGGCCCCGCGGGGGTGGCACCGGGGCTCCCGAAGGGTTAAATCGGGACCGGGGCCGGACCCGAACCGGGGCTCCCGAAGGGTTCGATGGGACCGGGCTGAGCAAGGGTTAAGCGCCTCCTCCTCCTCCTCCTCCTCCTCGCTTCTCCTCCTCCTCCTCCGGCTCCCCGCCCGTCTCCGCCGCTGCTCCCCGCTCCGCCGGCCGCGCCAGCCGCATGCCCGTGCCGAGGTAAGGACCGCGCTCCGCCGCTGCGCTCCCGCAAGGTGCCGGCCCGGCGCGCAGCCTCCCCGCCCGGCCGAGCCTTCCTCCCCCGCCGCCATCCGCGGCTCCAGCGCGGCCCAGCCCCTCCCGCGGCCGCTCCGGCCCCGCAGCTCTGCTGCAGTTTTAACCCTTGGAGGGACGAGCACCCCCGGAGCCGCCCCCGGAGCGGGGCTGCGACCCCAAAGGCGCCGCGCATCGTCCGAGCGCAGCGTCCTCCCCCAAAAACGAGCATCGCCCGCACACCGCGCATCCCCCAAACCGCGCATCCCCCAACCCGCGCATCCCCCAAATCGATCATCCCCCAAACCGCGCATCCCCCGGGCCGAGCATCCCCGATCCGCGCAGCCCCCGGGCCGCGGTCCGGCCCTCCCGTCCCGGGGGTCGCGCATCCCCCGGAGCCCTCCCTAGGCCGCTGCTTCCCGGACCTCTACAGGTGGCTGGAAGGGCGTGGAAAACCTCGGGAATGGCTCCGGGAGCTCGGGGGAGGGGGCGGATGGGGGGGCGCAAATCCCTCCTGGAGCAGCTCCCGGATTCCTGCGGGGAAGGTTTTGCTCCCTGGGGGTTGGTCCCGTCGCTTCCCGTCCCTGATCCCTGGGAACGGACCCCGCTCTCCCATCCCTGACCCCGCTCTCCCATCCCTGACCCCGCTCTCCCATCCCCTGGCTGAGGTTGTGGCCCTGGAGCCATCCCGAGCCCCTGGATCCTGCTGGATTTGGGATTAGGGAGCAAAGGGGCCAATTCCAGAGGAGCTGTGGGATTTGGGATCAAGCCTGGGCCAATTCCAGACCGTGGGATCCCTGGGATTTGGGATCAGGGAGCTCCAAGCCTGTCCCAGCCCGAGGGTGTGGCACAGCCATGACTTTGGGAGGTCACCAGACATTCCAGGGAATCAGCCTTGGGAAAGGTCATGGGGTGGGAAGGGCCTGGAATGACCTCAGTGGGCTCTGGGAATGGGATTGATGATCCCGTAAAAGCCCTGGGCTGTGACACAGTCTGGGAAAGGCTGGAATACTGGGAATGACACGGGGCTGGTGCACTGGGAATGGGAGGCAGCGGGACTGGAGCTGATCCCTCTCCAAATCCGGGACTGGGATGTGGGAATGTCCAAATCACCCCAGTGAGAACAGGGAAAATCCCTCCTTCCCTTTTTTTAACTTAGGAAAAACGTGTGGGATGTCACCAGCTCTGCCTTTGGGGTTGGGTATTCCCAGGTGCCATTCCCAATCCATGCCAGAATCCCTGGAAAAGTGTGTTCCCAGCAATTCCGGAGAGGGATCGATGAGCAGATGAGCAGGCTGGAATTTGGGATATCAATCCACAACTGGGATCAAAAATCCCCAAATTCCCAAATATCCAGGGGTGCAGTTGGAAGCCAGGCTGGGAATTTGGAGCACTCATTCCCGGGGGTTTTTTGGGATGGGAACGGGTTTATCCCACAAAAAGCCCTCAGGGATAGCACCTGCAGCGGGATGGGGAATTTTGTGTGGATTTTCAGGGAATGGATGAGCAAATGGAAAAGTTTTCTGTCTTCTGTCCCAAAAATTCCCTCTGCTCCATCCAAGCTTTCCCTATGGATTTTATCTCCTGCAACATGGATTGATGAAATCCTAAGAAATTCCAGGAGCAGCTTCCTCACCTGGCCCTGCACCGATTCCAGGCCTTTTCCAGGCAAAACTGGGACACAGATCCGGGGAATGTCAGTCCCTGGACATTCCCTGGATGTGGAGAGGGAAAAGGGAAGTGCACAAGGAGCTGTGAGAGGCTTTTCCGGGAGGGATTTGGCTCTCCGGCGTCAGCGTGGATCCGGGAAAAGCTCCGGTGATCCAAAGCTGCAGGGAACGGTGGGATTTGGGGATGGGAATTGTTCCCACAGAAAGGCAGGAAAAGGGGGAGCCCCAGGGAATTTCTGGATCTGCATCCTGCCCCAGCTGCCGGCCTTATCCGGGACAGGAATTTGGGATTCTCCTCCCACTCCGGGGCCGCTTCCCAGCGGAGCTGGAAACCCTGGATAAGCTTTTCCAAAGTTTGTAAATATTCCCAAGCAATTCGTCCTGGGAGGAAAATCCAGCTGAAAATCGGGAGCAGGCCCTAAAGCCAGCACCAAGAGCTTTTCCTGGGATTTGGAGGGCTGGGAAAAGGCTTGGAGGGGGCTGGAATATTTCCTGGATCCATCCCTGTCCCGAGCCACCCCCTCCCTTCCCACGGGAAGGAGCAGCTGGAGCTGCAGCTCCTGGGGGAGTTTGGGACCAGGGGATAAAAATAGGATGGAGCTGGATCCATGGGAATGCTGGGAGAGCCCACACCTCGCTCCGGGAGCTGCCCAAATTCCCTGGAATCGTGGCATGGATACCATGGAATGGCCACTCCAGCTTTTTTTCCCGGTTTCCAGAAGGAATCCGGGATAATTCTTCTGTGCTGTGGAGTCCAGTTTGGTCTCTGTGCCTTGGCAAGGGAAAAGCATCCCAAACGTTGGGAATTGTTATCCCTCAGCCTGGAAACTGTCCCAGGAAGCTGAGGGAAGCGGGATCTGAGGGAGAAGGGGTGTGAGTCAGGATGGGGACAGAAAGAGATTCCTTTGCCATGAGAATGGGAATCCTTGGGAACAGCCAGGTGGGAATATCCAGGTGGGAATTCTGATCAGCGAGGGGCCGGAGAATTTAACCTTGGATCCGGAGCTCCCAGCTCCCACCCATTCCAGAGGCTGCTCCCAAATCCCAAATTAACGAATTACTGGGATCTGGGGGCGTGGTTATTTTGGGAAGAGGGATTTGAAATGATTGGAATTTTTCCTGAAAAACACTGTCGAAAGGAGGATGGTCCAGAGATGATCCCATGGCAAAATCATGGAGCTGGGATCCCAAGGAATGAGAATATCCAAAGGAAATGGAGCCAAACCCAGATTCCAGAGAGGAAATTCCGACTATTCCCTGTCAGGATTAAATAAATGATGCCCTACAGAAGTTCTCCATGGCTGGGAGGTTGGAACGCTGGGATATTCCCAGTGGGAATTCTTGGTGTCCTCTGCCGCCTTGGAAGGGCAGATTTCATGGCTGGAGCAAATGCTGATCCATGGAAAACTGATACCGGATCAATCCGTGGGGAGCTCGATGGAGTGGCTGGGCTGTGTTAGCAGGGAATTGGGATTTGGAGAACACGGATTGATTTCCCGGGAATACGGGATGAAGGCTTCTCGGGGGGGTTGCTAAAAATGGAGCAGCCTGTCCTTGAGAATTCCAAATATTCCAAAGGGGCTCCAGGAGAGCTGGAGAGGGATTTGGGATAAGGGATGGAGGGACAGGACACAGGGAATGGATCCCACTGCCAGAGGACAGGGATTGTGGGGATACTGGGAAGGAATTCCTGCCTGGGAGGGGCCGGGCCGGAATTCCCAGAAGAGCTGTGGCTGCCCCTGGATCCCGGGAAGTGTCCAAGGCCAGGGCTTGGAGCACCTTGGGATAGTGACAGAGAATCCATGGAATGTGGAAGTGGGACATTTCCTGCCTCATTATGTCTTAAAATCCCTTTCCCCTTTCCTTTCCTTTCCTTTCCTTTCCTTTCGTTTCCTTTCCTTTCCTTTCCTTTCCTTTCGTTTCCTTTCCTTTCCTTTCCTTTCCTTTCGTTTCCTTTCCTTTCCTTTCCTTTCCTTTCGTTTCCTTTCCTTTCCTTTCCTTTCCTTTCGTTTCCTTTCCTTTCCTTTCCTTTCCTTTCGTTTCCTTTCCTTTCCTTTCCTTTCCTTTCGTTTCCTTTCCTTTCCTTTCCTTTCCTTTCGTTTCCTTTCCTTTCCTTTCCTTTCCTTTCGTTTCCTTTCCTTTCCTTTCCTTTCCTTTCGTTTCCTTTCCTTTCCTTTCCTTTCCTTTCGTTTCCTTTCCTTTCCTTTCCTTTCCTTTCGTTTCCTTTCCTTTCCTTTCCTTTCCTTTCCCCTTTTTCTTTTTCCCTCATTCCCAAATTCTCCATAAAACTTGGGAAAAGCCTGGCTGGGGTCACCGGTCTTTGGGATCGCTGTGGTTGGGAACAGGGATAAGGAGCCGTTGGAATCTGGGAAAGGAAAATCCCTGTTCCAAGACAAATTCCCCTCATCCGAGGCAACTCCAGCCCTCGGCTTTTTAATGAGTTTTAATTGAGATTCTGTGCAATTAATTGGGATTCCGTGCAATTAACTGGGATTCAAAGGAATTAATTGGGGTTGTTAACGGGGCCTGGCGGGATCGCCAGGATCCGTAACTGACACCCGGCCACCAGCTCATTCCCAACCCCCTTCCCGCTCTTTTCCATGGAATTTTATCAAACCATGAATAGTTCCATTCATCCCGGATTCCTATCTCCCGAGTCATTCCCTAAATCTGGCAGCTCGGGGGAAAAACCATCTCCGGATGGAGGGAGGCAGCTGCTCCGGTGCCCCCCAGATCCGCGGATTCCGGCGCTCCCGGAGCCGTGCCAAGGCCGCTCCCAGAAATCCCGCGCTCCTTTGTTCGTGGCAAAGCCGCTGGCAAAGGCTCCAGCCACGGATCTCCGGCTGGAATGGGGCTGGGAAAAGCTCCGGGAGCAGAAAGGCCATGCCAGGGAAAGGCTGGAGCGGTCAAGGTGGTGTTGGAGAGCGGAAAAATTGGGATAAGTCGGGATAAATTGGGATAAATAAACTGGGAGCTGAGCTGTGGGAGATCCAGTTTGATGGGAAATGTGGGAATGCTGGGAATGGTGGCAGCCACGTCCCTGTATCCAAAGCTTTTCCAACCTCATCTTTTCCAAGCTCATCCAAAATCCAAGGATGTGTGTCCATCCTCTCTATGGATCCAGAATTCTCATGGATGAGCCCTCAGCTCACTCCCACTCATTCCAGCAGGAAAAGTGACTTTTCCCCCTCTCTGACTTCCCAAAAACCCCCTTGGGTTAGGAAAACTCCTGGAATGTTTTTTTCCCTCAAGGAAACAGAATTCCACGGAGCTCAGCCCCATCCCGATGGGATTCCAACTGGGAATTCTCCTCTCTGGAAGCGGTGGTTTCTCCCAGAAACTCCTGCTGTGCAAATCCCAACAAACTATGCAAAATAATGATGGAAAACTGTTGGGAAAATTATGGAAAAATTATGGAAATATCCTCCTGCGCCAAAAGCTTGGGAAGGGCCATGCTCCAGCAAAATTCCCTGTGGTGCATCCTGGGAAGCTGCTGGGATGTTTGGGATAGGGCGGCGCCAGGAGCAGGGATTGCTTGGGTTTGGGAATGGGAATGTCCTAAAAGGCTGAGCCGCATTCCGGGAATGTCCAAGGAGAGCTTGGATGGGACTTGGAGCAATCTGGGATAGGGAAGTGTCCCTGCCCATGGAATGGGATGGGGTTTAAGGTTCATTCCCACCCATTCCAGAATTCCAGGATTCCAGGATTTCCAGGGACGCTGCTTGGCAAAGCCTGGCCCATTGGTGATGCAGGATCCGGATCCCTGTGGATCCCAACCCTTGGAATGCCACCAGGGGCTGGAGTTAATCCCAAAAGCCTCCGGATTTTTATCCCTGTTCCCCAGTTTTGGCGATGCCGCGGTTCAGGATCGATCCCAGCTGGAACTTGGGATCCAAAGGGTTTCCTTCTTTTCCAGGCTCCGGGAGCAGCCCTGATTCCCTGAGCTCCGTGTCCATCCCGGGCAATCCCGAGGGGCCCGACCAGCCCGGGGCCGAGCAGGGCAGGTGAGGATCCCGAGGGACCTGGGGAGGGATGGGAACATTGCTGGGATTGGGTGGGAATCTCCCATCCCATCCCATCCCATCCCATCTCTCCGCTGGAAGCTGGGAATGCGCTTCCATGGTTTTTTATCTGTAGGATTGTTTCAGCTTCCATGGATTTCCTCCCAGAACTTGACCCGTTATCCCAAAAAACCTCTGTGGATCAAACCCGTGGAATGTTCGGTCTTTGTGGGAAGGAGGATGAAGGAAATTAATTAAGGAAATGATGCAGAATGGATGGAAAGATTGGCCAGGGATGAGAATTCCATGCAAGCTCACCCAGAGGGATCTCACTTCCCAGTGGGATTATCCCAACCTCTGGAAAAGGAGTCTCGGGTGAAGAGCAGGGAGCCCCAATTCCCCAAAAATCCAAGGAAAACCTGGGATAAAGCAGGATTTGAGGCACATCCCTTTGGGGCAGGGGAGGGACATCGCGGCCGCTGCTCCGCCGGCTCCCAGAATAACGAGGAAAACAAGGAAAACAGGGAAAAAAGGAAAACAAGGCTCCCTTGCCTTTCTCCGGAGGGTTCCGCTCATGCCGGGAGCCCGAGCACAAGGAAAGGCTTGTCCAGGATTGCCGAGGGTTGGGAAGGGGGGTCGGTGCCATGCCGTGACCTTCAGCCTCCTCCGGCGCTTCCCGGGAAACGGGAATGTGCAGCCTGGAATACTGACTGGACCCTGCTTGTTTTCCTTCCTCCTGTATTGGCGGGTTTGGCCGTTCCTTGGTTTCTGCTGGAAACGTTTGGGAGAAACTTCCCAAAAATGTCGGGGATTTTGGGTTTGAAGCCACCCCAGGGTGCTCATTCCCAGGAATATTTGGAATTTTTTACATGGGAAGGGAGAGCTGTCAGAGGTGCTTGCCAGAGCTTTGGAAAAATCCCAGGAAAAAGAAATTTCCCAGGATAAATAAATGTGCCTGTCCCGTGCAAAGCTGGGGCTTGGAAAGGGATTTTTTTCCAGGCTATCCCAATGTTTCTGCTCCCTGTGGATTTTTTCCCGCAGGTTTTTGATCCTCTCCCACCTGGCACCTCCCTAAGGAGTTTTTTCCCTGTGGGATCCCTTTTCCCTGACAGTTCCATCCCTTTAATTCCCACTTTAAAGTGGCTTTTTCCCCTTTTCCCATTAAAAAGCTGACTTGGGGAAAGGCTGGATTGATGGGATCTTCCCACTGGAGACTTTTCTTGGGATAGATCCAAACTGCTGGATCCTGGCTGGAAAATCCTGTTGGATCCAAGGATTTGTGATGGGATGTGAAACAATTCTGATGGATTAACCCCTGGCTCACGCTCATTCCAATGGAAAATGCAACTTTTCCCCTTCTCCAACTTCCCAAAATGTTGGGGAAAAGCCTGGGATATTTTTTCCCCTCAAGAAAACGGAATTCCAAGGAGCTGGAGGAGGGAAAATTCCCAGGGTGGTGCCCCAGGGCAGCTCCGGGGGCTGGGAATGTTTTGTTCTCCATCTGGAGCTTCCTGCGGTGGGAAGGACTTGGAAAACAGAGTGGGAGGACAACTGGGCTTGCTTCCGGAATTTTTGCTGGAGGAGGAATTTTGGGATTGTTCTCGGCACGTGGGGCCTGGGAAAGTTTGGTTTTCCTCCTCCAGAAGCTTTCCCAGATGGAAAATGATCCAAACTCAGCTCCCTGAGGGTGTCAGGGATGGTTTTTGCATCTTTCCAAGAATTCCATGAGATCCATGGAAACTTGGGAAGCAGCTCCAGGATCCAGGAGGGATGAGGATTCCTGGGAATACCTCAGCTCCGTCCGGCCTCACTTGGAGCTTCTTCCCAGCATTTGGGAAGAGGAGAGGCCATTCCCAGGATTTCTAGGAAGTTGAAATCCTTGAAAAGTTGGACTCCAGGGAAATCCCAGGCTGGAAAAAACCTCAGCTGGGAGATTCCCAGCTGGAATTGTCCCACCTCCCCCATTCCATGGATTCTGTCGCTGTCCCAGGCTGCTCCAAGCCCCATCCAACCTCACCTTGAGCATTCCAAGGATCCAGGGACAGCCTCGGCTTCTCTGGGAATTCCAGCCCAGCCCCTCCCCACTTTCCTAGGGAAGAACTCCTTCCCAAATCCCATAATCCCATTATTTGCACTATAAATCCATGATTTTTATGGAATTCCTTCGTCCTCTAGAAGGACTTTGGCAGCCCTGTGGAATTCTCCAAAAGCGGGAGGAGGAAACGGGATTGGAACCACCAAAATTCCCTGCTGGGGGTCGGATCCCGGCCCTCCGGAGCAGCAGGAAGGGTTGGGGTGTTTTCCCTGGAATTCCTGGGAAATGAATGGAATTTCTTCCTTTCCCTCTCTGCACAGAGCTCCATGAGGGACCTGCACAAGGCTGAGGTGCTGGGGAGCAAGCGCGGCCTGGTGAGTGTCCCGAGCCAGGAATTCCCACCCGGCTGCGACAGAATCCATGGAAAACTCATCCCGAGCCAGCCCAGAGCCCCCCAGGGGCCGGCTCTGCTCCAGAGATCCCTCAGAACGAAGGGAATTCACGGCATTCCCACCCCACATCCCGCATTTCTTTGGAGTTTCCCTCTTGGGTTGGAGCGTCGATCCCATGGCGAGGTTGGATTGGGAATTCCAAACTCAGGACCAGGCTGGGTCAGGAATTCCAGCCCCGTGCCTGGATTGGATTGGGAATTCCAAACTCAGGACCAGGCTGGGTCAGGAATTCCAGCGCCGTGCCTGGGTTGGATTGGGAATTCCAGCCAGCTCCTGCTCCTGATTTTTCCCCTCCCAATGGGAAAAAATCCTGGATTGGGATGGGGAGGTGGCTTTGGAGAGGCTCTCCCGGTGTGTTTTGAGGTTTTCCAGCCTGGATTTCAATCCCAAAAAATTCTAGGATATCAACCCCAAAATATCCCCTGGCTGAAGCTGGGCTGGAACTGGGATCACCCCAAATCCATTCCCAAATGGACCAAATCCTTTGGGATGTGATTCCTGAGGCTCCCAAATCCCCCAGTTCTGATGCTCCCAGGTGTAGATTCCCTGTGGAATCCACCAGAAATTTGGGATCATGGGTGTATCCCAGGAATCCCCCCAGGAATGTGGCACAGCAGTGAGTCCAGAGGGGATTTTTCCCTAAAAAATTCCAAATTTTAATTTTTTTCCCCTGTTTTCTGCACGAAGGAATTGAGGGATGTCCGTGGGGTGGGATTGGGCAGCTCCACCTCCTTCCCGGTGATTCCAGATCCTTGATTTTCCTCTGGAAAAGCAGCTCCTATTTGTGCCCAGCCTTAATGAGCCATTGATACTGGAAATGTCAAACTCCAGCATTCCTGACCTTTCCCATGGAAAAAAAAACTTCCAGGGATGTGGTGGATCCGGAGGGAGGAAAAACAACTCCACGCCCGAGCCTGGGATCGGCTTGGATTTGGGATTTCTACAAAATCCCCAGATTCCTACAAAACTCAGCCTTGTTTTTATCCAGAAAATCCCAGACTGGGAATCTTTGTCACAATGGCAAGAAAACTGGTAATAACGGGATTTGGGAAAGGCTCCGCCTCCTGAATCCCCTTCCTGAAAATCCCGGAGTTTTTCACATTGGATTTCCTTTTCCTAATGATTTTTCCAAGCAAATTCCTCCTTTTTTTCCCCCTGCTACTGAACCAAATCCATCAGAAGAACGAGGGAAGATCTCTTTATTCCCGTTAAAAATCCTCAGGACTTGGAAATGCCATGGTGACAGCACAAAAGGGCAAGGGCACAATTCCAAGGAAAGAAAGGCTGGAAGGGAGGAATTTTTCCTCCCAAAAATTCCAGGTGAAGGCAGGAATTAATTTCTCCGTGAGCTCTGACACCCGGGGCGGATTACTGGGAGCTATTTTTAGGATATCCAGGTTTTTTCGGGATTAGGGCCGGGGCTCTGCCTGTTGTTGTGGCCAGAGCTCCTTTCCCGATTTTTCCCTCGCTCCCGCTGTTTCCAAGACTCCCGAGGGATGAAAGGATCCTTTGAAAAGCCAAACACATGGAGACAAGAGCTGCTCCTGCTGCCGCTCTGGGAAAGGCCGGAGCTGCCAGGAAAGTGGGAAAACGTCCAAGCACGGCTGGGGGGTTGTTCCTGGGTTCTGTTCCCTGTTTTCCAGGCATTGCTATTCCTAGGGAATGAGGGCAGAGCTGGGGATTTACTCCTGGGTCCTTTTCCACCAGGATCAGCTGATGGATGCTTCGGATCCATCCGGAGCTTCCAGGATCAGCTCGTGGATCCTTGGGATCCTGGGCTGCTCCATGCAGGAAAATCGTGGAAAATGGAATATACTGAACGCTCCATCTGTCCCCCTCCTGCCCCAATTCCCGCTCTCCCGCCATCCATTTCCAAGCCATCACATTCCAAGCTGGAATTCCTTTGTCATGTGCACCCAGGCGTGTCCTGGATGAGCATTCCCGCTCCAAAGGGGAGCAGCTGGAATTCTGTGGCTTTCTGAGCCTTTGGGAGCCTTTGCAGCACCGGTGCTGTAGGTTTTTTGGGAATGTTTGTGTTGGAATGGGCCCATCCTGGTGCTTCCATGTCCATGGTAAAAACAGAAGAGCAACCAGGAATGGTTTTTTGGGAATGATTTTTTTTTTTTTGGGAATGCTGAGCCTTCTTTTAATGCCTTTTGGGAGCTATTCCAGCACTGGGAGAATGCTTTCAATTTTTTGGGAATGTTCATGCTGGAATGGGCCCATCCTGATGCTTCCATGTCCATGGTAAGAACACGAGAGCAACCAGGAATGGTGTTTTGGGAATGGTTGTTTTGGGAATGCTGAGCCTTCTTTTTGAGCCTGTTAGGAACAATTCCTTATCCAGGGGATGCTTTCAATTTTTTGGGAACGCTCATGTTGGAATGGGCCCATCCGAATGCTTCCATGTCCATGGTAAAAACACCAGGAGATCAGCCAGGAACGTGGTGGGGTTTTTTTGGGAATGCCGATCCCTGCGTTTCCCCGCAGATGTCATGGCGGCCGCAGTACCGCAGCTCCAAGTTCCGGAATGTTTACGGGAAGGCGGCGAGCCGGGAGCACTGCTTCGACGGAATTCCCATCACCAAGAACGTCCACGACAACCATTTCTGCGCCGTCAACGCGCGCTTCCTCGCCATCGTCACCGAGAGCGCCGGCGGCGGCTCCTTCCTCGTCATCCCGCTGGAGCAGGTGAGATTCCCCACGGGAATTCCCAAAATGGTGCCCAAATCTCCTTTTCCTGGGGTTTCCTCATCATCCCGCTGGAGCAGGTGAGATTCCCAATGGGAATTCCCAAAAAAGCATCCAAATCTCCTTCTCCTGGGGTTTCCTCATCATCCTGCTGGAGCAGGTGAGATTCCCAACAGAAATTCCCACATGGAGCCATCCCAAAGTGTCCAGATCTTTTCCTGGATGGGATTCCCAAAGTGTCCCAATTCCTGCTGCTTTTCCTGGGGTTTCCTCATCATCCTGCTGGAGCAGGTGAGATTCCCGATGGGAATTCCCAAAATGGTGTCCAAATCTCCTTTTCCTGGGGTTTCCTCATCATCCCGCTGGAGCAGGTGAGATTCCCAATGGGATTCCCCAAGCGTTCAAATCCCTGCTGCTTTTCCTGGGGTTTCCTTGTAGCTCCTGGGAATGGGATTCCCATTTGGAGCCATCCCAAAATATCCAAATCCCTGCTGCTTTTCCTGGGGTTTCATGTGGAATTGGTAAATTGGGAAGAATTCAAACATCCCATCAAAGCATTTTTGGAATCTCTCCAGGAGGTTTTTCCATCATTTCGGACCCTGGGAATGTCTCCAGCCTGTCCCATCCCAGTGCCAGGTGCCACTCGGATCCCAGGATTCCAAGGAATCCTCTCCTAATCTCATCCTACTGCTCCTTCCCTTTCTTTGTTTTTTCCAGGGAAGAGCTGGAGGTATGCCAGGGATTTAAGGTTGAACTTTTGGGAAATATTCCTCATCCAGAGGGTGGTTGGGCACTAGAACCGTTCCTTTCCATGGGAAAAGCAGGAATTTTGAGAGGGATTTATCCCTCTCATCCCTGATCCAGGCGGGATCTTCCCCCTCCTCCCTTTTCCATCTCCATCCAAGATTCCCCCTGCTTTTCCCAGGAATTCCCCTGGGATCTGCCCACCTGAAGTTGAAATTCCCATCAATCCAATGGCTGCTCCAGCCGATCCCGTGGGATCCACGGCTCCCAGGAAAAGCGGCAGCGGCAGCGACCTTGAGCCTGGAATTTACCTTGGATAAGGAAAGGGGAGGGGTTTGATGGGAAGAGAATCCGTTAAATTGATATCAAAGGAATTTTTCCAAGGAGGGAGGCCCTGGCACAATTCCCAGGGACGTTGTTGCTTCCTTATCCCTGGAATGTTCAAGGCCAGGTTGGAGCAACCTGGGACATTGGAATGGGATAAAATCCCTTCCCATACAAGCCATTCCTGGATTCTGGGAGTCTCGGATTGCTCCCAAAATTCTGGCACTCACTTGGGCTATTCCTGTATTCCAAGCGGGAATCCACATCCCACCCCTGGGCACCTGCAGCTCTGGGATGCTCCCAGCCTCATTCCCAGGAGGAATTTTGCCATGGCTGAGCTGCATTCCCAAATTCCAGCTGGGAAGGGAAGCTGGGAGAGGGAGGAGCTCTCCCTGGTTTTCTTTCTCTCCATTCCATCATTCCTTCACCCCTTTCCCTGTGCAACATTCCCGCCTCTCCTGAATTCCTCGTTCATTCCGGAGGCAGCTCCAGATGGAAGGAATTCTAATCAGGATTTAATTGCAGAGCACAGCTTGAGCCTCATTAATATTCCCAGGAAAAAAAAACGGGAGCTTTGTCTGAGCACCCGGAGCGCTCCAGCTCCGGCCTCATCCCGGCTCCTTCCTCACAGATCCCAGCTGGAATCGCCATCCACACCCCCTCAATCCCAAATCCTGAGGAGCAGCCCCAAATTCCCAGTGATTCCCACTTTTTTTCCCAGCAAAATCCCAGTGGGATAAAAGCAGGGATGGTGTTCCAAAGGGATCCTCTGAAATCTTGGGATATCCAGCTGGTCAATCCCGCCTGGAGCGGCCCTGGATGCTGGAGGAGTTAATAAATTCCTGATTTTTTTTTTTTATCCGGAGCCTGATTAGCTCATTAAGGAGAAACTCATTTTCCTTGGAAATCAGCAGCTCCCTAATTAATTGTGATCCATAATTAGAAGCTAATGAAGGTAACCCGGATACCGCGGAGCCGCTCCGTGGATTCGCTGCCGTATTTTTGGATCTTTTCCCTGGATTTTGCCCTCAGCAAAGCTCCCGGAATCTGGGCCGGGCCATCTGCTCATCCCAAATCCACATCTCGGGGTTTTCATGGAGCGATCCGAGGGATGTGTGGGCTGGGAAGAGGGAGCTTTGCTCCTCCTTCCTCCCAGATTCCAGAGCCTCGGGATTGGGGATGAGCCTGTCCCCAGCACCAGGATAAAAATATCCCAAGGGAGTGGGCGAAGGATCGGGAAGAGCAGGATTGGCTCCACAGGAATGGGAGAATCCCGGAATCCTGGAATGGTTTGGGTTGGAAAGGACCTTAAAGCTCGTCCCATTCCATGGACAGGACAGGGCTGGATTTGGGATGGGAAAAAGGCTGGATTTGGGATAGGAGAGAGGCTGGATTTGGGATGGGACAGGGACAATTCCCACCATCCCAGGATGCTCCAGGCTCTCTCCAACCTGGCCTTGAGGATTTGATCCTGGAGACCCCTTGGAAAATATTCCTTTCTTTTGAGTCAGGGAACAAAATCCTTGGATGCTGCAATTCCACCAGGAAGCAGCTCGGTGCTGTCACATCCCATCCGTTCTCCTGGAGCCAGGCTGGGAATGTTCCCCGGGAGAAGGGGAGGATCCAGGGAATCCTCAGAGCCCCTTGCAGGCCTAAAGGAGATCTGGGAAAGCTGGAGAGGGATTTGGGATCAGGATTTTGTTGGGATCACCGTGGATCCCTTTGCGGGGAGTCACTTCCATGGAAACTGAGGGATTTTTGATCCCGCTGGGAATGAGGAGTTGTTTTCCAGAGGCACACGATGTTCTCTCCCGACGGGAGTGGCAGCGGGAAGGGGCAGCCTCTGTTTATCCGGAGGAAGCTGAAATCCAAACTCCTGCTCCCGTCACTGCCGGGATTGTGGGAATGGCTGGAATTGGGATGGGGAAAAGGCTGGAATTGGGATGGGAAAGGGGCTGCATTTGGGGTAGGACAGGGCATGGAATTCCCAAACCTCCCCAGCTTCCCTTTCATGCTCCCTTGGGATTTTCCATCCAGGAATGGGATTTTCCTTCTGGGAATTGGATCTTCCATCTGGGAATGGGATGAAGAGGTGCTGCTGGATGAATGCTGCACCCATCCCTGAGGTTTTCCATGTGGGATTGAAGGATGGAGTGGAATGAAAGGATTTTTCCACATTTGTGGAGCTTTCCGGGGAATAAGAGGGTTCAGAAGTGCTCCTGGTTTGTATTTTCCAAGGGAAAAGCAGGTTTGGGAATTTCAGATATTGAAATAATTTATCCAAGATTTCCTGCTGGATGGATTTCTGGGAAAAGTGGAATTCAGCCGTGGCCAGGGCAGAACTGCGCTGCTC
Organism: Passer montanus; assembly: GCF_014805655.1. Taxonomy (NCBI): domain Eukaryota; kingdom Metazoa; phylum Chordata; class Aves; order Passeriformes; family Passeridae; genus Passer; species Passer montanus. Next base: position 17,129,390 of record NW_024369929.1, read on the forward strand.
CAAGGATGGGAATTAGGGATTTTTCCCATCCCTTGGATTTGGTGCTGATGGATCCGATGGAAAATTCATCCTGGATTTCCATCAGGGAGGGCAATTCCACCCCTCTCATCCCAGGGATGGCTCCGAGTCCACTGGAATTCCTGGGATTCTCTGCACAGATCCTCAGGAGATTCCTCAATCCCATTCCCTGATTCCAAAATCCAGAGGGTTTCCACCCCTCTCCCTGCTGCTATTCCAACCATTCCCAGGGAAAGAATTCCCTCTCCACCCCCCAGTCCCCAAAATTCACAATTTTTCCAAATAATTTTCCCTTTTCCCAACATAACCCAAAGGATTTTCCCTTTTCCATGGCCCACATCCCTTTCCCTGTCCCAGGTTGCTGCAAGCTCATCCAACCCAGCCTGGAGCTGGAGCATTTGGAATTTCCCTCCCAATTTTTGGATTTCCTTCCCAAACTTCGGAATCACCATTTTCCAAGATTCTCCTCCAGAGAGAGGAGAATCTTGCACTGCAGCAAAGGGAGGGGCAGGAGCTGCTGGAAGATTTCCTCCTTCCAGCCTTTTCCGTGGAAAACCTCGGAGCTGCCGGAGCCGGGAGAGCTCCAGGCTGTCCCTGCGGGGCCGGAATCTGGGTCACCGAGCTTCCCTCAGCCGGGGATCAGGGATCCAGGGATTAGGATTCACCTTGGATTAACTCCGGCTGCCGGCAAGGTCCCGCTGAAAAATGGGATAAATGCAGCTGGAATCCTGGATTTTTTAGGGATTTTTCCCTTTTATTGCCTTTATTTTCCCTTTGCCTTTTCCAGGTGCCCTGGGAATGGCACATTCCTTCTCCTTTTCCCACTGTGCACAACCAGTTTGAATCAAAATTCCGGATTTCTTGGGAAGAAGCGATCCCAAAAAACCAAACTCGATGTTGTCCTCTTAAAATCCTGATAAATTTTGGGCAAATCCGTCAAATCTTTTTGGAAAAGGCATTTACTCAGCTGATGCCTCAGAATAAAAGAGGTGGAATTTGAGTTTGTGCTGTTAAAAATTCCATTCACCTGGAATTATGTGGTTTCTGTGGGAATTTCTGCTGCGGACAGGGTGTGAATAAAGTCCTGGAAATGCAAATCGGAAATTTGGGAAAAGTGGGATAAGCCGAGCCTTTGGATAATCGATGGGGGCTGGAATTTTTCATATAACAAAGATGAAACTGGGAATTGCATCCCAGGAATTCACTGGGAGGCAGAACTAAGGAATCACTGACATTCCCGTGTTTCCTCTTCCTTCTCTGTCTCATCTTTGGGAATTTTCCTTCCCAGACTCCTCCCTGCAGCTCGAGGGAGGAAATGAATCCCAAGAAACCTTGGGAGCGACAGCTCTGGAGCCGTTCCTGGCCCTGATCCGACTTCCTGGAGCTGCCGAGGGCAGAATTCCCAGCACGTTCCTTTGTTCCCAATAAACGGAGCCGGGAGCTCGGCACGGGAAAAGTCGGGAAGGAAAATCCATGAAATATTCAGCGGCTGTGCCGAGCTGACCCAGTTATTCCGCACGCTCCGAGCGCCGCTCCGGCACGGAGCCAGCACGGAGCAGGGAAGGACACTGGGGTGGCATCCGGACACGGAGCTTCCTTGGGAATGGAAAAGGTTCCCATCCCGGTGGGAATCTTCCCAGGAGGCTCCGTAAAAGCTTTGGAAATTCCGCATGGAAGGATTCCATCCTGTGGGGTCACGGATTGAGGATTAGCAGTTGTGTGATCCCAGAATCTGGGGCTTGTTCTATGGAGGAGAATCTTGGAAAATGGTGATTCCGAAGTTTGGGAAGGAAATCCAAAATTTGGGAGGGAAATTCCAAATGCTCCAGCTCCCAGGTTGCTCCAAGCTCAGTTGGATGAGCTTGGAGCAACCTGGGAGAGGGAAAGTGATCCTGGGCCATGGCAGAGATTGGGAATGGATCTCTTGGAAGATCTTCCCACCCAAATTGTTCTGGGATTCTGGGACTCACACAGGATCCAATGGCTGAAGGGATTTGGAGCCTCTGGAATCTCTTCCAGTCCTTTCACCCATGGATTTGGATCCTGAAAGGAGACATTTGCATATTGGGAAATCTCCCTCACAGAAAGGGTTTTCCAGCCCTGCCCCCCTTCCCAGAGGGACTGAAATTCCCTGTGGGTGTGGCCCTTGGGGACAAGGATCAGTGCTGGGAATGGTTGGACTCCACGACCTTGGAGCACTTTTCCAACCCCAATATTCCATGATTCCATGAATTCCCACTGAGCTCCTGGCTGTCCTTTCCCTTCTCCATGGAGTCTGGAGAAGCCCCTTCCCATCCATGGATCAGCTGGGAATACTGGGAATATTGGATAAACCAAATCCCTGGCTTGGCCCATCCCAGACCGAGCCGAATCTCCCTTCTAATACTGGGAATATTGGATAAACCAAATCCCAGACCGAGCCGAATCTCCCTTCTCCAACAATTTCCCATCCCTGGAAACACCAATTTCTCCCGAAATTTGATTTTTTTTTCCGATGTTTTCCTTGCTTTTCCACTGCAGACCGGCCGGATCGAGCCGAACTATCCCAAAGTTTGTGGTCACCAGGGAAATGTGCTGGACATCAAGTGGAACCCCTTCATTGATAACATCATCGCCTCCTGCTCCGAGGACACCTCGGTGAGCCGGAATTCCGGGATGCAATTCCCACACCCATCCATCCTCCCCATCCCATTGATTCCCTATTTTGATATTTCCATGGCATTTGTTTTGGGAATGCTGAGGGACAGGAGATCAAAGCCAATCCCAAATCGTGCCCAGCCTGACTCCTGGGCCAGAATTCCCTCTGTTCTTTATTTTCCGGACACAAATCTGGAGGATCCAGAGGGTAATTCCCACGAGGAGCAGCTGAGGGAGCTGGGAATGCTCAGCCTGGAGAAAAATATGATCCAGAGGGAATTCCAGGCTCTCCACAAGTCCCTGACCGGAGGGGGCAGCCAAGGGAGGTCCCAGGGAAGGTTCAGATCAGAAATCTCCAGGGAGACAATGGAAAAGAGGAGCTAAATCCTGGGGAAAACCCCAGTGTTTGTTAGAGCAACTAACCTGGAAAATCTGGGAGTCTTTATCCCAAAGGATCCCCAAATGTGGAGTCTGTAGGGTCAGATTTGGGGTCTTGAAGGAAGGACTGGGAGTCTGGGAATTCAGGATGAGGATTCCAACGCCCTGCCTGGATAACACCATCTACCCTGGCTGGAATTTTCCCAAGGGATCCCAAGGATTCCTTGTTTCTCCTTGAGGAACAATCAGGGCTGATCCTGGAATTCCTGGGCAGGACAGGAATTCAGGGGCGGGAGTTGAGGTGCTCCAAACCCCATTCCAGGTGCGGATCTGGGAGATTCCGGAGGGTGGGCTGAAGCGGAACATGACGGAGGCGGTGCTGGAGCTGTACGGACACAGCCGCCGCGTCGGGCTCGTGGAGTGGCACCCGACCACCAACAACATCCTCTTCAGCGCCGGCTACGACTACAAGGTCGGGCTTCCTGGGAATGCCGTCCCAAAGGGCTTTCCCGGATTTTGGCACGGCTGGGAGTCACCTGTGGGTGGCCAGAGGGGGATCGTGGAAAGCTGGAATGGTTTGGGTTGGAAGGAGCTCAAAGCTCGTCTCGTTCCATGCTTTCCATAGGCCAGGGAGACATTCCATGGACCAGGAACAGCTTCCAAAAACCAGGAACAGCTTCCACAGTTCAAGAACAGTTTCCACAGATGAGGGAGAGCTTCCATAGGCCAGGGAGAGATTCCATGGACCAGGGAGACATTCCAGAGACCAGAAACAGCTTCCATAGGCCAGGGAGACATTCCTTGGATCAGGGAGACATTCCGTAGATAAGGGAGAGCTTCCACAGATCAGGGAGAGCTTCCATAGACCAGGGAGACATTCCATGATTGGGGAGACATTCCATAGACCAGGAACAACTTCTGTATATCAGGGAGAGCTTCCATAGACCAGGAACAGCTGCCAAAAAAACAGGAACAGCTTCCATAAGCCAGGAACATCTTCCACAGACCAGGGAGACATTCTGTGATTGGGGAGACATTCCATGGACCAGGGAGACAGTCCATAGACCAGGAACAGCTTCCACAGGCCGGGGAGACATTCCATGGACCAGGGAGACAGTCCATAGACCAGGAACAGCTTCCATAAGCCAGGGAGGCATTCCATGGAGCAGGAGCAGCTTCCACAGAGCAGGAGCACCTCGCACCATCCCGGGTTGCTCCAAAGGCTGTTCCCGCAGGTGCTGATCTGGAACCTGGACATCGGCGAGCCGGTGAAGATGATCGACTGCCACACGGACGTGATCCTCTGCATGTCCTTCAACACCGACGGCAGCCTCCTGGCCACCACCTGCAAGGACAAGAAGCTGCGCGTGGTGGAGCCGCGCTCCGGGAGGGTCCTGCAGGTGGGATGGGCGCTTGGAATGGGATTTCAGGGAAGGGTCCTATGGAATGTCGGAAAATACCCATCGAGCGCTGTAGGCGCTCCCAGCGGGACGTTTTCCATGCGGTGGAATGCGGGTGCCAGCCTGGCTGTGGAGATGGTGGGGAGGGCTTGGACTCATCCCAAGCAGAGGAGGTCGATTCCATTGTTAATTAAGGATTTGTGAAAAATGTTGGGAATTAAAGGGAAGATGCAGGGGAAGGTCCAGAGTTGGAGACTTTGATTCTGTTCTTAATTAAGGATTTGTGGAAAATGTTGGGAATAAAGGGGAAGGTGCAGGAGGTTTGGAGGAGGACAGTGGGTTCTCCCTGATCCTCGGGAAAATGGGAATTTCTGCTTGCACTAGGGCAGGTGCCGAAGGACAGAGCTGGAATTTCCACAGGATGAGGCTAGGGGAGCAAGGAAAGGGCTTTCCTGGGATGAGAGCTGGATCCAAGGGGAATTCCAGAGCTCACTCCTGTCTTGCAGGAGGCCAGCTGCAAGAACCACCGCGTCAACCGCGTGGTTTTCCTGGGAAGCACCAAACGGCTTCTGACCACGGGCGTGTCCCGCTGGAACACCCGGCAGATCGCCCTCTGGGACCAGGTGGGTGCCGGGATCCTCCTCTGTCCCTGCTGGAATTCCAGCTCCATCCCTGCCAGGATCCTGTTCTGTTCCTACTGGAATTCTGCTCCATCCATGCTGGAATTCCTGCTCCATGCCCACCAGGATCCCTCTCCATCCCTGCCCAGATCCCTGCTCCATCCCTGCTGGAATTCCTTCTCCATGCCTGCTGGGATCCCGTTCAGCACTGCCATCAGGACACAGCTAACACGGGGATTTTCCTGTTTTCCAGGAAGATTTATCCATGCCTTTGATCGAGGAGGAGATCGATGGGCTCTCGGGGCTCCTCTTCCCGTTCTACGACGCTGACACCCACATGCTGTACCTGGCTGGGAAGGTAGGGACGCACGGAGCATCCGGATGTGCCGTTCCCAGAAAAATCTCCCAGCATTGCCCAAGGGATTGGGGCTGGAATTCGGATCCTGGAATGGTTTGTATGGAAAGGGAGCTTCCAACTCATCCAGTTCCACGGATGTCCCTGCTATGGGACACATTCGATCATCCCAGGCTGCTCCAAGTCCTGTCCAACCCAGGATATTCCGGTGATCCAAAGGCAGCCACAGCTTCTCTGGGAATTCCATCCCAGCCCCTCCCCACTCTTGCAGGGAACAATTCCTCCCCAATATCCCCTCCATTCCCGCCTCCTAAATGCTCCTAATCCTACTTTTTTCCACCTTCTCATTTCCAAATCCATTCCCATCCCTCTTCCCTGCTGCTCCAGGGTGACGGCAACATCCGGTACTACGAGATTGGCTCGGAAAAGCCCTACCTGAGTTATCTCATGGAATTCCGCTCGCCAGCTCCGCAGAAAGGACTGGGTAAGGGTGGAGGTGCTGCTGCTCCGCTTCCCAGAGCACGGAAAAGGGGGATGGGGAAGGTGCTGGATTGAATGGCACAAGGAAAAGGGTTTGGATTGGGTTTGGGTTGGGTTTGGAATGGGTTTGGACTGGGGTTTGGATTGGGTTTAGATTGGAATGAGTTTGGGATGGATTTGGATTGGGTTTGGAATGGATTTGGAATGGGTTTGAGTTGGGTTTGGATTGGGATTTTCCAAGCTGGAACTGTGTGGATGGGTGATCCCGGAGCCTCACCAGTTTGGGATTTTCCATGGTGGGAATTGTGTGGATGGCTGATCCCGCTGCTCTCCGCAGGGGTGATGCCAAAGCATGGCCTGGACGTCTCCGCCTGCGAAGTTTTCCGTTTCTACAAACTCATCACCCTCAAGGGGCTCATCGAGCCCATCTCCATGATCGTCCCGAGGCGGGTGAGTCCTGGAATGTGGGAATGAGCAGGATCTGGAATGTCTGAGTGGCTCTAGAGCCATGGATATGCCCAACTTTGGCCAATCCCATGACTGGCTCTGTTCCCATCATCCCTGGAGCTCTCCATCCTTACTCATCCGATGGAATTTCAACCACAAAACAGGAATGTTTTTAGGGAATGTTTCTCCAATGGGTTGGTCTCACTTGAGTTTTGAAAATTTTGGGGAAAATATCTCTTGGATTGGGGTTTTCTGGGAAGCAAATCCAGCTGCTGGTCAGGGCTGGGTGGAGGACATGATCACAGGTTCTCTGCTCAGCCAGCACTTCCCAAATTTCCTCCCTGTGTCCAGAGTTTCCCAACTATCCGGGTGTTTATTCCCTGTGTGGGGGAGGGAATTATTCCTCAATTCCCAGGGAGCGGATTTCCAGATCCCATTGCTCTTCTCTTCCTGTTTTCCCAGTCGGAAACATACCAGGAAGACATTTATCCCATGACTCCGGGGACGGAGCCGGCCCTGACCCCGGACGAGTGGCTCAGTGGGGTCAACAGAGGTAAACCCACCGGGGGGCATCCCAAAAACAGCCGGGATGTGGGAAAGGGCCACCACATCCCGCTGATCCGACGGCTCTCTGCAGATCCCATCCTGGTGTCGCTGAAGGAAGGATACAAGAGGAATTCCAAGATTGTCTTCAAGGCGCCGGCGAGGGAGAAGAAAAGCGTGGTGGTCAACGGGATCGACCTCCTGGAGAACGTCCCTCCCCGCACGGAGAACGAGGTGGGGCGGCCCTGGAGTGGGAATGGGAATGGGAATGGGATCTGGGGATGAACCTGGAAAGGCACCGTGCTGCCAGTCTCCATCCCAACAGAGGCAGGAGTGTGGGATCCCTCCAGGGATGGGAGCCGGGGATCCAGCCCACGACCCTTTCCCATGCTGGACACCTTTCCCAGGGACACCATCCACTATCCCAGGCTGCTCCAGTCTGGCCTTGGACACTTCCAGGGATCCAAGGGCAGCCACAGCTTTGCTGGGAATTCCTTCCCAAAATCCCATCAAAATCTCCCATCCTTCAGTTCAAATCCATCCCTTGTCCCCAAAATCAGCCAAGTTATGGCCCATTCCCATCATGGATCTGGCAAAATCCTGGGATGAGCTGATGTGATCCCAGCAGCTCCATCCCTTCATCTCCATCCTTGTTTTCCAGCTGCTGCGGATGTTCTTCCGGCAGCAGGACGAGATCCGGCGGCTGAAGGACGAGCTCTCGCAGAAGGACATTCGGATCCGGCAGCTGCAGCTGGAGTTAAAGAACTTCCTGAACAGTCCCAAGAACAATTGACTCCAGCGACGTTTTCTAAAGAAATTCCTTTGTTTCTACTCCTGAGTTCCTTGGATCCACTCACCCAGAACACAATTCCGGAGTCCGCGGCTGCCGAGAGCCTGGAATCACGTCCTGCGTGTCTTGTCCGGCACTAATCCCGCTCTAACCCGATTCCTGGGAAAGCCTGGAGGCTCCCAGTAAGTCGGAGCCGTGTCCTGTCCGTTGGGATGAGCCAGCCCGGGGCAGATTCCCGGCAAAGCGCGAAGCTTCCTTGCTATTAATTTTTTTTCCTATGCAAAAATGTGACAGTGGGAGCGGAACTGGAAAAGGGGCGGGAAGTGGGAAGGGCTTGATCGTCAAAGGGGGTTTCCATGTGGGAATCCGGGATCCTTCCCGTGCTGGGAAGCTGGGATCATTCCCATGGGAGCAGGACGGGATCCTTGCTGTGGTGGGAAAGTGGGTCATTTCCACGGTGGGATCCCGGGATCCTTCCCATGATCCTTTCCCATGTTGGGTGCCCAGGACTCTTCCCACAGTGGGATCCTGGGATCCTTGCTGTGGTGGGAAACTGGGATCATTCCCATTATTGTAACTTGGGATCCTTCCTGTAGTGGGAACCTGGGATTCTTCCTGCAGCTGGAGCCTGGGATCTGTCCCAGTCCCCTTTCCCATGGTGAGAATCTGGGATCATTCCGTGGTGGGGAACTGGGATCATTCCATGGGGGAAATTTGGGATCCTTCCCGTGGAGGGATCCGGGGATGTTCCTGGGGGTGCTGCCCCATGGATGGAGCCCAAGGAATGGATCCTGAGGATGGATCCCGAGGGATGCACCTGGAGCTTGCCAGGCTCAGCACTTTGGACAATCCCAGGATTGACGGGATTTGCCCGGAGCACAGGGAATGACACCAAATCCCATTGGTTTTTCCTGGAGATCCCAATTCCCACTCAATCCGAGCTGCTGGAGCTCCCGGCGTTCCCAGCGCGGGTCTGTCCCGTCCGTGTCCCGCGGTCCCTGCTGCGTTCCATGTGCTGTCATTCCCGATTATTTATGCTCCCACGGGATAGTGATGGAATAAAATCTTTTCAGAATACCAGAACCGTGTTCCCGCCTTTCCTTCTCCATCCAGGGGCTGGGGAGATCCCAAGGAAAATTCTTGGATGCGCTCCCAGACCAGGGAGCGGGAGAAGCCGAAGATGGATCCTGGAATCCAGCATGGACCCTCATTCCAACATCCCAACATTTCCAGGATCCAATTCCAGAGGGAGGAAAACACGGAGCGCTGGCCCTTCCCTGGGATCCAGGAGCTCCTTGCTCCCAGCCTGGCAAGGCCAGAGAGGATTTTCCAGGAGAAAGGCTCCAGTTTTCCTGGGAAAACCCCCCAGAACCCCCCATTCCCAAGGGAAAACATTCCAGGAGCTTCACTCAACCCCAGCCTCTCCCTGGGCTTCATCCAAAGGATTTTAGGGAGCCAAAGGTGCTAAAAACACCGAGCATTCCCACTTTTCCAGAGCTGCAATACTCTCTTCTTATGGTGCTAAAAAAGATCTGGGAATCCCCGCTTTTCCAGGGCTGCCATTCCTTGTTTTCCCAGAAAGAATTCCAGAGGCGGGATTTGTATCAAAAGCTTTATTGAAATTCCTCAAAGCCAAACAGACAAAAACTCCAAAGGTGGCTCTGCCGGGCCCCCAAATTCCCAAAAAAACCTGGAGCCGCTGGATTTCTACACATGGAAGCTTTCCTAGGAAATCCAAGTCACTTCCAAAGGGATTTTTCCCGTGGGATCTGTACATTCCCCAAGGATTTTCCATTTTTTTTGCCTTCCACAAGGTAAGAAAATACAATTTTAAGGAATGCCCATGGAATTTCAGGCATGTCTCCTGGAATTCCTGGCTTTCCAGGTGGAAAAATTTGCATTTTCCAAGCGGTTTTTCCTGGATTAGGGGCAGAAATTCCAGAGGGAATTGATTGGGAAAGTGGGGAGGAGCTGATTTATTCCAATGTCGGGAAATTTGGGAATTTGGGATATTTTTTGTAGAGATCCCCCTTTTTTAATTAATGCCTGCCATTTCCAGGGATTTGGCTGCACTGGAGCCACAAAAATCCCCAAAAATTCCCCTAAAAACCCCAAAAATAAAAAAAAATCCCTAAAAAATCTAAAATTCCCTCCCAAATTAAAGGAAAACTGGGAACACACAACACACAGGGATCGCAAAGTCACCAGCTCCGAACCCATCCCAAAAAATCCAACATTCCCAAAAAAACAACGTTTGGTCACTATTTACAAAGAGGGAATTCCCAAAGTTGGGAAAAGGGGCTGGAAATGGCAGCATTCCCAAAAAAAACCAAAAAAACCCACGGAGCAAGGCACCACTGCCACCCCAGGGAGGAGGCCTGGCTGCCATTCCCGAAAAAACGTGGATTTGGGAATGGCAGAGGTGGGAAAATCCCGGCTCATCCATGGATTTCAGCTCGGTTCTCTCCTTCTTTTGCTTCCGAGGTGTCCAAGCTCCGCTCCAAGAATTCCCAGCTCGGGTCCTACTCAACTCTCGCAGTTCCAGGGATTCAAGGAAAAGGATCCAAGGAAAAAATTCCCAAAGAATCGGAGGAGGAGCGGCAGTAAAAATAGGATTTTATTCCCTTCCCACCCTCGCTGCTCCCGCTCGGTTCCCACAGCAACGTTACAATCCGGAAAAAAAACCAAAAAAAAAAAAAACCAAAAAAAAAAACCAAAAAAAAAAACAGGAAAAGAAAAGGAAATCCAAAGGGTCGGGAGTGGGAAAAGGGGGAATTCCGGGATAAAAACAGTCAAATCACAAGAGGGAATTTTTTCCAGGGAAAAGCTGCTCAGTCGTCCTCATCCCCCTCATCCTCAGGCTCTCGTTTCCTCTTCTGGCCCCGTTCTTCCTCTGGAAAAAAGAAAGAATTCCCATTATTCCAGGAGCCACATTCCTGCTTTTCCGGGAATTCCATTTTCCATGGAACTGAGGTGGTTTTTCCTCAGGAAAAGTGGGATTGGTTCCGTACCAGGCTCCTCCTCGTCCTCCTCGTCGTCCACCTCGCCGTCGTTGTAGCCTTCCTCATCCTCCTGGAATTCCGGGAAAAACCGGGATGTAAAGCTTGGGATCAGCCCAGAAGCTTTCCCAATATCCCATTTTCCAAGGAGGGAAAGTCCTTGGAATGTCCTCAGCAAGAAGCCACCTCCCAGTATTCCTGTTTTTTATGGAATAGCAGGAGCTGGCACTGAAATCCCAGGGAATCGATCCTTGAGCTGGGAACATGGGAATGTGCTATTCCCAAGTTTAGGAAAACTGGGAATTATGGGAATGGGAAAAGCTGGATTGATCCAGAGCCTCCAAGCAGAACTGAGGGGGCTCAGGAACATTCCAGAGGGGCAGGAGGGGATTCAGGGCTGGAGGAGAGGGAAAACAAATTCCTGGAATTCTGTTTTCCCCTTTTCCAGCCCACTTTCTCTCCCCCAATCCCATTTTCCTGCCTCCAACCCCATTTCCCCCTTTCCCTTTTTTCTCTCCCTCAATTCCATTTTCCCTCCCAAAATCCCATTTTCCTTCCTCCAACCCCATTTCCCCCCCTTAAACCCCATTTTTCCTCCTATCCCATTTTCCCCCCCTCAATCCCATCCCTCCTCCCATCCTTCATCCACCCCAGCACAAAGTGAATCCTAAAATTCTCAAATCCCAGATTTCCTGCCCAGCCCTTCCCAGCCGGATCCCGCGGATTCCCAAGGTGGAATTCCAAGGCTCACCTCCTCCTCTCCGCTCACATCTTCCTCCTCCCCTTCCTCCTCCTCCTCCTCATCCTCCTCATCCTCCACTACCTGAGCGTCGTCGTCGTATTCCTCCTCTGGGAAAACAAAATCCATGGAAACAGTTGAGGTTTTTGGAGTAATTCCACCCAAAATCTGGGAATCCGAGCAGAGAATTCCTTAGGGGTAGCACAGGATTGTCAGGGAACGCAGGGCTGGAGTCGCTCCAGCTGCTCCACTTCCCACTATTCCCAAGCATTTGGGAGCTGGGGAATCTCTGCATTTCCAGGAACAGATGGAGCAGAACTTTCCCACCATGCATCAGGAGCCTTCCCGTGGACACAGAATTCCAGCCTTTTAGGCAATTCCCAAAATTCCCAGCAGAAAACTGGGAAGTGCCGAGCCCCTGGAGCGCTTTCCATGTGTTTGGGAACCTTCCCAGAGTTCCCACTCAGCATTCCCGGGAAAAGTGCACATCCAGCTTTTCTGCTGTGCTGCTGGGATGGGAGAATCCAGCAAATTCCCTGGGATCAGCTGGATCCTCATCCTGCGATGGCTCCGGGGGCAGCCAGGGAACAGTGGTGCCTACAGCACTGAGATTCCCTGGAATTTCCTGGAATTCCAGGCTGTTCCTTCCTCAGTTCCTGGCACAGATTCACTGGCGCTCCCCAGTGTTTTCCATACATGGAGGAGCTCCCTAATCTAATTCCTGCATTTTTCCATGCCCATGGAAACCTTTCCCTATGAGGATTTCCACAGTTCCAGGACATTCCTTCTTATCCACGCTCATCCCTGCTCCCGTAATTCCTTCAGTCCCTTCCCGTGGTTCCTTCCCGATCCCGCCCCTCCATTATTCCCAGATGGAGGAATGGGATTTTCCAGGCCCTGCCACCTCCTCCCCTCACTCCTTTGGGATGCAGGATCCATGGAGCACACCCCACGTACCGTCCTCATCCTCCTCCTCGTCATCCAGCCCCTCCACGTATCCCTCGGCGTCGGAATCCGGCGCTTCCTTGTCGTCCCGGTCTTTCACTAGGGATAAAGCTGAGGAAGTTGCTGCTTCAGGCCCTGCCCGGCTCCTTCCCGCCATTCCCTCAGGACACCCAGCCCCTCCCCCTCATTCCTTCAGGTCCTTTCCCTCATTTCCTCATTCCTTTGGGACACTGAGGTCCTTCCCCTCATTCTCTCCCTCATTCCCTCACTTTTTCCCTCATTCCTTTGGGACATGCAGTTCCTTTCCCAGATTCCTTCCCCTCATTCCCCCAGGACACTCAGGTCCTTTCCCTCATTCTTTTGGGACACTGAGGTTCTTCCTCTCATTCCCTCAGGACACCCAGCTCCTTCTCCCACCATTTTTTTTTTTGGGACACCAAGATCCTTCCTCTCATTCCCTCACTGCTTCAGGTCCTTCCCTCATTCCCTCAGGACATGGAGATCCTTCCCCCCATGCCCTCATTCCTTCCCCTCATTCCCTGAGGACACACAGCTCTTTCTCCCACCATTCCTTCAGGACAATGAGGTCATTTCCCTCACTCCTCCTCATTCCTCCCCTCATTCCCTCACTCCTTCCTTTCTTCCTTCCCCTCATTCCCTCACTCCTCCTCATTCTTCCCCTCATTCCCTCACTCCTCCTCATTCCTCCCCTCATTCCCTCACTCCTTCCTTTCTTCCTTCCCCTCATTCCCTCACTCCTCCTCATTCCTCCCCTCATTCCCTCACTCCTTCCCTTCTTCCTTCCCCTCATTCCTCCCCTCATTCCCTATCCCTCCCCTCATTCCCACTCCCGTACCATCCTCATCCTCCTCCTCGTCGTCCAGCCCCTCCACGTATCCCTCGGCGTCGGAGTCGGGCGCCTCCTTGTCGTCCCGGTCGTATCCGTCCAGGTACGTCAGCTGCGGCAGCAGCTTGAACACGTTTTCTCTGTAGTCGTTCAGGTTGGTCACCTCGCAGTTGAACAGGTCTAAGCTCTTCAGGTTTTCCAACTTTTTCTGGGAAAACAAAGCCATCTGGAAGGTTTGCTGGCGCAGGAATTCCCCCCAAAGGCAAGGATCCCACGGGGAATGTGCTCAAGGGATTCCCGCGGGTGTTTTGGGCTCCCTGAGATGGCAGGCATGGAAAAAAAAAAAGGGAATCTTTACAAAAAATACCCCAAATTCCAAAATTGCCTGACCTTGGAATAAACCAACTCCTCCCCTCTTTCCCAATCAGCTCCCTCTGGAATTTCCGCCCCATTCCAGGAAAAAAAAACTTGGAAAACCACAGTTTCATTTGGGATTTGGGATGGGAAAGGCTCTCCCTGGAGTCCTGCAGTTCCCAAATCCAAAGGAATAATTGATATCCAGGGAAGTATCCCAAAGGAGCCAGATCCAGGAATAGCTGATGTCCAGGGAATTATCCCAAATGAATTCTTGCAGATGGAAGCAGGAATGGAGCAGCTGGACACAAGAATTTTGATAAGAGAGGTTTAAAAAAATTGAATTATTTTTCCTTAGACTACGAAAAATGAAAAAAACATATGGAAAGAAATGAAATAGGAATTCAATTCCTGGGGGTTTTGTGGAATTTTTCTTTGGGAAGAAGTTTGCACTGCTCACAAATTTGGAAATCCTAAAAATAAAATCCAAAGGAATTGAGTATTTGTATCAAGGCTTATCCATGGATAAGAAATACCAACTCTAAAGGAACATCTCCCTTCCCTTTATGTGGAAAGCACTTGGGGAAAAGGCCTGGAAATGGGAAAACTGGGAGAGCTGGGAGCACTTCCAGGCTTTTCCACGAGTTTACCAGCTCTGCCTTTTCCCTGTGCTGCAGGAAAGGAGATCCAGGAAGGAGCTGCTCCTGCAAGGATTTTCATGGGAACCGTCGTGCCTGGAGACGGATCCAGAGCCTGCGGAATCCTGGGAAGCTGCGGCCATTCCCGCCGGGAATGGGGGAGCCCGGCCCGGCAGCCACTAGAGGGAAGCAGCGGCTCACTGGGAACGGGGACAGGGACTTGGGATGCGGCCTGGATCCCGGGATTCGCTGGCATTTTGGGAAGGAGTGAGGGGGGAGGATCTGGCACAGATTCCAGGAGCGACATTCCCTGGGAGCGCCCAAGAACAGGCTTGGAGCAACCTGGGATACAGGAAGGAATTCCAAGGGTTTGGAATGGGATGAATCCCATTCCTTGGAGCAAAACCAACTCCCCAGGGCTTGGGATGCAGGGGGCACGAATAACTGGGATTTTGGGAAGGAATGAGGGGGGAAAGACCCTGGCACAGATTCCAGGAGCATTGTTCCCTGGAAGCGCCCAAGGCCGGGCTTGGAGCAACCTGGGATAGAGGAAGGAATTCCAAGGGTTTGGAACGGGATGAATCCCACCACAGGAGCAATCCCGACTCACCAGAGGTTCTATTGTCCCGAGATCTTTAATTTTGTTGCCGCTTAGGTTTAGGTGCGTGAGGTTCGGACACTTCTCTGCCAACACTTCCAGGCCTCCTGAGATTCTGTTGTCGCTCAGCTCGAGCTGCAAAGGCCCAAAAACATCCTCAAAAATCCCACTTCATCCCATTTCCAGCCACTTTTCCCACACGTGGGGAAGGGGGAAAGGAGGGGTTTGGCTCGGGGAGGTGGGATTTACCTTCTTAAGTTTGTTTAACTTTGGTAAGTTTGCGACTGAGGTTAAGCCGACGTTGATTGTGCTGAGGAATTCCAGCTCCTCAAACTCATCCGTGAGGCCCTCGATCTTCCCTTCGTACGACCTGCAGTTGTCCAGAACGAGCTCTTTCACCTGCAAAGGGAAGAAATCATGGAAAAACAGAAGGAATTTCAGGGAATTCAGGAGGTTTTCAGCAGAGAAATGCAGGAGTTGGAGTTGTGTTGAGAAGAAAGGCAAGATCGAGGTAGTGCTGCTGATCCCGGTAGTGCTCCTGATCCCAGAAACTGAGGGTAAAAAAAATCCCAAAATTCCCAAAATAAACTCCCAAATCACTCATTGGGTTGAAATTTAGATAGAAAACCCCCCAAAAATAAGGAAAATAAGTGAATCTTTTCCCTCAACAGTGTTTAATTATGAGGATCCATGTGGGGATAAATAAAAGAGGTTTTTCCCCTCATGTGAGGCAAATAAGGAAAATAAGTGAATCTTTTCCCTCAACAGTGTTTAATTATGAGGATTCTCCAGAGGATCCATGTGGGGATAAATAAGAGAGGTTTTTCCCCTCATGTGAGGGAAAAAGCCCCCAAAATTCTCAAAATAAGTTCCCAAATTACTTATTGGGTTGAAATTTAGGTGGAAAATTCACAGATCTTTTCACTCAATGGTGTTTAATTATCAGGATCCTCCAGAAGATCCATTTGGGATCTTTCTACCCTCATGTTCCCCACACACACTTGGAGTTCCTGCCAAAATAAAAAGGCGGGAAAAGTGCAATGGAGGCAAATCTTCCTTATCTGTGTCCCTGCTCCGTTATCTCATCCCAGCATCCCCAGACACGGAGCCAGGAGAGCCCCAGGTGGGTTTAACCTCAGAGGAATTTGGGAATTCCTCACAGGAATTTTGGGAGCTGAGGGGAGCAGGAATGGAGGGAAGGGAAGGAGCCCAGAGCTCTCACTGAGGGACAAACAGCTCCAGCCCTGATCCAGGAGGTGGGATATCCATCCCTCCACCCTCCCTTGGCATGGAAACCAGGGAATTGCACGGAAAACCAGTGAACTAGACAACAATTCCCTCAGGTGTAGAGCGGAGACTCAAGGAAGAACTGGAAACAGTCCTGGATACAAAGGAAAATCCCTCAGCACCAAGGGTGATGACCCAACTGCCTTTTTTTCCCTTTTAATTTGTATTGTTTTGGAATCTTGGAATGTCTTGGCTTGGAAGGGACTTTAAGGATCATCCCATTCCCACCTCTCAAAGGAATTTTTTACAGAAAGTTGTTTCCTCCCACTTTTCAGGAAGTTTGGTGCACAAGTGCCACATTCCCTCCTTCCCTGTTTCCAGCGCTGGGCAAAGGCACAAATCCAACAAATCCATGGAGAAAGCTCCTGGAATCCAAGAGGCCCCGTTTGGAAAGCTTGGATGAGCTCAGAGACAGTTTGGGAAGAGCAGAGCACATTCCCGACCCTTCCCAAGAGCAACACAGTGTCGGTGTTAACTCCCTGAATCCCTGGGAACAACAGCACTCCAAACAAAACTCCAGGATGGCTCCATGCCCTAAGAATCCCCAAGGAAATCCAGGAGGATTCCCCAAGGAAAGGAGGAGGAACTGGATTTGTGGGATTTTTCCCAACACCCCACCTTCCATGGCACATTCCCTCTCCATAAAATCTTGGAATTTCAAGGAGGAGAAGCCATGGGAGAGGCCGTCAATTTCCACAGCATCTCTAACAGGGAAGTTTTCCAAGGATTTGTCTCCCCCAAAATTCCAAGGCAAGAAATTCTCTAGATTTCCCATTCCAATCCCACCTGGAACGCAACCAGACCAACAAAAGCTTGGATGAGCTTCCTACTCAATCCCGGGATTACCGGGGCTGCTCCGAAGGCTCCCGCGAGCCAATCCCTGCTCCAAGATCATCCCAAACCCCCAAGCTCAAGAACCCAATTAAAATCATTAATTAATGAAATTCCAGCTGCAATTCCAAGCTCTCCATGATCCAACCCCACGGCGCTCAGAGCGGTCCCATTCCCGGTGGGAAACAGGGAAGGATTCCACGGAATATCTCCCAGCAGCTGCTCTGTGTCTGCCTGGCCACAGCTCCGGAGCTCTTCCAGGTTTTCCAGAGCCCTTGGAATTCTGCCCAGGGCAGGGAGGGCAGCAGGTGCCATGGCCCGTGGCCACCGGGGATTCCCATTCCATGGGATTCCCATTCCAGGGGGAGCCTCAGCTGCTGCTGCTGCTCAGGAATGAGGAGCTGACCTGGAGCAGGATCCCATTCCACAGGGAAGGGAGAATTCCCAAGGGTTTTCACCCTTTTCCTGCCCCAAGGCAAACAGAATTCTTCCCCAAGCCCCACAGGATTTGGGATATGGATACAGCCCTGCAGGGCATTTTTGGGAATATCCCAGATGGGATAAACTGATTCCTGAGGAAAGCCAGGATCCTTGGGAATGCTCCATTCCCGCCCCTTTCACACCAGCTCATCCCAACGGGAATTCCAACCTGGAATCAGAGAATCCTTGGAAAACACCACTAAGCCATGGAATCCAGCCACCAATCCAACCC
The DNA here is from genome assembly GCF_014805655.1 of Passer montanus. Lineage (NCBI taxonomy): Eukaryota > Metazoa > Chordata > Aves > Passeriformes > Passeridae > Passer > Passer montanus. The sequence goes on from NW_024369929.1 coordinate 17,147,008, forward strand.
CACCGCTTTTCCAGATTAAACCTTTCCTGGGAATACCAAATTCCCATTGGGAATATCTGAGATGGGATTCATTGATTTCCAACCAGTTAACCATAAGCATCTCCTGGCTGGGAATGTGCTGGGAAGAGAATCCCAAAAATCCTGGGGCAGGGAGAGACAGCGCTGGAAAACAGCCATGGAACACGACCCAGTTCCTGGGAAATCCAGCATCCCGATTCCATGGGAATCCCGGGAATCATCCAGCCTGGAGAATCCCACAGCAGAGGCAGGGAAGGGACTGGATGGGATTCACACGGATGCGGGGATCGGGAGCAGAATTCCATCGGCACCTCTACGGATGGAAGCGGCACCGCGGCTGCCGGGGCTTCCCGGGGATTTTCTGGGATTTCTGCAAGCTCCAGTCCACGGGAATTCCCCCTAGCCAAGAAACCCTGTTCCCTTCAGCTGCTCCCAGGTGGATCTGAGGAATCCAGGATTCCTGAGGAAAGCCGGGATCCTTGGGAATGCTCCATTCCCGCCTCCTTCACACCAGAATTTCCAACCCAGAATCAGGGAATCCTTGGAAAAGACTTGGAAGAATCCATGGGATGCTGCCATCAATCCAACCTTCCAGGATTAAATTTTTCCCAGGAACACCAAATTCCCATCGCAGGAACTTCCAACTGGACCTCAAACTCTTCCCAGCTTTCCCAAAATTCCCATTGGAATTCCTGCTCTGCTGCAAATTCCTTGGAAAACCCCCCCAAGAATCTCAACTCCCAGCATTCCGGGATCCCTGAGGTTGGAAAAGACATCCACGACTGAGCCCCAGCTGAGCCTGATCCCAAAGTGTCACATCCAGGAATTCCTTGGACACTTCCAGGGATGGGAATCCCACAAGGGCTGTCCTTTCCAATGCTTCTCCACCTTTTCCATGAAAAAATTCCTGCTGATGTCCCACCTGAGCCTCCCCCGGCTTTAGGAAGGAATTTTGGGAAGGTTCTTTGCTTTTTTCTGGGAAAATCCAGGAAAAAAGCCAAAGTTTCTCCTTCCCTCCAATCCACAGGGATTCCATCAGGTATCAAACTTTGACTTTTATTCCTCTGTTTTTCCCATTTTTCCCACTTTTTTTCTGGTATTCTGTTGGATTTGGTTTTTGCCTCCAGAGAATTCCTTTTTTTGGGAAAATGCCAAATGTTTAGATGGAATTTGGGGCCAACCAAGGATTTTTTTCCCCACATTAAATCAAATTTTCAGGCTATTTTTAACCCCCCCAGCCACCCCTGCTTCCCAATATTTGGATTTCCCCTGGAATTTTCCGATGGGAATGAGCACAAAAGTGCTATAATCTGCCCAGGTGAACACTTCCTGAAGGAAATTGAGAGCAATTAATTAATTATAATTAAAATTATATTAATAAAAGAAAAATCACAATTTTGCTGTGATTTGTAAATTTAACGGGATAAAAAGTGGGAATAGCTGGGGAAAAAACTGCCTGAACACCCAAAAATTCCCAATTTTCAGGCAGTTCAGGCAGTAAAATCCATTTTTTTCCTGACACTGAATATAAAAAATGAAGGGAAAACTGAAAACTTAAACAACAAAAATGAGATTGAAGAAGAAATTTCTCCACAGAATCCACCTGAGGATGTTTTTAGGATGTTTTATTATCAGGATGTGACTTTCTGGGATTATCCAACGGAAAAGCCCAGAACTCCATGGAAAAATAGGAGATCCAGGTGGAAAACATCCCAAAGAAGCTCAGGAAAAAGCACAAAACCCCATCCACATGCAAAGATTTAATTCTGATTTCAGGATAATTTAAATCAAAAAGCAGCACTGAATTCAAGGAGATTCCCAAAACTCAGGGGGATTTTCCCAGGATTTCTTGATATTCCACATAAAATTGGGAAATAATAATGACAAACTCTCAAAATTAAGGGAAACAACTCCCAAACTCATCCTGCCTACCCAAAACTTCCTAAAATCCAGGAATAAATGACTTGGCCATCCATATTCCTGCCAAATCCCAATTCCAGAGGGTGGAATTAGCAGGACTTTCCTTTAATATTTTAAGGGAACAGAATTCAACCCACAAACTTCATTCCCTGAAAAACACGTGTACACAGCTAAGAACACAACAACATTCCCAACTGGAATTTTCAGCTCTCTGCCTAAAAAACTGGATTTAGAACACTCTGGGGGGATCAAGGCACCAAATTCCCTGAAAATTCCAAGGAAAACCAAGCGGTGAAAGGTGAAATGATCCTGATTTTCCAGCTCCCTGCTGCCCATTCCCAGCCCCGAGGAGCGGGGAACTCCCTCCAGCTCCGAGTTTTCCCAACTTTTTTTGGCGTGAGACGAAAGCGAGCGGAAACAACGCAAAATGCGAGCACGGAAAAGAGGGGAAAATTGAGTTTATCCCTTTGGAGGCTGGTTCTAAACATCGTTTAAAATGGGGAAGAAACTCCCAGCGATGAGGGTGGTGAGGCGAAATGGGGGCAAAAATGAGCAAAAAATAGAAAACTATTTTAAAAATAGGGGGGGAAATAATGAAAAAAATCAGGGGGAAATAAGAAGAAACAGGATGAAAAGGCGCAAAACACTTCCCAAACCCAACGCTGCCTCCCCACAGGGCCCTGCCCAGGAAGGAGGCGGATTCCCCGCTCCGCGCTGCTCACCGGGGGGAACCGCGGGGCTCCTCCCGGTGCTCCCCCGGCCTCATTCGGACCTCCCGGTGTCCCACATAGTCAGTAAAAACCAATTTTTCTAAAGCTTTTTTTTTTTTTTAATTTTTTTTTTTTTAATCCCAACGCGGCCCTCACGAATCTCCTCCCGCCCCGCGGCCGGCGACAAAATGGCAGCGCTGCCCGTCATGTCGGGAGGGCCCCGCCGCAGCCTCCGCAGCGCCTCAGCCCCGGCGCCAGCGGGGCTCCCTCACGGCCCCGCGGGGCCGCCCGCGGCCGAGGCAGCGGCGGCGGCGGCGGGAGGAGGAGGAGGAGGCGGCGGCCGTGAGGGGAAGGCGGGGGGGCAGCACAGAACATGGCGCCGCGTCCTAGTTGCGCTGCGGTCGCCTCACGGAGCCCCCCGGCCATGGCGGCTGTACCGCGGGGTTTGCCGTCGAGTCGTCCCCCACCCCCTCCCGCTCCTCTCGCCGTCCTCCTCCTCTTCCTCCTCCTGCTCGCCCAGGAGTTTTTAAACTTTAAAGCGCAGCTTCCGCCGCCCCGCGCCCGCCTTTGTCCCCCCCCGCTCCCCGGAGCACACCGCGCTCGGTTCGGCCGCCGCGTCCCGCCGCGCTGCCCCGGGCGCTGCCCGCTGAGGTACGTTCGCCCCCCGCTCTCCCCTTCCCGCAGCCTCCGGCGGCTCGGGGGACGCGGCGGGGCCGGGGCTCGGTGAAGCCTCCCCGGGCAGCGCCGAGGGCCCGGCGGGGCGGGGGGGATGAGGGGAAGGGGCTTCCCCGCCGCGGGTTCGCGCCCCGCCTGCCCCCGGCCGCCTCCCGCCCACTCTTTTTGGGGTGGTTTTCCTATTTTTCCTCTCCTTTCCTTCCCCCTCCCCCCGTTATTTTCTTGCTTGTTTTGGGGGTTTGTCGGGTTTTTGGTTTTTTGGTTGGGTTTTTGTTTTTTTTTTTTTGTTTTTTTTTTTGTCCTGCCAAAGTTTTTCGCCGTCCCCCGTTTATTCCGCCAGACGCGGAACAACAACCTGAAGTCCGGCCCCGGGGGAAGGAAGGGGGGGAAAAGGGGGAAGAAGGAAAAACACGCACACACATCCAGCCTTTTTGTGCGTGTGTGGGGATGGAGGGGGTGGAGAGTGCGTTCATTTCTTCCAATATTATTTTTTATTATTCTTATGATTATTAGGATTATTATTCAACGCTCGCGCTACCGGCGGCGATGCCCCATTGCTCGCAAAATAATAATAATAATAATTAAAAAAAAACAACAACAGGAGAAAAAAAAAAGCCCAAAGCAAACCCAACCAACGCTAAGCGTCGGTTTCAAAATTCTTTCCTTTTATCTTCTCAGCATCTGGAGAGAGGGAGAGAGAGAGAGAGAGAAAGGGCGCGTTCATGAGGACTACAAAGTTACAAATATGGCTCCCCAGTCTCTCTTGCCTGATCACTGCAAAGAAATGAAGACGCACTTTAAACTAAACCATTCGCAACTCACTCGCAGTCCCTGCCTGCCTCTCCCTAGCCCAGCACCCTGCACAAATATTTGCCAACTAAACACGCCGAGAGAGAGAGCAGCGAGCAACTTATTTTTTATTTAATGCACGGCCAGCCCCTCTCCGAGGCATCGCAGCCCGGCACGGGCAGGAGCAGCCCCGGGGAGCCCCCGAGCGTCCCCGGAGCGCCCCGCGCCCCCCAAAGCGGGGGGCACAGCCCCCCACACACACAGGTAGGCACCTCAAGGGCAGCAGCGGCCCCGCCAACACCTGGCACGCTCCACCCCGCCAAAAAAAAAAAAAAAAAAAAAAATTAACCGTGGGATGCCTTTTTATTATTCTCATCATTAGCGTTATTAGCATTAATTTTTTTTTTTTTTTTTTTTGGCATTGCATTGCTTACATCTGAGGGCGTCCTGTTCCGCAGCTCTAAGTGGATCCTTTTCTTCATGTCCATGTCCGTGGCTGGCGGGAGGCGCGGAGGGTGCGCGGCTCGGCTGGCGCAGTGACCCCGTGCAGAGCCCCCCGATCGCGGGGCGCGGAGGGACTCGGGCTCGCCCAGCGCCGCTCGGAAGCCCGAGCGCAGCACCGCGGCGCGCACTAACCTGATAACCGCGGGGGCGGGCGCTCCGGGGGCTCCGCCGGGACGGACGGCCCGAGCGGCCAATCGGAGCGCGCCGCTGCCGCGTCTCGGCCAATCAGCGGCGCGAGGCGCGGCGGAAGCCAATGGGGGAGCGGCAGTGCCGGGCAGGGGGACAGCCCGGCGCCGAGCCCAGGCTCATTCCGCGCTGCCGCCTGATGGGGACGGAGCGGCCGCGGCTCCGCCGCGCCGGGCACGGTGCGCGCTGCGCCCTGCGCCCGCCCGAGCCTGGGGGAGGCGCCGGGGCGGGGAGCGGCGGCCAAACCGGAGCCGCCCGGCCAGGGGCGCGCAGCCAGGAGGGAGGGAAAGGTGCGGAGCGAGGCACGGGAATGGCGCGGGCAATGGCGCGGGCCCCGGCGGCGGGGGGCGGGCGGAGCGCGAGCGGCGGGCGGAGCGAGGGCGGGGAAGGGAAGGGACGGGAAGGGAAGGGAAGGGAAGGGAAGGGAAGGGAAGGGAAGGGAAGGGGAGGGAAGGGGGAGCCCCCGGGAAGGTCCCTGAGGGACAGCGGGGCCCGGCTGTGCTGAGGTGGAGCAGGGCCAAGGACGGGAATCCTTCGATTCCCAGGAAAGATGGGATGGGGTTTTTTCCTTGGAGTGCCAGTTTTTTTCCTTGGAGTGCCAGGATAAGGGGGATGGATTCAGGCTGGATGAGAGCAGAGCGAGGTGGGATATTGGGAAAGAATTCCTGTCTGGGATGGAGCTTCCAGAGAAGCTGTGGCTGCTCCGTCCCTGGAATGTCCCAAGGCAGGCTGGGGCAGCCTGGGACAGGGGAAGCTGTTGGGGTTGGAACTGGATGGGTTGCAGGTCCTTTCCAAGCCAAATCCCAGGAAATTTGAAGGAAAACGGGATATTCCAGGAACAGCGGAATGGGGCTTCTCGAGAATGAGAATGCTGGAGAAGGGAAGGATCCAGGAATCCTCAGAGCCTTTCCCAGGGCCTAAAGGAGCTCCTGGAGAGGGAGTGGGACAAGGAACAGGACACAGGGAATGGCTTCAGACTGGGAAGGGGGAGATGGGGGTGGGATGTTGGGAAGGGATTCCTGGCGGGGCTGGAATTCCCAGGGCTCCATCCCTGGGATGTCAGGGTGGCTGTGGAGCAGCCTGGGATGGTGGGAATGATCCCAGCCTGTGGAATGGGATGAGCTTGGAGCTCCTTCCCATCCCAAACCATTCCCTGCTCCCGGATCCCTTTCCAGGTGCTGCAGGATGAGATCCAGGCCCAGAGCTGCTCTTTTCCAAGGATTTGGGATTTCCAAACTGTTCCCATCAGCCGGAGCAGAACTCAGGTAAAAAGTGCTTTGATTCCTTCTAAAATCCCTGTTCATCCCTTCCTGCTTTTCCTGGAAAACACAGGGCTGGAAAATCCCAAAGTGCTGTTGGAAAGCATCAAGGGAATGCTGAAAATCCTTGGGAAACTTGATTTTATCCATGTATTTTACAGGTCAGGATGGAGATGAAGTCTCAGCTGTGAGCATGGAAAAATTCCAGGAATATGGATAAAACCAGCAGGAATTATGTTGGGAAGGGGACGGGAAAAGCTGGATCCAGCTCCAGGTAAAAATTCCAATTTCAGCAAAAGAAAACTGCAAAATGTTCCTTTTTTTGGGATGTTTAAGGGGATTAGGATGGAAGTTTGGGATTGGCTGAGAAGTCTTTGACTGGAATGAATATTCCAAACTTTTCAGAATGTTTGGGATTTGGGAATGAGGCAGAATTTGATTTGAGCTCTGTTTAAACTTCTCCTTTCCAGGTGTGTCCAGAGGTGGCTCCTGGGCTGAATCTTCGGGAACTTCTCATGGAATTTCTGCTCCTGCTGCTGCTGAGAACCTCTGGAAAAGGACTTTTCTCCTGGAAAAAGGATTGCTGGGACGAGCTGGGATTTCAAAGGAATTTCTGGGAGTCCAGAGCTGCTTTTTCCTTTGTTTTTTTTTCCAAGGAAAAATGCGGATTTTGATTGTTTGAAGGTGCAGAAAATTCCATTTTCTGTCGTTATTGAGGGAATTTATTCCCAGTTCCAAGCCAACATTCCATGTTTAAAGCTGCTCCTGTCAGTGTTTGTATTCCGAGAGTTTGGGAATTTAAAAAAAATGGGAATTGTAATATTGGGAATAAATCTGAAGGGTTATTTTTCCATATTTAACTTTCCTTCTGTGATTTTTTTTCATTCCTGGTGGTTTTTGTCCTGCTTTGTTTTTATAGGAATTTTGAATCCGTGGGGTTGGTTTTTAATGGGAATTGTTGGGATTTTTTCCTTGTTTGTTTTTATCAGGAATTTGGAATTTATGGGATTGGGTTTTAGCAGGAATTTGAGTTTTTTTCCTTGCTTTTAACAGGAATTTGTGGGATTTTTCCTGGTTATTTTTAAGAGGGATTTTGAGTTTGTGGGATTTGTTTTTTACCAGGAATTTTTAATGGAATTCCTGGGATTTTTCCTTGTTTATTTTGACATGAACTTTGAAATTATTTGGATATGTTTTTAAGGGGAATTTTGAATGGAATTTGTCCTGTCCATTTTTACCAGGAATTCTGAATTTGTGGAATTTTTCCTCCTCCTTTTTAACCAGGAATTTTCAGTTTGGGGCATTTTTCCTTGTTTAAGAGGAATTTTGAATGTGTGGGATTGGGATTTTTTTTTTGCAGGAATTTGAGGTTTTTTCCTTGGCCATTTTAACAGGAACTTTGAATTGATGGGATTTATTTTTACCAGGAATTTTTGGGATTTTTCCTTGTTTATTTTCCTGGGAACTTTGAATTTTTGGGGTTGGTTTTTAGCAGGAATTTTTAATGAAATTTGTGGGATTTTCCCTTGTTTTTTCCCCACAGGAAATTGCAGTTTTTCCCTTTCTTTTCCCAGGATTCCCTCCCAAATTCCAGAGGAATCCTCCAGTTCCTGCCCCGCATTCCTGGGGTGAATTCCCGTGGAAAATCCCTGGGAATTGTTTGTTCATCCCTTGAATGTCCCTTTGTTTTCCCACACAAAGAATTCCTTCTTTTTCTCGGGAACAACTCCCAGCTCTGCACAGCTGGGAATGGAAAAATTCCCAGAATTCCCCAAATACCCACCCTCAGCATTCCCAGCTGGGGAACTTTGGGATCAAACAAATCCCTGGGATCCAGGAATTCCATGGGATCCCCCAAGGATTTCCAATTTGTGGTTCAACCCCTTAAAATCAGAATTTTTGCAGCATTCCAGGGAAAAAAGTGGGGAAATCTGACAAAAAATGATGAAAAGCTGATTTGAAGGTGAAAAATGAGGAAGAAAACTCTGGGATGGCTCCAGAATTCCCTAAAATTAGTTGGAAAATGTTATTCCCATTTTTGAAATATTATTATTAAATTTATTTTCTGTTTTGTTGAAAAATGTGTGGGATAATTGCAGTGTTCCTGATTTTTCTGATGGAATATCCCAGGAGTTTCCTGCTTCACTGGCCTGGATTAATGGGAGAATTTGGTAAAATGCCCCAAAAATCCAGGGTTAAAAGTCCAAGGAATTCTGGGATAATCCTTCAGAATTTAGGGAGGATGGGTGAAAAACATGGAAAAATTGAATAAATTTGAAGTAGAATCCAAGGAAAAGTTGGGAATTGGGGGAAGTTTCCTGTGAAAAACTGGGATTGAAGTCCTCAGGATGAGCAAATCCTTTGGAATCCAAGGAAAACTTGGGGATGGAGTGTGATTCCTGGAAAAAACAGGAATGAAGGGGATTAAATTCCTTGGAGAATCAGGGAGTCCAGGGAAAATGTGGGAAAAACAGGGATTGGATTCCTCAGGGTGAGCAAATCCCATGGAATCCGAGGGAAAATTGGGAATGGAGCTCCCATTGCTGCAGGTCCATTCCCAGCATTCCCACCTGGAATTCCCATTCCTTGGAGCCCCAAATCCCACATGGAGCAGGAGAATTCCCAGTTTCTCCCTATGGATGCACCTGGATATGGCACAAAGAGCTGGAAACTCAGTGGGAAAAGGAGGGAACAGCTCCATCCCGGGAAAAACCTTTGGGATCCCAGAAATACCGGGAGAAAGGCATGGAGATCCTGGGAAAAGGCTGGATTTGGGATGGGGGAAAAGCTGGATTTGGGATGGGACAGGGCTGGATTTGGGATAGGATGAACTGGATTAAATCCAGCCCTCTCCTGAGATCCTGGGGGTGTTGGGAATTTTTTGGGATCAGTTCCGTGCTCCAGCAGCTCCTGGCGGTTATTCCAGGTGGGAGCCGGGGCTCGGCTGCCTCTGGAATGTGGGAATGGGGAACGTTTGCACCTGGATCTGCTCCTGACGTCCCCATGGCAGCCCGGGCGGGAGGGGATGGAAGGATGGAGCTGCAGGAGACATTCCCGGCGTGCTCCTGACGGGCCGGAATTCCCGAGAGGATCCCGTCAATGGCGGCTCCAGATGGATTTGGCAGGAGCACAATTCCCCAGGGATGGATGGGACAGGGAATGTCCAGTGCAGGGACTGGCAAAGGGATAAACAACAGCTGGGAAAAGCGGGATGGGGACGGGCCGCGGAGCTGGGCGGGATTTGGGAAGGGAGGGATAACGGGAACGAGGCGGGAGCAGGGATTTGGGATTTGGGATCCATCCCTCTCCTCGGCAACACTGCCGGCTTTTCCGGGATTTCCCTTTGGAGTCTCCCCAGATTGTTGGAGGTGAACAGGGGAGTCTGGAGATGGGAAAAGGCTCCTGGAAGATGGAATTTCCTTTGGATCCTGGGGAAATCTGGGATGCTGGGAAGTGCTGATGGATTTCATGGAGCGTGGGGGATTGGAGGAATTTTGGAGGGCTGGGGAAGGAGGGAATGGGAGATGATCCCTGCTCAGGTTTTCTGGGAAAACGGAATCCCCAGGGATGCTCCCATGGGCCCCATGATTATCCCAGGAACTGGGCTCAGTAGCTCCATGGAAATCTGGGATTCCATGGAATGCAGCTGATCCCTGCAGATCCAACTTTGGGATGCTCCAGGCTGGGAGCTCTCTGGAACGAGGCTGGGAGATCCCAAAAAGGGATTGTTGGGATTTAGGGATCGCTCCGGAACCATGGGAGCGGCGGCGGACGCGGAGTGGCTGCGCTGGGTGAGCAAAAAATTCGGGAATGTCGCTGGGAAGGAGAAGGAAATCAGCCTGGAAGAGTTCAAATCCGCCCTGCAGGTCAAGGAGGTCAGGGATCCGTGGGAAGAGGGAATGGGATCCGTGGGAAGAGGGAACGGGATCCCTGAGAAAGAGGGGGGAGATCAGTGGGAATTCCCTGCTCCACAGCAACATTCTCTGATCCATTGGAACATTCCCTGCTCCACAGGAACATTCCCCATTCCCTGCTCCACGGGCACATTCCCTGCTCCACGGGAACATTCCCCATTCCCTGCTCTGTGGGAACATTCCCTGATCCATTGGAACATTCCCTGCTCCACAGGAACATTCCCCATTCCCTGCTCCACGGGCACATTCCCTGCTCCACGGGAACATTCCCCATTCCCTGATCCATTCCCCATTCCCTGCTCCACGGGAACATTCCCTGCTCCAGGGGCACATTCCCGCTTTTCCCGCAGTCCTTCTTTGCTGAGAGGTTTTTCGCGCTCTTCGATTCCGACGGGAGCGGCTCCCTGAGCCGGGAGGAGCTGCTGGGATCCCTGCGCCGGCTGCTCCGCGGGAATTCCACGGAAAAGCTCCGCTTCCTCTTCCAGGTGTACGATGTGGATGGTGAGAGGAGGAAAGCGGGATTCGTCGGGGTTTTTTGGGATAAATTTGGGATTTGGTCTTCTCTGAGCATCCGGCTTTGGCTGGGCTGAGGCTGCTGCCCTCGTTCCATGTGGGAATGGGAAAATTCCAGCAGGAAGACAAGGATCACATCGGTCACACCTGAGGATTTCCCAGGATTTCCCATCAGCCGGGGAGAGCGGGATCTGCTCAGCTCCAATCCCAGCTCCCCATCCCACTTTCCTGAAATTGTGGGATTGTTAGGGTCGGAAAAGTCCTCAGAGATCGAATCCAACTGTTCCCATCCCCAACCCCCTTCCGATGCCTCCCTTTCCATGAAGGAATATTCCCAAATATCCAACCTCAGCCTCCCCTGGATGCCATTCCCATTATCCCATCGCTTGTTCCTGGGAGCAGATCCTGACCCATCCAGGATTTTGCACTGGAAAATCTGTAGCACTGTGGGATATCGGGATGGACTCCATAGGACTGTGGGATGTTGGGATCAAGCTGATTCTCCAGGGAGCAGATCCTGACCCAGCCAGGATTTTCCTCCCTGCAAGGAAAATTCCTGGATTAGGACTGGAAAATTGGGATGGAGGTGACTCCATGGGGCTGTGGAATTTTGGGATGGAGGTGACTCCGTAGGGCTGTGGGATAGCAGGATGGAGGTGACTCCGTAGAACTAGAATATCGGGATGGAGCTGACTCCGTAGGGCTGTGGGATATTGGGATGGAGCTGACTCCATATAGGGCTGTGGGATAGCAGGATGGAGGTGACTCCGTAGGGCTGTGGGATAGCAGGATGGAGGTGACTCCGTAGGGCTGTGGGATATCGGGATGGAGCCGACTCTATGGGGCTGTGGGATATTGGGATGGAGGTGACTCCATGGGGCTGTGGAATTTCGGGATTCTCCCGGTTTCCAGGGAGCGGCTCCATCGACGCCGAGGAGCTGCGGGTGGTGCTCCGGGGCTGTCTCCGGGAGAGCTCCCTGGCCCTTCCCGAGGAGCGCCTCGGGGCCCTGAGCCAGGCCCTGCTCCAGGCCCTGGACCGGGATCACAGCGGCTCCATCACCTTCCCGGAGCTCCAGGAGCAGCTGGAGGCGTTCCCGGAACTCCTGGAGAACCTGAGCATCAGGTGGGGAGGGGAACTCCGGGATTTCTGGGACAGGATTCCATGGGGAGCCCGCAGTGGGGCTGGGAGCAGCTGGAGAGGTTTGGGATTGGATCACGGATGGGTTGGGATGGGTTTGGGATGGGTGCAGGGTTAGGATCAGGGATGGTTTGGGATGGGACAGCGTTTGGATTTTGGGATGGATGCAGGGATGCTGCCACCCTGCGCTGGGTACTTCTCCAGCTCCCTGCTCCCCATCCAAACACCCCCAAATTCCCATCCAAACCCCAATTCCCATTTTCCCAGTGCTGCCAGCTGGCTGAAGCCCCCCAGTGCCAGTCCTGCTGAGCCCTGGCTGTGCTGCTGCTCCCGGGAATCCCGCGGGGACCAGCGGGCCGGGATGGGCTGCTGCTCCCGGGGCTCGCCACCTCGGCGCTGCTGCTCGCCCTGGGCGCTCTGTGGCACCGGGAGCGCGGCCCCGCCCTGGCGCTGGCCCGGGGCTGCGGGCAGAGCCTCAACCTCAACTGCGCCCTGCTGGCCGTGAGTGCCCCGGACACCGGGGACACCGGGGGGACACGGACGGGAGGGAGCCGGGAAGGCCGGGAGGGTCCTGGGGTAGCCAGGAGGGACGCTGGCCCAAAGGTTCCTGTTGTCCCCGGCGTTTTCCATGGTCCCCCAACATCTCCCGTTCCCTCTGGAATTTCCCATTGTCCCCAGCATTTCCCATTCCCTCTGGAATTTCCCAGCGCCTCCCATTTCCATTTGCCCCCCGGGATCTCCGGGTGCCCCTCCCCTCGCCCACGGCTCGTCCCTGTCCCCTGTCCCCATCGCTGTCCCCGACCCTCGCCCCTGCTCTCACCTCCGTCCCTGTCCCCTGCCGCTGTCCCCTCTTTGCCCTGTCCCTGCTCTCACCTCCGTCCCTGTCTCCTGTCCCTGTCCCCTCTTTGCCCTGTCCCCTCTTTGCCCCTGTCCCCGGTGTCCCCTCTCTGCCCTGTTCACCTCCGTCCCTGTCCCCTGCCCCTGTCCCCTTTTTGCCCTGTCCCTGCTCTCACCTCCGTCCCTGTCTCCTGCCCCTGTCCCCTCTTTGCCCTGTCCCCTGCCCCTGTCCCCGGTGTCGCCGCTGTCGCCAGGCGCTGATGCTGCGGCGCTCTCTGACCTGGCTGCGCTCCTCGCCGCTGGCGGAGCTGTTCCCGCTGGAGCTGCACGTGCGGGGCCACGAGCGCGTGGGACACCTGGTGCTGGCCCTGGGGACCGCGCACGCGGGGGCACACCTGGCACACGCGGGTCAGTGACAGGGGACACGGGGGCACACCTGGCACAGTGGGGTCAGTGACAGGGGACAAACCTGGCACACGCGGGTCAGTGACAGGGGACACGGGGGCACACCTGGCACAGGGGGTCAGTGACAGGGGACCACACCTGGCACAGGGGGTCAGTGACAGGGGACATGGGGACACACCTGGCACAGGGGGTCAGTGACAGGGGACATGGGGACACACCTGGCACAGGGGGTCAGTGACAGGGGACACACCTGGCACAGGGGGTCAGTGACAGGGGACACACCGGGCACAGGGGGTCAGTGACAGGGGACACGGGGACACACCTGGCACAGACGGCCCAGTGGGACAGGGAGCCCAGGGATGGGGGATCATGTCCCGGGCTCCCATGGGAGGGGTGTCCGTGTCCCAGGGAGGGGGGGATGCCCTGGAGGAGGGGTGGCCGTGCCGGGGGTGCTGCGAGGGCACGGGCGGGGACAGGGACAGTGGCCGAGCAGGGGCCATGGGCCGGGCAGGGCACGGAGGGCAGCTGCGGGCTGTGATCCCCCTCTAGCGGCTCCCGCCGGACAGCCGAGGTCCTGAGCGGGATCCCAACCCCGGTATTCCCAAATCCCGGCGCCCCGCACCCTGGCACTCCCGGTGCTGAGCTGTGCCCGTGTCCCCAGGGCTGGCGGCGCTGGGCGAGCGGGCGCGGCCGGGCGCCGGTGGCGTTGGTGGCACTGCCCCGCAGAGCGGGCTGGCGCTGCTGGCGCTGCTCCTGGCCATGCTGGCCTGCTCCAGCCCCTGCGTGCGGCGCGGCGGCCACTTCGAGGTGATCCCATGGGAATTCCCGGCTGGAATGGCGGGGGTGCCGTGGTGGGAAGGGGTCACCCCCGGGTGCCCATCCTGGTGCTGGCCCGTGGGACCCCGGGAGCCCTGGGCACGCCACACTCGCAGTTTGGGGTTTCTGGGATTTTCTTCTCCACGGGACCCAGGGAATGGTTTCCCACAGGGATATTGGGATGGAATTCCCAGGGAAGCTGTGGGTGCCCCTGGATCCCTGGGAGTGTCCCTGAAGCAGGCGGGGATAGTGGGAGGTGTTGGGATTGGAACTGGATGGGGTTAAAGTCCTTTCCTTCTCCCCAATCCCAGAGATTCCAGGATTCCCTTGGGCTGCCTTTTCCCACTGGGATACCCAGACAGCCCCACTCGGAAGCACCATGTGGGTCCAGCACTTCCCACTCCCGTTCCCATTCCCATCCCCACTCCCATTGCCAGGTTTTTTACTGGAGTCACCTCTCCTACATCCCCGTGTGGATCCTGCTGCTCCTGCACGCTCCCCACTTCTGGAAGTGGTTCCTGATTCCCGGCTCCCTGTTTGTGCTGGAGAAGGTTCTGGGCTGGGCGTGGCGCTGGGCGGGGGATCTGCACATCCTGGAGGCCAAGCTGCTGCCCTCCAAGGTGGGAATAAACCCCAAATCTCAAATATCCCACATCCCAAACACCCCAAATCCCAAACATCCCACATCCCAAATCCGACCCATCCATCCATCCATCCCAAATCCCACCATCCCACCTCCTCCTGGCACTCTGGGAATGAAGGAACAAAATAACACGGAAAAGCTGGAGGTGGCAGTGGGAGGCCAAAAGAATTCCTTTATTTCCAAGCCTTTTTCCTTATTTTTTTTTAATGAAAATTCATGGAACAACCAGGGCAGAACAAAAACTCCTGGAAACTCAGAGTTTTTTCCCCACATCCTGCAGTTTGAGCCCAGTCCGAACTGGGATTTTGTGCAACCCAGACTGGGCAGGGAACGGGGAACAAACCCGATGGCAGGCAGAACCCGGAATTCCAGCTCCACGGAAACCAGCAGGAGACATCCTTTGGAGATTCCCAGTTTTCCTGCTCCCGTTCTCCTGCAGGTGACCCACCTGGTGATCCAGAGGCCGAAATCCTTCCGCTTCCAGCCGGGGGATTACGTCTACCTGAACATCCCGGCCATCGCCGCCTACGAGTGGCACCCCTTCTCCATCAGCAGCGCTCCGGAGCAGCCAGGTTCCTCGTGCGCCCCGAAAATTCCCCTGGAACGTTTCCCACCCCCAGGATCTGTTCCCAACCCCAGAATCGGTTTTCCATCCCCAGGATCTGTTTCCCACCCTTGGGATCTGTTTTTCATCCCCAAGATCTGTGAGCCACTCCTAAGATCTGTTTCCCATCCCTGGAATGTTTTCCATCCCTGAGATCTGTTTTCCATCCCCAGGATCTCTTATCCCACCCCTGGGATCATTTCCCATCCCTGGGATCCATTCCCACCCCCAGGACCTGTTTTCCATGCCCACGGTGATGTTTTTCCAGCTGGGATGGGGCTTGGAGCGAGCCGGGCTATGGGAGGCAGTTCCAGGGGATGAGTTGGGTTTGAAGTTCTTCCCAGTCCAGAGAATTCCAGGATTTTGGGGTTGATCCCACAGAAACCCTGTGGCTGCACATCCGGGCGCGGGGCCAATGGACCACCAAGCTCTACGAGTACTTCCAGCAGCTGGAATTGCACGGCCCGGAGCCAAACCTGCCCAGGAAAAGCTGGAGGGAGCGGAGGAGCCGGCACTGGGAACAGGTGGGATTGTGGGATTGGGATCAGAGCAAGGGGATGGGCGCACATGGATGTGGAGTGGATCCCACGGGATCATCCCAGCTGGATGGTTCCTTGGGATGAACATTCCCTGCTTGTCCAGCCTTGAAGGACTTGTGTCCTATGGAATGGGAATTTGTGCTCCATGGAACGGGATTTGGGATGGATGGATGGGATGGTGGGATTTGGGATTGGTGGGATTTTGTGCTCCATGGAACGGGATTTGGGATGGATGGATGGGATGGTGGGATTTGGGATTGGTGGGATTTTGTGCTCCGTGGAATGGGAATTGCTGTGACCCTGCTGAGGCCCAGCAGATCCCTGGAGCGCTGATCCCAGCCTTTGTTCCCAGGAAGGATCCGTGGCATCTGGAGGGGACGGAGCCGTGGAGCTGACGGCATTCCAAGCCTCTGGAGCTGCTTTCCCAGGAAAGGACCCGGAGCAGGGGGTGAGCCAGGGCCTGGATCCCAAATGGGATAAAGCTCCTTAAAAAGCTCCTCTTCGGAAAGAAATTCCTTGGATATTATGGTGGCATTGGCAGCTGGAATTGCGTGTGGGAAAATGTCCAAATCCAGGGAATTTCGGGAGTGCTTGGGAATGGGGGTGGTCACTGCTCCCCTCTCCTGCAGGGCGCTGGGCCCGGGGAGACACAGCGGAGCTGCAGCGTCAAGGTGAGGATGCTCCTGCCTTTCCTGGATCCCGGGAAATGCGCTGGGAGCAGCATTCCCACCATCCCATCCCTGTTCCTGTCCATCCCATCCTCATTCCCACCACCCATCCCCATTCCCAGCTGCTCCATCCCTGTGCATGGACGATCCCACCTGGGGCTGATCCAAACCCTGCCCTGCTGAAAAACTCCAGTCCTTCCCACCCATTCCTTGCTCCCACAAAACCCCGGGAAGATCCCAAATCCCAGGATCCCCTTTGTGCCCTTCTCCTCCCCCTGGAACGGCTGGATCCGTCCCTGAGCCTGATCTCTCCCAGTGCTTCCTGGACGGTCCCTACGGAACGCCGAGCCGGCGGATCTTCAGCTCGGAGCACGCCGTCCTCATCGGAGCCGGCATCGGGATCACGCCCTTGGCCTCCATCCTGCAGAGCATCATGATCCGGTGCGTCCCCCGAGCCCGGGAATGTCCCAGGGAGCCGGGATGGATGCCCGGGGGGAGCTGTCCTCCATCCCGGGGATTCATTCCCATGGCCGCGGGTGGGGCCTCCCTCGGGGCCAGGATTTCCCTTGGGAATTTGGGCTGCGGGAAGGGAGCTGGAGGAGCTTGGCCATGGAGCCTGCCATGCCAAGGGAGGGATGGGAATGGGCAGGAAGGAGCAGGAAAAGGAAGGAGAATGCAGGAATGGGCAAGAAGGGGAAGGAAGGAGCAGGAAAAGGTAGAAAGGGATGGGAAGGAGCAGGAATGGGAAGGATGGAACAGGACAAGGCAGGAAGGAGAAGGAAGAGGGAGGAGGAATGAGCAGGAATGGGAAGGAGGGAGCAGGAATGGGAAGAAATGGGAAGAAATGGGCAGGAATGGGAAGGAGGGAGCAGGAATGGGCAGGAATGGGAAGGAAGGAGCAGGAATGGGAAGAAATGGGAAGGAAGGAGCAGGAATGGGAAAGAAGGAGCAGGAATGGACAGGAATGAGCAGGAATGGGAAGGAGGGAGCAGGAATGGACACGAAGGAGCAGGAATGGGAAAGAAGGGGCAGGAATGAGCAGGAATGAGCAGGAAGTGCCGCTGCCCCACTCAGGTACCGGCGGCGGAAGCAGAGCTGCCCCAGCTGCCATTTCTCCTGGAGCGAGGAACGGCGGGATGAGGAGATGACGCTCCGGAAGGTGGGAAAGGGAACGGGAGCAGGAGGGGATGTGGGATCCAGGCTTGGCCTGGGATGGGGCTGCAGGGTCTGGGGAGCTCGGGAGCATCCCTCAGCTCCGGGAGCTTTGGGAATGGGGGCTGGATCTGGTGCTGGGATCTGGTACCAGGATCTGGTGCCGGGATCCAGGGAGATCCCAAGCCGAGGCTGTCCCGCCCTGCCAGGTGGATTTCATCTGGATCATGCAGGACCAGCAGCACCTGCAGTGGTTCCTGGGGCTCCTGGCCCAGCTGGAGACGGAGCAGGCGGAGCTGGAGCCGGGAGGTGAGCGGGAGCACCCAGGTCATTCCCGGGAAAACCCCTGGATCCCGGCGGGCAGCTGGAATCCCTGGCATCTCCAGGGAAGTTCCTGGAGCTGCACCTGTACGTGACGTCGGCGCTGGGCACGGGCGACGTGAAGGCGCTGGGGCTGCAGCTGGCCCTGGACCTGCTGGCGGCCCGGGAGCAGCGGGATTCCATCTCCGGGCTCCGCAGCCGCACCCGGCCCGGCCGCCCCGACTGGGCCAAGGTCAGGGAGCCGGCATCCAGGGAACGGGAATGCTGCGGGTGGAGAGGGTCAGCAGCGCCAAGGGAGCAGGGAATCGGGGAATGGGATCATGGAACAGGATCAGAGAACCTGGGAATGGGATCAGAGAATCAGGGAATTGGGGAATGGGATTGTGGAACAGGGTCAGAGAACTGGGGAATGGGATCAGGGGATCGGGGAATGGGATCAGAGAATCATGGAATGGAATCATGGAATGGGATCATGGAATCATGGAATAGGATCAGAGAATCAGGGAATGGCTTGGGAGGGAATGGGAAGATGACCTCATTCCAAGCTTCTGATCTCGGTCAGGGATCATGGAGTCACGGAATGGGATCAGGAAGGGAGCAGGGAATCGGGGAATGGGATCATGGAACAGGATCAGAGAACCTGGGAATGGGATCAGAGAATCAGGGAATTGGGGAATGGGATTGTGGAACAGGGTCAGAGAACTGGGGAATGGGATCAGGGGATCGGGGAATGGGATCAGAGAATCATGGAATCAGAGAATCATGGAATGGGATCATGGAATCATGGAATGGGACCAGAGAATCAGGGAATGAGTTGGAAGGGAATGGGAAGATGACCTCATTCCAAGCTTCTGATCTCGGTCAGGGATCATGGAGTCACGGAATGGGATCAGGGAATTGGGGAATGGAATAATGGAATGGGATCAGAGAATTGGGGAATGGGATCAGAGAATCAGGGAATGGGTTGGGAGGGAATGGGAAGATGATCTCACTCCAAGCCTCTGATCTGGGTCAGATTGTGGAGTCATGGAATGGGACCAGGGAATCATGGAATGCGATCAGAAAATCAGGGAATGGGAAGATGGTCTCATTCCAAGCTTCTGATCTGGCTCAGGGATCAGGGAATTGAGGAATTGGATCAGGGAGTCATGGAAAGGGTTGGATTGGAAGGACCCCAAAGATGACCTCATTCCAAGTGCCTCATCCAGCCCAGGGATGATGGAATGGGGCCAAGGGAGGATGGGGCGGGCAGGGATGGAAGGGCCCGGCGTGTTCCCGATCCCGGCGTGTTCCCGATCCCGGCGCGTTCCCGATCCCGGCGCGTTCCGGGTCCCGGCGCGTTCCCGATCCCGGTGTTTTCCCGGATCCCGGCGCGTTCCCGGATCCCGGCGCGTTCCCGATCCCGGTGCATTCCCGGATCCCGGCGCGTTCCCGATCCCGGCGCGTTCCGTGCAGGTGTTGGGGCAGGTGGCGGCGGAGCGGCGCGGGAAGGTGCGCGTGTTCTTCTGCGGCTCCGCGGGGCTGGCCAAGGTCATCCGCCGGCACTGCCGCAGCTTCGGCTTCCGCTTCTCCAAGGAAAACTTCTGAGCGGAGCCCATCCCGCGGCATTCCAGCCGGGATCCGCTGGGGCGCCAGCGGGGGATGGGCAACGCTTCCTTCGCAGCCGGGGAATAAAGCAGGAAAAGATGGGGAAGCTCCCTTTGGATCTTGAGGGAACGATGGGAATGCTGGGGTTCATGGAAGCCATTCCAGCTCCTTGGAAAAACCAAGGAAAAACTGGGATGGGAGTCGGTGTCCGAGAGGCGCCACTCCTTCCAACGTGGAACCTGCGCTGGATTGAGATTGGTTTCCTGGTAAATCAAGGGAACCCAGGAATCGGGAGCTGGCGAGGCTGTGGGTAACAATTCCCCTTGGAATTCCTGATTTTCCAGCCTTTCCCAGGCCTGGGATCTCCTCCGAAGCAGCAGCTCCTGGTGGGCAAGGTGCAGAATTCCCGGGGTTCACGTTGGGTCGGGATTGTACCGCGTTCATCCAGGCTCTGTTGGGTTTATCCCGACCTGGGTGGTTTTTCGGGATGGAGGATCTGGAATTTGGAATCATGGAATTCCTCCTCTTGGAAAAGCCCTTGGAGATCCTGGCCTCCAACCATGCCGCTGTCCCAAGTGCCACATCCAAAGGGTTTCAATCCCTCCGGGATGGGATTCCAGCCCTGCCTGGCAGCTCCTGCATGCCTGGAGCTTTTCCAGGTGGGAATTTTCCAGGTGGGAATTTTCCCAACATTCCCAAACCTCCCCTGGCGCAGCCGCCCCACCCCCCCGCTCTCCCTGAGCCGCCCTGCCCAGCCCGCCGCTCTCCCGGTTCCTCTCATCAGTTATTCATTAATTACTCATTAATTATTCATTAATCCCCGTTAATTATCGCGATCAAAGCCGGCGGCTCCCGCCTCACGCGGCCTCGCCACGTGACCACGCTGTGGGCGGGGCCCCAACCAGCCAATCAACGGCACGCTCCGCCCGGAAGCCCCGCCCCTTAAAGGCGCGCTTCTGATTGGTGGCCGCCGCTCTCGCGGGAAGCCGGGGCGGGGCCGCTCCCGCCGCTCCCCCGGCGCGCGAGGGCGGGGCCCCGGCGCGGCCCCTCCGTGCTCCCCCCGCTGCCCCGCGCGGGGGTTCCGCCGCCCGCCAGGCCCCGGGCGCAGGTGAGGAGCGGGCCGGGATTCCCGGGAATTCCCGGGATAACGGGAATGCTGGGCATGGCGGGAGGGCCGGGGGTCACGGCAGCGGGAGGGAGGGAGGGCAGCGGGATTGCCCGGGCTGGGCGTGCGCGGGCCGCCTCGGGGTTGCTGCCAGAGCCTGGAACGAGGGAATGGGAGCGATGGGAATTTGGGAATTCGGGAATCCGGGCTGGGAATGCGGGAATGTGGGCTGGGAATGTGCGGGAGTACGGGATAAGGGCTGGGGGGACGTGGAGTGCGGGAATCGCGGCTCTGGGATTCGGCAATATGGGAGCTGGGATTCCTGGGATTCCCTGAGGATTTTCCTGGAATTCTGAAGCGTTTCCTGGGAATCAGGGGAGTTTCCTGGGAATAGCAGGATTTCCCTGGAAATGTCAGGATTTCCCTGGAACTCTGAGGAGTTTCCTGGGAATACCAGGATTTCTCAGAAAAAGCTCCATCTGGGGCTGCTCCAGCTCCATTTTCCCTGCAGGAATCCCAAGAGGAATCCCTGAATCCCGGCATTTTTGCCTCTGGAAGCTCGAGATGCGTTAGAATTCCAAGAATTCCCAGAATTCCCTTTCCCTAAGGTAAGAGTGGAGCTGCTTTTCCCCATTCCCGTTTATTCCCAGCTCTGCTGGGATCCCTGGAGTTCCTATCCCAGCTTGGATCCCACTTTTCCCTAATTCCTGGGAATGTTGGCACTGACCCTGCACAGGGGCACCATTCCCATCCAGGAAATCCCAAATCCGTGTCCTGATCCCGTTTTCCATGGTTTTCCTGGACTGTTCCACCATGAGTGCCATTCCCAGCTGGAACATCCCAAATCTCCCTCCTGATCCTGGTTTTTTCCCACGTTTTTCCTTGGTTTTCCCTGGTTTTCTCTGTTTTCCCAGGAACGCAGCACCATGCACTGCCTGGCCCTCCCATCCTGACCATTCCCACCAGGACCACCCCAAATCCCTCTCCTGATCCCGTCTATCCATGTTTTTCCCAGGAATGCAGGACTGTATGCTGATCATTCCCACCCCAAATCCGTCGTGATCCAAGTTTTATGTGTTTTCCCCCATTTTTCCCAGGAATGCAGCACCGTGCGCTGACCATTCCTATCAGGAACATCCCAAATCCCTCTCCTGATCCCGTTTTTCCCTGTTGTTTTTCCCAGGAATGCAGGACTGTTTGCTGACAATTCCCATCCAGAACACCCCAAATCCCTCTCCTGATCCTGTTTTTCCGCGTTTTTCCCCATTGTTTTTCCCAGGAATGCAGCACCATGCACTGACCATTCCCATCCAGAACACCCCAATTCCCTCTCCTGACCCCGTTTTTCCCTGTTTTTCCCTGGTTTTCCCAGGAATTCTGCACTGTGCGCTGACAATTCCCATCATTCCCACCCCAAATCCCTCTCCCGATCCCGTTTATACACGTTTTTTTCCCCGTTGTTTTTCCCAGGAATGCAGGACTGTTTGCTGATAATACCCATCCAGAACACTCCAAATCCCTCTCCTGATCCTGTGTCGTTGTGTTTTTCCCTGTTTTTGCCAGGAATGCAGCACCATGCGCTGCCTGGCCTGGGTGCCATTCCCATCCAGAACACCCCAAATCCCTCTCCTGATCCCGTTTTTCCCTGTTGTTTTTCCCAGGAATGCAGGACTGTTTGCTGACCATTCCCACCAGGAACACCCCAAATCCCTGTCCTGATCCCGTTTATCCCCGTTTTTCCCTGTTTTTCCCAGGAATTCTACACCATGCGCTGACCATTCCCATCCAGAACACCCCAAATCCCTCTCCTGATCCCGTTTTGTTGTATTTTTCCCTGTTTTTGCCAGGAATGCAGCACCATGCGCTGCCTGGCCCTGTCACCCTGACCATTCCCACCCCAAATCCCGAATTCTGCACTGTGCGCTGACAATTCCCATCATTCCCACCCCAAATCCCTCTCCCGATCCCGTTTATACACGTTTTTTTCCCCGTTGTTTTTCCCAGGAATGCAGGACTGTTTGCTGATAATACCCATCCAGAACACTCCAAATCCCTCTCCTGATCCTGTGTCGTTGTGTTTTTCCCTGTTTTTGCCAGGAATGCAGCACCATGCGCTGCCTGATGCGCTGACCATTCCCATCCAGAACACCCCAAATCCCTCTCCTGATCCCGTTTTGTTGTATTTTTCCCTGTTTTTGCCAGGAATGCAGCACCATGCGCTGCCTGGCCCTGTCACCCTGACCATTCCCACCCCAAATCCCTCTCCTGACCCCGTTTTTCCCCGTTTTTCCCTGTTTTTGCCAGGAATGCAGCACCATGCGCTGCCTGGCGCGCCTCAGCTCCAAGGCGCTGCTGGTGCTGTGCTCGCTGCTGGCGCTGCTCTCGCTGCTGCTCTGGGCGCGCTGCTCGCGGCGTGCAGGGTGGCCTGGATGTTCTGGGGGAATGTGGGTAGGGTCAAGTGCATCAGCGGCATGGAAAGTGCGAGGCACGGCATTCCTGGGAAGCTTTGGGGTTGGGGTGGTCCTTAAAATGTGTTGGAAGTGGCGAAGTGAGCTGGACATTCCGGTGGCACTGGTAAAGTCCATGACAGGGTCAAGTGCTTCAATGGTGTGGAAGGTGGGAGCCTCGGCATTCCTGGGAAGCTTTGGGGTTGGGATGGTCCTTAAAATGTGCTCGAAGTGCAGAGTGAGCTGGATGTTCTGGTGGGAATGTGGGAATGGAGGTGGCACCGGTAAAGTCTGTGACAGGGTCAAGTGCTTCAATGGTGTGGAAGGTGGGAGCCTCGGCATTCCCCATGGGAAGCTTTGGGGTCGGGATGGTCCTTAAAATCTCCTGGAAGTGCAGAGTGAGCTGGATGTTCTGTGGGAATGTGGGTAGGGTCAAGCGCATCAGCAGTGTGGAAGGTGCGAGGCACGGCATTCCTGGGAAGCTTTGGGGTTGGGATGGTCCTTAAATTGTGTTGGAAGTGGCAAAGTGAGCTGGACATTCCGGTGGGGATGTGGGAACGGAGGTGGCACCAGTAAAGTCTGTGGCGGGGCCAAGTGCATCAGTGGCATGGAGGGTGGGGGGCAGGGCATTCCCCATGGGGAATGTTTGGGGTTGGGATGGTCCTTAAAATCTCCTGGAAGTGCAGAGTGAGCTGGATGTTCTGTTGGAAATGTGGGAATGGGAGTGGTGACACAGTCAAGTGCATCAGTGGTGTGGAAGGTGGGAGCCTGGGCATTCCCCATGTGGAGTCCTTGGGGTTGGGATGATCCCTAAAATGTGCTGGAAGTGCAGTGACCTGGATGTTCTGGTGGGAATGGAGGTGGCACTGGCAAGGTCTGTGAGGGGGTCAAGGGCATCAGTAGAGTAGAAGGTTTTGTGGGATTGGGGTGATCCCGAAAATCTCCTGGAAGTGCTCCTTAAAGTGGTTTGGAAGTGGGAAGTGACCCGGATTTGGTGCCGGGAATGTGGGAATGGGGTTTTGTGGTGGCACCTCCAGCCTTGGGATCGCCAGGGATGAGTTGAGTGGGATGGGACACAGGGAATGGCTCCCAGTGCTGGAGGGCAAGGGTGGATGGGATTTTGGGAAGGAGTTCCTGGCTGGGCTGGAATTCCCAGAGAAGCTGTGCCTGCCCCTGGATCCCAGGAATGTCCAATGCCGGCGTGGAGCACCTGGGATTGTGGAAGTGGCCCAGCCCTTGGAAGGGCTGGAACGGGGTGGGATTGAGGTTCCCTTGCAGCCAGCCCATTCCACAATTCCATAAAAGCCGGGAAGATGACACCAGGGATTCCTCTGCCAGCTAAAACCACAGACTTCTGGATTTTAGTGGGAAAGGGCTCAACCCCCTCCTTCCCCAGGACTTCTGTCCAACCTCCAACCCCATTGATGGAACTCGCAGAATTTCGGGGTGCAGAGGAGGAATTTTCCCCTCATTCCAACGCTTTTTCCGTGTTTTTCCCGGGCAGGAGTTCCTCTCTCCACACAGTGGGGCCCTCAGGGCTACTTCTACCCCATCCAGATCGCCCAGTACGGGCTGAGCCACTACAGCAAGAACCTGACGGAGAAGCCGCCCCACGTGGAGGTGTACGAGACGGCGGGGGACGGGAACAGCGGGAATACCGGGAATAACGGGAACGGGGAGTGGACGGTGCCCAAGGGCTGCTCCCTCACCACCGTCTGGGACAAGTCCCGCCTCACCGGAGTCAAGCAGTTCTCCTGCCCAGGTGGGTGGTGGGAATTCCAGCGGGTGGTGGAGCAGGGAATGGGAATTGTTAAAAGCTGGTGTTTTGTTTGGCTTTTGTTCCCAATCCTTCATTCCCAGTCCTTTCCATCCCCAATCCTTCGTTCCCAATCCTTCGTTCCAGTCCTTCCTTTTCATTTCCAATCCTTCACTGCCAGTCCTTAGTTCCCTACCCCTTTAATTCCCAATCCTTCATTCCCAGTCCTTTCCATCCCCAATCCTTCGTTCCCAATCCTTCGTTCCAGTCCTTCCTTTTCATTTCCAATCCTTCATTGCAAATCCTTCATTCCCTACCCCTTTAATTCCTAGTCCTTCATTCCCAATTCTTTTCATACCTTGTGCTTCATTTCCTGTCCTCTTCATCCTTTTCATTCTCCATTCCTTTTATTCCCCATTCTTTTTCTTCCCAATCCTTTGTTCCCAGTCCTTCATTCCCAGTCCTTCATTCCCCGTCCTCCATTCCCCATCCTTTTCATTCCTTATCCTTCATTCCCAATCCAATCAGGTGAAACAGCCCAGAAACGTTGAATTATTGAAGGGCTGCTCTAAAAGCTTTGGAATCCCTCCCGGGAGCGGGGACGGCCTCTGGAATCCGCTCCAACCCTTTGGAAACGGGAATCTTTCCATGCTGAGCGAGCCTTTCTCGGGGTTGCTTTTGCAGAAAGCTCCGAGGGCGTCTCCCTGGAGCTCAACAACGGCCGGGATTTCATCATCTCCTTCGACCTGAAGCTGCTGAGCAACGGCAGCGTGTCCGTGGTGCTGGAGACCACGGAGAGGAACCAGCTCTTCACCGTGCACTACGTGTCCAGCACGCAGCTCATCGCCCTCAGGGACAGGGACATCTTCTACGGCATCGGGGCGCGCAGCAGCTGGAGCACGCTCACCCGGGACCTGCTGACGGATCTCCGCAAGGGCGTGGGGCTCTCCAACACCAAGGCCGTGAAGCAAACCAAGATCATGCCCAAGAGGGTGCTGCGCTTGGTGGCCAAGGGCCGCGGCTTCCTGGACAACGTCACCATCTCGGCCACCGCCCACATGGCCGCCTTCTTCGCCGCCAGCCGCTGGCTGCTGCGCAACCAGGACGAGCGCGGCGGCTGGCCCATCATGGTCACCAGGAAGCTGGGAGAAGGCTTCAAATCCCTGGACCCGGGCTGGTACTCGGCCATGGCGCAAGGCCAGGCCATGTCCACGCTGGTCAGGGCCTACCAGCTGACCAAGGAGCCGGCGTTCCTGGGCGCGGCGCTCAGGGCCACGGCGCCCTTCAAGCTGCCGGCGGAGCAGCGCGGGGTCAAGGCGGTGTTCATGAACCGGCACGACTGGTACGAGGAGTACCCCACCACGCCCAGCTCCTTCGTGCTCAACGGCTTCATGTACTCCCTGATCGGCCTCTACGACCTGAAGGAGACGGCCGGAGAGAAGCTGGGCAAGGAGGCGCGGCTGCTCTACGAGCGCGGCATGGAGTCGCTCAAGGCCATGCTGCCGCTCTTCGACACCGGCTCGGGCACCATCTACGACCTGCGGCACTTCATGCTGGGCACGGCGCCCAACCTGGCGCGCTGGGACTACCACACCACGCACATCAACCAGCTGCAGCTGCTGGGCTCCATCGACGACGCGCCCGTCTTCAGGGAGTTCGTCAAGAGGTGGAAGAGTTACCTGCGGGGAGGGCGGGCCAAGCACAACTGAGCTCTTCCCCGTCCTTCCCAAAAATGCGGGGCCTTAAAACTGCTCCGGGGAGGGTTTGGGATCGGGACGCTCTCCCGCGTTGAGGTTGAGGTTGGGGTTGGTTGGGATTGGTTTTTCCTTTTCCGAGGAAAACGTTTGCAGAAGCCATAGAAGTCTTGGAAGCGCGGTCGCTGCCTGGAGAGCTCGTCCAGGGCCTCTTCAACCGGGATTTTGTGTCCGTGTTGGAGCAGCTCCCGTGGGATGAGCGCCGTCCATGGGAATCACTCGGAGCCTGGGAGTGCCAAGTGTGGCTTTGAAGTGGGGGGGGGTTTCCTAGGGATTCGCTTTTTTGGGATGAAAAATCCGCAGCTGGAATTTTTTGCCAGTTCTCTGCCTGGAGATCCTGGAGCTGGAGGGTTTCTTCATGGAAAACACGTGCCGGCATCATGGAAGCACAACTGGGAGCCTGGAGCACACAGCCCCGGGCCACCAGCACCCGTGTCCCCTCGGAGCTGGGATCCCTCATCCTGGTGTCCCCTCGGAGCTGGGATCCCTCATCCTGGTGTCCCCTCGGAGCTGGGATCCTTATCCCGGTCACCGGTGTCCCCTCGGAGCTGGGATCCCTCATCCTGGTGTCCCCTCAGAGCTGGGATCCTTTTTCCTGGAGCTCTGCGTTTTCTATGGGATTTTGGGATTCCAGCTGGGAGGTTCCCCACAGCTTTGGGGGCATTTTTGGGAATTGCTGAGTGGGACGTGGAGCTCGTCTGGAGTTCCTCAGGAAATTCAAGAATTCGGGAATTTTCATTTTCCTCCTGCTCCAGCCCATCCAGCATTGTAACAATTCCATCCCAGAGGTTTTTCCAGCTCTGCCTGGGCTGGAATTCCCAGAGAAGCTGTGGCTGCCTCTGGATCCCTGGAATGTCCAAGGCCAGCTTGGAGCAGCCTGGGACAGTGGAAGGGTCCCTGTGGAATGGGATGAGCTTTAAGGTCCTTCCCTCCAAACCATTCCATGATTCCATGATCCCACCGGCTGCCTGGTCCCGAACTCGAGGATGGACTTCAGGAATTCCACTGCTCCCATTCCATGGTGGAGCTGATCCCAATCCCAAAATCCCGGGCACGAGAACAACACCCATCTCCATCTTTTTATTGCTTTCATTTTTTGAGGCTTTTCCTTCATTCCTCACCGATCTCGGAGGGGTTTTTTCCCGGCTTTAATCCGCACGCTGCGGTCGGATCCGTCCATCTGATGGATGGCAGAGGAGAAATTCCAATACCAAAGGTAGCAGAGGGGAATTTTTTTCCATGCCCATGGAAACCTGACGGACACAATCCCACCCCAAACCTGGGATTCCTTCCCAAAAATCCGCTCCATCCTCCCCCCGCGTGTTCCTTCCATCATTTTCCCAGCTGGAAAACCCGGAGAGCCTCCTTGGGTGCTGCTCCAGGATGGTGCTGGTGCCTTACAGAGGCCGGAATTCCTCTTGGCTGGGTTTTTTGGGAATTGATGCCGATGGTGGGGTTGGAGTGCAGCCGATTTTCCCGCTCCGGAAGCGGGGGATGGGCATTCCAAGGTTGTCCCTCCACCCGGAGAGCCTCCTTGGGTGCTGCTCCAGGATGGTGCTGGTGCCTTACAGAGGCCGGAATTCCTCTTGGCTGGGTTTTTTGGGAATTGATGCCGATGGTGGGGTTGGAGTGCAGCCGATTTTCCCGCTCTGGAAGCGCTTGGAAGCATGGGATGGGCATTCCAAGGTTGTCCCTCGTGTCCCACCTCTTGTCCTTCCATCACCTTCTGGTGGCCTTAGACAGGTGGAGCTTCCAGGAATCCCCTAGAGGCTGCAAGTCCATGGAGAATCCATGGGAATATTCCTTAAATTCTCTTGTGCATTGGAAGAGGATCCTTGACCTTGCTGGCAGTGTCCAAAACTTCATGGAATTGATTCCAGTTTGGGATATTTTTGTTCATTTTCCTCCTTTAAACTACTCCCAAAGATCTTTGGGGCCAAGATCAGCTTTGATCCCAGATTTTCCTCTGGAGATCCGTGGCTCTTCCCGTGGGACCCTTTCTCCCTGGACACCGCTGGAAGTTTGGGATGGGCATTCCAAGGTTGTCCTTCCATCACCTTCTGGTGGCCTTAGCACGGGTGCAGCTTCCAGGAATCTCCACCAGAGGCTGCAGTTCCATGGAGAATCCATGGGGAATTCCTGATACTCCTTAAATTCCATTGTGCATTGGAAGAGGACCCTTGGCCGTGGAGCCGATCCCCAAAACTTCTTGGAGTTCATTCCAGTTTAGGATTTCTTCCTTCATTTCCATCTTCAAACTCCCAGAGATCTTTGGGACCCAGATCAGCTTCCATCCCAGATTTTCACCCTGAGATCCGTTGGCTCTTCCCATGGGATCCCCTCTCCGTGGCTCCCCCACCCCAACAACACAAGCACAACCCTCCCTGGATCCAGGAATTCCCTGGGATCCGGGCGTTCCCTGGGATCCGGCATTCCCTGGGATCCAGGCGTTCCCTGGGATCCGGGCATTCCCTGGGATCTGGGAATTCCCTGGGATCTGGGCGTTCCCTGGGATCCAGGATTTCCCTGGGATCCAGGAATTCCCTGGGATCTGGGCATTCCCTGGAAGCCGCTCATTCCCGTCCTCCTCCTCCCCGGGCGTGGCTTGGCTGGGATTTTGTTGGATTTTCCGGGATTTTCCCGAGGATCCCGATGGAAAATATGCAATAATTTGTTTACAGGATGCTCCGGGCAGGGCGCTCCTTTAAGCACAATGTGCACAGGATAGTTTTGTATTCCGCCCCTCCGGAATTTTTGGCGGGAAGAGGTTCTCCTACGTTTCTATGGGACATTGGGAATGCTTGGAAAGCTTTCTAAGACTGGGAAATAAATTTTTTTATCTTAAAAAAAAAGTGGGATGTCTTCCTTATTTGGGGACTTTCCAAGTATTTTATTTTCCAAGTATTTTATTTTCCAAGTATTTTATTTTCCAAATGTATTCCAGGTTTTTTTTTTTCCTGTGGTGGCTTTGAGGTGTTGTGGTTTTAAGGAGGTTTTCTTCTGGAAAAGTGGGAAAATGTGGATTTTTCCCATTAATGAAGGGCTTGGTGATTGAGGGAAGGAGCACAAGTGGTGGATTCCTGCTGGGAATTATTCCTGGTAAATCCAGCTCCTTTGGAGTTTTTTGGGATTTGTTAAATGAGGATTTTAATGGAGTGGTCATTAAAGATATCCCAGTGTTGGGAATGGGAAAATGCAGCTCCAGGGAATCCCAGAGCCCCTTCCAGGAATCCAGGGAGAGCTGGAGAGAGGGATTGGGATCAGAGGGGCAGCTCACAGGGAGTGGCTGGAAAAATTGGAAATTTAGATGGATCTTGGGAAGGAATTCCTGTCTGGGATGGAATTCCCAGAGAAGCTGCAGCTGCCCCTGAATCCTGGGAATGTCCAAGGAGCACCCTGGGATAGTGGGAGGTGTCCCTGCCCATCCCACCCAAAATATTCCGGGATTCTCCCGAGAGATTCCCATTCCTTGGCACGTTGGGATTGAAAGAGCCTTGGAGCATCCCTGAAGGTGGGAAGGGAATTCCAGAGCCCCGGGAATCCAGGGAAAAGCCATGTCGGGGTTAATCCCAGGAGTTCCCAGGACTTTCCCGTGGGATTGAAGTTCGGGATGGAGCTGGGAATCCACCAGGATCGCTTCTCCCAATTCCTGAGTAACTAAGGGATAACAATTAATAATAATTAATAATAACACTTAACGAACCGCTCATCCCTCTCCACCCCGCTGGAATCTCCCGCTCTCCGAACTTTGGGAAAGCCATTCCCAGCGGAACACTGCAGGAAAAGCAGGGAATTTTTGGGAAGCAGAACGGGAAAGCCGCCGGGCTGGGATTCACCCCCATCCAGGTGGGAATAAGCCGGGAATGAGCAGCCGCGGGCGGCCTGGGATGGCCAGGCTGCTCTGCGAGCGGGAGATGCTCGCCAGGCCTGGGAATTATTTTTTTCCTGCTTTTTTTCCACTTCCTCGCCGCTGGATCCGATCCCGGCCGCGTTTGGCCGCGCTGATTTCCGGGTTTATCTGGGAACCTTTTTCCCTTGGGCGAGCCGGGGTTCATTCGCTCCCAGATCCCGGGAATTGCCGCCTCTGGGATCATCCCCGGGGCTGTTCCCGGCCGGATCGTGCCTCTGGAAGAGCCGCGCCCGCCCGGCCGGGAATTCCATGCGGGCAGTGTTTGCTCCCGGCTGAGTAATCCCGGGATTTGGAGGCAGCGCTGGGAAACGCCGCGTCCAGCGGGGCTGCGAGCGGCGCCGTGAGTCCCTGGGAACCCCGGCATTCCCGCTGATCCCGCTGATCCCGGGGCTCGGCTCCCGGGGAGCGAGGGAATGGGATGGGAATGGGAATGGGAATGGGATGGGGATGGGAATGGGGATGGGAATGGGGAAAGTGCCGGGGCAGCGGGAGCATGCCCGGCCCTCCCGGCGCGGCGATCGCGGAATTCCCGGGAAGTTTCTCTCGGGAGCGGGATGGGGTCTGGGATCCCCGGTCCCGCGGGAAGGACGGGGGCAGCGGCGGCTTTTTGGGATGGGAAAGCTGCGGGTCCCGGCGGATCCCGGCGAATTCCAGCGGCAACAACAACAACAACAACAACAACTGCCACAAAGCCGGCGTTGTCCCGCCGGGAGCGGTCCTGGCACGGCCCGCGCCGCTCCCGGAGTTTTCCAGCGCCCGGGGAAGCGCGGCCGGGGCTGCTCGGGAATTCCCGAATATTCCCGGCCCGTGGAAAAGCCGCTGGAACGCGGGATGAGCCAGGGTGTGCCAGGGAGAGCCGTGCCAGGGGGTGGGATGTGCCATGGGGAAGGATATTCCATAGGGAAGGATGTGCCGTGGGGAGGGATGAGAAGGAAAGGAAAGGAAAGGAAAGGAAAGGAAAGGAAAGGAAAGGAAAGGAGCCATGGGGGTTGTGCCGTGGGCAGAGGACGGTGACAAGGTGACACGGCCGGGCGGGTGGCAGTGCTGCCAGGTGGGGACATCGGTGCCAGGTGGGGACATTCCCCAGGGCAGCCTGGGGAGGGAGAGGAGGAGGAGGAGGAGGAAGAAGAGAAGGAGGAGGAGGAGGAAATTAAGGAGGAGGAGGAAGAAGAGAAGGAGGAAGAAGAGAAGGAGGAGGAGGAGGAAATTAAGGAGAAAGAGGAAGAAGAGAAGGAGGAGGAGGAGGAGGAAGAGGAGCTGTTGCAGCCGCCTGAGCGGAGCCGCAGCGCTGGCAGAGGTGACTCACAGGGGTCACAGCCCCCATCCCATCCCATTCCCATTCCCATTCCCATTCCCATTCCCATTCCCATTCCCATTCCCGGCTGGGAAGAGCCCGAGCAGGAGCAGGGGGAGGAGGAGGAGGAGCAGGAGGAAGCAGCCCCGGCCCGGCCCGGCCCGGCCCCGGTGACTCACTGCCCTCCCTGCCCGCACTGCCTCCCAAACCGCAAATTCCTGCCTGAGGCCGGGCCTGGAGCCTCCTCCTGCTTCCCACAGGGAACGGGAACAGGGAATAGGGAACAGGGAACGGGAATAGGAACAGGGAACAAGGAATTGGGAATGGGAATAGGGAACAGGGAATAGGAACAGGGAATAGGGGCAGGGAACAGGGAATGGGGAACAAGGACAGGGAATAGGGGCAGGGAACTGGAAACAGGGAACAGGGAACAGGGAAGGGATCCCTGCGCAGGAATGGCTGGGCTGGGATGGATCCAGGTGCTCCCAGCTCGGGGATCCCATCCAGGGGCTCTGGGCACAGCGGGATCCTGCACCTGGGAGGAGCCTCTGGAAAAGCCCAAGCCTTTGGAATGGCTCGTGCCTCTGGAAGGGCTCGTTCCTTTGCCCTCCGAGAATCCCAGAATCCCAGAATTACAGGTTGGAAGGGCCCTCAAAACTCATCTCATTCCAGCCCCGGCCATGAATAGATTCCAGCCTGGCCTTGGGCATTCCAGGGATCCAGGGGCAGCCATGGCTTCTCTGGGAATTCCATCCCTGCCCCTCCCACCCTCCCAGGCAGGAATTCCTAATCCCAATCTCCCATCCATCCCTGCCCTCTGGCAGTGGGAGCCATTCCCTGCATCCTGTCCCTCTCCAGCTCTCCTGGAGCCCCTGCAGGCCCTGGAAGGGTCTGAGCTTTCCCTGGAGCCTTCTCTGGATTCAGGTGCTGTTTCCACCGTGGAAAACCGCAGGAATTCTGTGGGAGCCGGGACTGCAGACTCTGTGGAGCTTTGAGGCAGCACCTCGGTGCTTCCAGAGCCCTGGGAAGCCCCAGATTCCCATTCCCATTCCCCCATTCCCCCATTCCCGTCTAATCGTTAACCGGGGGCGTTCCCAGCGGGGTTTTGTTGGTTCATTGCTCTCCTGCCTCATTAATTTTTCCCTCCCTCTCCAGCCGTTCCTGGCGTTCCAGGGCTTTTCCTGGAGCTGCCTCCCACCGGAGCTGGCAGAGGTAGGGCTGGGATGGAATCCAGGGACTCCAGGGCTGGCAAAGGGGTTTTTTGGGAATGGCTGCGTGGCACAGCCAAGGGCTGGGTCCCGCTGGGAAGTTGGGGTGGCTGGAGCAGCTGGAATGGCAGCCCAGGATGCTGCAGAGGCTCCGGGAGCTCTGGGATTCTGGGAACCCAGAACCTTGGATCCCTCTGGATCCTGCTGGGATCGAGCTGAGGCAGCACCCGGAGCAGGAGCTCCCTTCCCGCTTTTCCTGCTCCGGGAAGGAGGGAAGGAAGGATCATGGATTTCTCCCTTGGTTTCCCAGAGCGGAGGCGGCGCTGCCGACGCCAGGATCGGGTAAGAGCCGGAGCCGGGATGTTCCATGGGAGAGGGGATCCAGCTGGGATCCCGTGTCCCTCTGCTTCCCGAGGGACCGTCCTGCATCCCGGGATCTCGGTGTGATCCCGAGGTGGTCCCACATCCCTCTGGGAAGCGGGATCAGCCTTCTCCCGCTGCTCCCTTGGGATCCCAGCACCCCTCAGGGCACGGATGCTCCCCATCCCGCTGGGATCCAATTCCCTGTGGGATTTGGGATTTGGGACTGGGCCCTGTGCCTCATCCCAGGGATTCCCATTCCCTCCAGGCCGTCCTGATCCCGGGATCCTCGCGGGAGCAGCGCCGTTCCCGCGGGATGCGGCTTTGAGGAGCTGTCCTGTGGAAGCTGAGCTGGGAAATCCCGGGATCCGGAGCTGGCCATGCCGAGCCCCACGGCCCGGCTGCTCCGCGCCCACCAGGTGCCCGAGGTCAGTGGGAATTCCATCCCTGATCCGGGAATCAGCAGGGTTTGGGATGTGACACACGGGAACAGCGGCAGGGTCACCCCAAGGGGGCACAGCTGTGTCCCAGCTCCGGAATTGGGGGTGCTCCCCTATCCTTTCCCATTTCCCATTTCCTGTTCCCATTCCTGTTCCCATTCCCGTTCCCATTCCCATTCCCCTATCCTTTCCCATTTCCCATTTCCTGTTCCCATTCCTGTTCCCATTCCCGTTCCCATTCCCATTCCCCTATCCTTTCCCATTTCCTGTTTCCCATTCCCATTTCCCATTCCCCATTCCCGTTCCTGTTCCCATCCCCATCCCTATCCCCATCCCCATTCCCATCCCTAATTCCAATTCCCATTACTCCCATTCCTGACCCTGTGCCTGTTCCCATCCTCATTCCCATTATTCCCATCCCCATTTCCATTATTCTCATCCTCATTCCCATTCCCTATTCCCATTCCCATTCCCATTCCCTTCCCCATTCCCATTATTCCCATTCCCATTATTCCCATTATCTCCATTATCCCCATTCCCATTCTTCCCATTATTCCCATTCCCATTCTCATTATTCCCATCCCCATCTTCATTCCCATTATTCCCATTATCCCCATTCCCATTCTTCCCATTCTTCCCATTATTCCCATCACTCCCATCCTTCCCATTCTTCCCATCATTCCCATTATTCCCATTATCACCATTCCCATTATTCCCATTCTTCCCATTATTCCCATCATTCCCATCATCCCCATTATCCCCACTTTCCCCATTATCCCCATTTTCCCCATCATTCCCATTATCCCCATTATTCCCGTTATCCCCGTTATTCCCATCCCCGTCCCCGTTCCCAGAGTTACCGGGAGCCGGGAATTCTCTCCGGGTACCGCCCGCCCCGCAGCTCGGCCTGCGAGTGCCTGCTCAGCCTCTTCGGGATGAACAACGAGACCCTCAACATCTGGACACACCTGGTGCCCGCCGGGTGAGCGCCACGGCCCTGCCACACCTGGGGGGGCCCCTAACACCTGGGCACAGCTGGGCACATCTGGGGTTACCCTCAAGACACACCTGGGCACAGCTGGGCACAGCTGGAGATACCCCTTAACACCTGGGCATGCCTGTGGGTGTCCCTCAACATCTGGGCACATCTGGTGGGTGTCCCCTTAACACCTGGGCACGCCTGGGGGTGCGTTCAGCCCTTGGGAACACCTGGGGATGCCCTCAAGGCACATCTGGGCACACCTGGGGGGGTCCCCTCAGCCCCTGGGCACACCTGGTGGGTAACCCTTAACGCCTGGGCGCACCTGGGCACACCTGGGGGCTCCCCTTAACATCTGGGCACACCTGGGCACACCTGGGGTTGTCCTCAGCCCTTGGGAACGCCTGGGGGGGTCCCCTCAACACCTGGACACACCTGGTGGGTGTCCCTCAACATCGGGGCACATCGGGTGGGTAACCCTCAGCCCCTGGGCACACCTGGACACCCCTGGACACCCCTGGGCACACCCGGGCACACCTGGGGATGCCCTCAAGACATAGCTGGGCACACCTGGGGGATGGGATTTCGGGAATGCCTGGGGGTTTATGGGACTTGGGGAATGCCAGGGGGTTTGTGGGATTTGGGAGTTCCAGGGGGGTTTATGGTATTTGGGGAATGCCAGGGGGGTTGCAGGATTTGGGGAGTGCTGGGGGATTGATGGGATTTGGGGAATGCCTGGGGGTTTGGGGGTTCCAAGGGGATTGATGGGATTTGAGGATTACTGGGGAATGGATTGGATTTGGGGAATTCCGGGGGGTTTATGGGATTTGGGGAATGCTGTGGGGTTTGTGGGATTTGTGAGTTGCAGGGGGGTTTATGGGATTTGGGGAATGCTGTGGGGTTTGTGGGATTTGAGGGATGCTGGGGGGATTGATGGGATTTGGGAGTTCCGGGGACATTGATGGGATTTGAGGATTACTGGGGGAATGGTTGGGATTTGGGAATTCCAGGGGGTTTATGGGATTTGGGGAATTGATGGGATTTTGGGAATTTGGGTGCTCAGGAGGAGGTGGGAGAACCTGGGTTTATGGGATTTCCGGAATTTAGACTGGATCTGGGCACAGGATGAGCCTGGCTTTATGGAATTTTGGGCATTTAGCCAAGATTTATGGGATTTTGGAAATTTGGGAGCACAGTAGGAGCTGGGATAGCCCAGATTTCAGGAATTCAGGAACTTAGCCCAGATTTATGAGATTTCAGGAATTTGGTAGGTCGGGAGAAGCTGGGTTAGGTCAGATTTACAGGATTTTGGGAATTTAGCCTGGATTTGTGGGATGCCACATCCAGAGGGGAAGTTTGGGGGGAATTCCTGTTCTACCTTTTCCTCATCCCTGCACTCCAGAGCTCGGGAATGGCCTGGAGCAGCTCTGGCCACAAATAATTCGGGACAGATGTGGCTGGGTGGGATTTGGGATAGCGGGAATGAGGAAAAATCCCGGATTTTACCCAAGCGGAGGAGCCTCACTGGGAGCACACGGCAATTCCAGGATATTCCCACAGCCCTCCAGTCCCTCTGGAATGCTGCCTGCTCCAGAGATTCCCGGCCCTTCCCGATGTCCCAACCCGGAGCTCAGAGCTGAGCCCAGGAGGAGGAGGAATTCCAGGGGAATTCCAGGGAATTCCGGGATTGGGAGCTGAGGGCCCCGCTGTGCTTCCAGGCTCGGCGCTGGCGTATTCCGCCTACGTCTTCCCGCTGGAATGGGTTGGGAGCACATTCCATGATTTCTACGTCCCCGTGGCCGTGCTCAACTCCGTGCTCAGCACTGGCCTGTCCTGCTATTCCAGGTGGGATCCAGCGGCACCGGGAATTCGGGATCAGGGCTTTGCTCACAGGCTGGCCCAGCCGGGAGCTGGGGAAGGGGAAAGAGGGAATTTTTCCGTTGGGAAATGAGGAGAATTCGATGATGAAAATGTGGAGTAATGGGAGGAGCTTGGATTTTTGGGAAGTTCCAAAGGGGATTTATGGAATCCTGGAATGGTTTGGATTGGGAGGGAACTTGGAGATGGTTCAGGTCTGCTATCCCAGGTTCCCAGAGAAGCTGTGGAATTCCCTGTGTATCCCCTGTGGAATTCCCGGTGTATCCCCTGTGGAATTCCCTGCATATCCCATGTGGAATTCCCGGTGTTTCCCTGTGTATCCCCTGTGGAATTCCCTGCGTATCCCCTGTGGAATTCCCGGTGTTTCCCATGTGGAATTCCCGGTGTTTCCCTGTGTATCCCATGTGGAATTCCCGGTGTTGCTCCACGTATCCCATGTGGAATTCCCGGTGTTTCCCTGCATATCCCATGTGGAATTCCCGGTGTTTCCCTGTGTATCCCCTGTGGAATTCCCGGTGTTTCCCAGGTTTCTGGAGGCGGAGCGGCCCCGCCTGAGCAAAGCCTTCCGAACTTTGGCCTTCGTGTATCCCTACATTTTCGACAGCATCCCAGTTTTCTACAGGGTGCGTATCCCACAGAATCCTGGGAAATTTCAGCTGCCTCAGCCTGGAATTCTTTGGGAAAACGGGCCCAGCTTGGGGTTTGAAAGGCAAACAAACTCCGGCAGGAAAAGGCCTTGGGATATTTTTTCCTGCTCCGACTGCTGGCGGATTCCTCTCACTTCAAAGGGATGGAAAATTCCTGCCTTGGGAAGCTGGGAGGGGCCTTTTCCAGGGATTAAAGTGGAGCAGGGTGGGAATTTGGGCCGGCAGGAGTGGAGGTGATGGGTGTGGGGAGCTGGGAATGGCTCCTTGGGACTGATGGATCAATCCTGCTTTTTTCCTGGGAAGCAGGGTTGGAGTGGGGCTGAGGGGAGTGGGGAACTGGGAATGGCTCCTTTGGGATGGATGATGGATGGATGGATGGATGGATGGATGGATGATGGATGGATGAGAGATGGACCCATGGATGGAATCATGAATGGATGGAACCATGGATGGATGGATGGATGGATGATGGATGGATGGATGGATGGATGGATGGATTCACGGATGGAACCATGGATGGATGGATGGAGGGAGGGAAGGATGGAACCACGGATGGACCGATGGATGGATCCATGGATGGGTGATGCTCCATGATTTGGAGTGATTCCCCACTGGATGGATGACATATGGTGGAGGGATGCCCCAGAAGAGGGATGGATGCATGGATGGATGGATGGATGATGGATGGATGGATGGATGGATGGATTCACAGATAGATGGATGGATTGAAGGATTCATGGATGAATGGAGGGATGGATGGATGGATGGATGGATGGAACCATGGATGGATTCATGGATGCGTGGATGGATGGAGGGATGGATCACTCCCGTTTCTGCCGGCAGCTGTCCCGGAGCGCGGCCGGGAGCTGCTCCGAAGGCTCGCTCCCGCTGCATTCCCGGCACAGCCTCTGCGCCCTCCTGACCTTCCTGAGCTTCACCTCCCACCTGCCCGAGCGCCTGGCGCCGGGGAGCTTCGACTTCATCGGTGAGCGTTGCCGGGAATGCTGGGAGTAAACCCCGGGAATGCTGGGAATGAACACTGGGAATGCTGGGAATAAACCCCAGGAATGCTGGGAATAAACCCCGGGAATGCTGGGAATGAACACTGGGAATGCTGGGAATGAACCCTAGGAATGCTGGGAATAAACGCCAGGAATCCAGGGAATAAACCCGGGGAACGAACCCCGGGAATCCAGGGAATAAACCCCAGGAATGCTGGGAGTGAACCCCAGGGAATCCAGGGAATGACCCCAGGGGAATTCTAGGAATAACCCCATGGGATCCCAGGAATGAACCCAGGGAATGCTGGGAATAAACCCCATAGAATCCCGGGAATAAATTCCTTGGAGCCGCAGACATTGAGAATAGGAATTACAAAGAGGATAAAACCTGAGGGATCAGGAATTTGTGGGATAAATATTCCATGGATGCCAGGTGAAGCGGGCTGAGTGTAATTCAGTCCTGGAATCCTGGAATTCTGGGATGTTTGGATGGGCCGGGACACCTCCCACTATCCCAGAGCGCTCCAAGCCCCCAGAGCATTCTGGGAACGTGGAACCCACCTGGCCCAGCTGAACACCCCTGGAATTTCCATGGAATTTCCATGGAATTCTCGGAATTTTCTGTCACAGGGCACAGCCACCAGGTTTTCCACATCTGCGGGATCCTGGGAACGCTCTTCCAGCTGGAAGCCATCTCCATGGACATGGCGGAGCGGCGGGGCCGCCTCCCGCTGCCCTCTTCCCTGGAAACCTTCGGATCCCTGGGAATGGGGGCGGCCGCCAGCCTGGCCATCCTCGGGGTCTGCTTCCGCAGCCTCCGCCCGGAGCCTCCTTCCCGGGAAAAATCCCACTAGAATCAGGGATCGCCTTGGCTTGCCGGGAGCAGTCCCGTTCCAGAGGTGTCCATGGGGGAATTGGGTCGCCTGGAAATATTTCTTTGGGAATTTTCCAAGGGAAAACTGCAGCGGTTTTATCCATGGATGGCTGGGAAACGCTTCCCATCCTGTTGTTATCCACAGGGAAAATGCCGAATAATCAGGATTTGATCCCTGAAAAGGGAGGGAAGGGCTCCTGCTTCCCAAAGGATCCGGGATCCCTTGGGTCTGCCTTTGGGAGAAATCCAGGGAATGTTTGCATCTCCAGCTGGGAGATTCCTGGTGAAGCCAGGCACTCCCTGATTCTCGTTTTCCCCTTGGATATTCCTTTGGAATTCCGAGCCTTGCACTCAGCCCAAGTGCCTGGAGAGGTGGGATGGAGCGACTGGAGTTTCCCTCCCAGTTTAATTCCCACTGGTTTTACTCTTTATCTGGGAAAAGGGATTCCAGGAGAGCCCCAGTGGGATGTTCCTGCAGGAAAGCTCTGCCAGGGCCTCACTCCGGGAAATCCGGAGAAGTTCAGTGCTGTGGGAATTCCGAGTTTCCATGGGGGGGATGGAATTAAGGAATTGCATCCTGGATCCTGGGACTGGGGGTGGGGGAGGAAGAGCACACCCCAGCCTCGTGGGATTTGGGATCCTTTAGGAAAAGGTTTTGAATGTTTTGGGATTGGGATCCGCGGGGAGACGCCAGGAGAAAAGCAGGATTTGGGACAGCTCAAGGGTTAAAAGCGCCCTGGAATTTTAAAGAATTCCCAGAATTTTCCCTCTGCTGTTCCTTGTTTTCCTTCCCTGCTGCTCCTGGATTTTGCAGGAAGAGCCTGGAGCTCCAGGCTTTTCCAGGATCCAGGAATTCCTCTTGGATTTCCCTGTGGGAACACAGCAGACATTTTTTCTTTGGGAATATTTGCCTGGATAATCCCACGGGTCTTCCATTAATTTCCTTTAATTGCCTTTGCTGAGGTCTGACTGCTGCACTTTGGGAGCTGCTGGAATTTGGGATATCCCAATAAAATCTGGGATGAACGGGTTAAATACGGGATAAATCAATGCTTGGGAATGCTGAGCGGGATTTTCAGGATATTTATAAGCATTGGAATTGGTTTTCCAACGGTTTTATTAAGTTAATATAAATCACTGATTTTATTCTGCTTAATAATAAAAATATTCCTGGGAAAATGAATTCTTTTGGAGATCATTGCTGATAATTCCAGAGTTTATTTACTTTGGGAGCTGCCGTGACCGGGGAGGAATCCGGCTGGGATTGGAGAGCCTGGAAAAACATCGGGAGTCATCCCAGAATTATTCCAGGTCCATCAGCTTTGGAACTGAAATCCTCCCGTCCTCTCCAGTGCCGGAATTTCAGGAAAACTGCATTCCAAAGGGGATGGAATGCCAGGATTCCACGGGATCCTCTGGCTGAACCCGTGGAATGGGTGATGCTGGATCTTGGAGCGGCACAGGGAGAGGATTTTTCCACCTTTTTACCAAAAATCTCTGGATTTTCCTCAATTCCCTTCCCAGGAGAAATGAAAACTCTGTGTCCAGTTGTTCCAAGGATATAAACTGGGATATTTATTTGTGGAATGTTGATCCATGCCAAATCCCAAAGGAATTTGGGATGAAATTCCAGCAAACCTCTCTCATCCCTCCTAAGCCACATGGATTTGGAAAAGCTGGAAAAAAGCAGAAATTTCAGGCTCCTCCAGGTGATTTTATCCATTTTAAAAAAAATATCCTTGAAGCGCCTTGTGGAAGCATTCAGGAATTTGGACTAAAAATGGAAATTCCCAGGATTTGAAAGGAATTGAATCCCTCTCCCCAGTTCCCCATTGGGATCCGTTCCCTGGGAAGGAAGTTTGCTTTTCCCTGGACTTGTTCTGCCGGATTTTTCCCACGTGTCCCAACACCACATTTCCACTGTTGTTTTCCACCACGGATCATTTCCCACAGGTTGGGAATTAACTCATTTCCATCGGGTTGGGAATTAACTCGTTTCCTACAGGTTGGGAATTATTTCCAGCAGGTTGGGAATTAACTCATTTCCAACAGGTTGGGAATTCACTCACTTCCACCGGGTTGGGAATTAACTCATTTTCCACACGTTGGGAATTAACCTGTTTCCGCTGGGTTGGGAATTAACTCATTTCCAACAGGTTGGGAATTCACTCACTTCCACCGGGTTGGGAATTAACTCATTTTCCACACGTTGGGAATTAACCTGTTTCCGCAGTTTGGGAATTATTTCCAGCAGGTTGGGAATTCACTCGTTTTCCACACGTTGGGAATTTGCTCATTTTCCACAGGTTGGGAATTCACTTGTTTCCATTGGGTTGGGAATTAACTGGGTGACTGATTCACTTCCAGGCAGGCACACAGGGAGGTCCTGGCCCTGCAAACGGTCTGCATTCCAATGGTTTTCCTGAAAGATTGGAATTAGGTGGATAAAAAGGGGGGGAAAAACCGGGATCTGCCGGAGCCGGGATTCGAACCCGCGCCACCCACCACCGCCGCCACCAGCAGGGGGCGCCCGCGCCGCGGGGCCGCGCCCCTTTCGGCGTCGCCATGGTGACGCGCCGTGCGCGGCGACGTCAGGCGGGGGCGGCGCGCGCCGATTGGTCGGATTTGAATCGCGGCGGGCGCTGCCCGCTCCTCCCGCCCCCCCCGGCTGTCTGCCCCCCTCTCGCGGTCCCCCGGCCGTTCCCGGTGCCGTTCTCGGTGCCGTTCCCGGTGCCGTTCCCGGTCCCGGTGCCGGTCCCGGTGCCGTTCCCGGTGCCGCCGGTGCCGGTTCCGCTCACGCCCTCTCCCCCCGGCAGGGCCAGGACGCCGCGCAGGCCGAGGAAAGGCACGAACCCCGCGCAGAAGGACCCGGTGGGGGTGAGTGCCGGGATCATCCCGAGCCCCGCGATTCCCACCCCGCGGAATTCCCGGTGTTACGGCCGGGCTCGGCCCGAGCCCCGCGATTCCCGCCCCGCGGCATTCCCGGTGTTACGGCCGGGATCATCCCGAGCCCCCCGCATCCCGCCCCGCGGCATTCCCGGTTTTGTTGCCGGTTTCATTCCCAGGTTTATTCCCGGGTTTATCCCGGTTCCCGTTCATTCCCACCTCTCGTTCCGGGTTTATTCCTGCTTTATCCCGGTTTCGCACTCCCAGGTTCATTCCCGGGTTTATTCCCGGGTTTATCCCCGTTTCCCTCATTCCATGTTCATTCCCCGGTTTTTCCCCTATCCCGCGTGTACTGACCGATTAATTCCTGGTCCGTTCCCGGTCCGTTCCCGGTCCATTCCCGGTCAATTCCCGGTTTTCCCTCTCTCCCAGGTGTACTGCCCGGTCCTTTCCCGTTCCATTCCCGGTTTATTCCCGTTCATTCCCGGTTTTTCCCCCCTTTTCTTCGCACTCCCAGGTTCATTCCCGGGTTTATCCCTGTTTCCCTCATTCCTGCTGTACTGCTGGCTTCATTCCCAGGTTTATTCCCGGTTTATCCCTGTTTCCGTCATTCCCAGATTCATTCCCGGTTTTCCCGGTTTCCCAGGTGTACTGCCCGCTCAATTCCCGGTCCGTTCCTGGTTTATTCCCGGTCCATTCCCGGTTTATTCCCGGTCAATTCCCGGTCCATTCCCGGTCCATTCCCGGTTTTTCCCCCTTTTGTAGGTGTACTGCCCGGTCCGTTCCCGCTCCATTCCCGGTTTATTCCCCGTCAATTCCCGGTTTTCCCCCTCTCCCAGGTGTACTGCCCGCTCAATTCCCGGTCCGTTCCTGGTTTATTCCCGGTCCATTCCCATTTCCCCCTCTCCCAGGTGTACTGCCCGGTCCATTCCCAGTCTATTCCCGGTCCATTCCCGCTCCATTCCCATTTCCCCCTCTCCCAGGTGTACTGCCCGGTCCGTTCCCGCTCCATTCCCGGTTTATTCCCCGTCAATTCCCGGTTTTCCCCCTCTCCCAGGTGTACCGCCCGCTCCCTTCCCGGTTCATTCCTGCTCCATTCCCGGTTTATTCCCGGTCCATTCCCATTTCCCCCTCTCCCAGGTGCACTGCCCGCTCCGTTCCCGGCCCATTCCCGCTCCATTCCCGGTCCATTCCCGGTATTTCCCCCTCTCCCAGGTGTACTGCCCGGTCCGTTCCCGGTCCATTCCCGGTTTCCCCCTCTCCCAGGTGTACTGCCCGGTCCGTTCCCGCTCCATTCCCGGTCCGTTCCCGGTTTATTCCCGGTCAATTCCCGGTTTCCCCCTCTCCCAGGTGCACTGCCCGCTCCGTTCCCGGCCCATTCCCGCTCCATTCCCGGTCCATTCCCGGTATTTCCCCCTCTCCCAGGTGTACTGCCCGCTCCCTTCCCGCTCCATTCCCGGCCCGTTCCCGCTCCATTCCCGGTCCGTTCCCGGTTTATTCCCGCTCCATTCCCGGTATTTCCCCCTCTCCCAGGTGTACTGCCGCGTGCGGCCGCTCAGCCGGGCAGACCAGGAATGCTGCATCGAGGTCATCAACGGCACCACGGTGCAGATCCACCCTCCCGAGGGCTACCGCGTGTTCCGGAACGGCGAGTACCGCGAGGTAACGCCATTCCCGCCTGGAATGCGCCTGGAATTCCTGCCCCATCCCGGGAAGTGGCCCTGGAGCAGCCTGGCTCAGCAGGAGCTGTCCCTGCCCTTGGCAGTGGGGTTGGCTTCAAGGTCCCATCCCACCCAAAGCTCTGGAATTCCATGAATTCCATCCAGCTCCTGCTCCCCAAGCTTTCCCATGGCATGTGGCACTTGCAGAGTGCAAAATCTGAAGGTTTGCCACCCAAAAACCCATCTAGGACACAAAAAATCACTTCCTGATCCATCAAATAGATGGGAAGGACCTCAAAGCTCATCCCATTCCATGGGGAATCAGGGAATCCACCATCCCTGACTGGTCCAACCTGGCCTTGGACATTCCACAGCTTCTCTGTATGGGGATCGTAGCTTGGATATGGAATATTTCATTTCCAGTTTCAGCTGGAAGATTCCTATGGGAAGGGAATTAAGGGTTTTTCAAAGCTTTAAATAAAACAGGCAAAGCTTAATTAATGGAATTTTAATTTAATTCAATGAGGTTTTGTTCAGAAATTTGGAATTTAGGTATTTCCCTAAGGAAGAGTTTTGGTGGAAAAATGACCATCAAAAATTAAAATTTCTTTTAAAATTTATTAAAATAAATCATTAAAAAATAAAACCAGTTTGAAATTTAGGACTATTAAAATTCATTTCAAAATTCATTAAAATAATTCATTAAAAAATTAAAACCAGCTTGAAATTCAAACCTGAAAACTGAGGCTGGACTGGTAAAAGACCCAAAATAAACAAAATTCCATGAGGGAACAGCTCCACTTTGGCCACGGAGGATGTTCCTTTGCTTGGATTCTGGGGGGAGCTGAAAGGAAATTCCAGCTTTTTGCTGTCCTTTGGGAATTCTCTGCTCCGTGGGGTCCCTCTGGCCACTCCAGGCCGCGGGGCTGGAATTCCAGGCTGGTTTTCCCTCTCTTGGCAGACCCAGTATTCCTTCAAGGAGGTCTTTGGCACGCTGGTGGTGCAGAAGCAGCTCTTTGACGTGGTGGCCAAGCCTCTGGTGGAGGATCTGA
Source organism: Passer montanus (assembly GCF_014805655.1). Lineage (NCBI taxonomy): Eukaryota > Metazoa > Chordata > Aves > Passeriformes > Passeridae > Passer > Passer montanus. The sequence goes on from NW_024369929.1 coordinate 17,191,458, forward strand.
TCCGGGGCAAGAACGGTGAGCAGAGCTCCTCTCTGTGCCCCCATTCCCAGGATTTTGTGCTCCTGAGGTCTGCTTGGAACGGTGGCTCAGCTCCTCACACCACACCCCTGGAAGCTCTTTCTGGAATGGGAATCCTGGGGTGGTTTGGGTGGGAATGGGTGATCCCGTGCCTCTGAGGTTTGGTTGGAATGGTGGCTCAGCTCCTCACACTAAATGGGACTTCATGGGATTCTCTTGGGCTCTTCCCTTGAAGAAATGAAGGAAAAATTGGGAAAAAAAAAAGGCAAATATTTAATTAATTAGGTAATTGTATCCCACTGAAATCCCCAGTTGTTCCTGCTGTTCTAACAAGAGATTTCAGTTTGGAAATCCCTTGGAAGCCCTTTCTGGAGTAGGAATCCTGGGGTGGTTTGGGTGGGAATGGGTGATCCAGTGCTCCCAAGGTTTGTTTGGAATTGTGGCTCCTCACACCATACCCCTGGCAGCTCTTTCTGGAGTAGGAATCCTGGGGCGGTTTGGGTGGGAATGGGTGATCCCATGCCATGGAAATGACATTGGAGCAGCCTGGCTTAGCAGGGTGTCCCTGTCTTTGGCAAAGGGATTGGCTTTAAGGTCCCTTCCCACCCAAAGCGTTCTGGAATTCCATGAATGATGCATCCAGATCCTTCTCCCTGCTCTCCCAAGTTTTCCCATGGTTTGTGGGAGCTGCAAGTTGTGAAATCAGCATTTTGGGCTTTCAGCAAAGCGCATTTTCAACTCCCAAAAAAGCAACAAATGGCAAAAAGCATCACTTCCTAAACCATCAAATCTATGGGAAGGGCATTAAAGCTCATCCCATTCCATGGGCAGGGAAACCTTCCTGTGTCCCAGGGTGCTCCAAGCCCCTTCCAGCCTGGAATATCCCAGGGCTGGTCTGTGGCTCTGGAGAGGATGAAGGATATTCCCAGCTGGGACCATCAGCCAGAGCTCCCAGCACCTTGGATGGTGTGCAATGTTTGAGGTGGGTTGGTTTTTATTCCCAATCCCATTGATTTCTCCCTGCATTCCCAGGTCTGCTGTTCACCTATGGAGTGACGGGCAGCGGGAAGACCCACACCATGACAGGATCTCCTGGGGATGGGGGGCTCCTGCCCCGCTGCCTGGCCATGATCTTCAACAGCATCGGCCCCTTCCAGGCCAAGAGATTCGTGAGTGCCTCCCCACAGCCCCAGATCCAGGGATTTCTGCTCCAAACCTGCCACTGGAGGGCTTGGAAGAGGGGAAAAACCCCACGCCAGGGTCCTCGTTCCAAAAGGGTTTGAATTTCTGGGAATGCTTTTAAAGCATTCCGTGGTTTGGTGCTTCTTGCCCGAGCCCATCCTAGGAAAATCTGTTAAAAACACATGGGAAGGAATCCAGACAGGAATATTTCAGTACTGATGGCCAAGGTGTTCCCTTGCTCATTAGGATGGGTAATTAATAAGCATATCTTTAATTAATTAGGTGGTTGTATCCCACTGAAATTCCCAAAGTATTCCTGCTGTTCTAACAGGTGATTTCATCATGGAGGAAGCCATTCCATGGCTTTTTTTTTTCCCTGGAAACAGTGGAAGACACTGGTTTGGTGCTCCATATGTCCATATTATTTCACTTCATTAATTCCCATAAAGCCAAAAATTGTCTCCTCGTGAAACTAGGGATATTTTTCCAGAGGCATGCACTGGTGGTGCCTAAAATATACTGAAATAATCCTGGAATTCTCATCCTTGGGAGCTTTTCTAAATCATTATTTTGCAAATTATTTCTGTTAGATCTTGCTGGGTTAAGTGCCAATGAGAGGCATGGTATTAATATATTAATACCAGCCTAGTCAGACTAATTAATTAATCAAATAATGCTTTGTTGGCCACTACCTGGGTGTTGGAATTGGCTGAAATTCCTGGTTTTTCCCTCAGGTTTTCAAGCTGGATGACAAGAACGGGGTGGATGTGCAGACTGAGGTGGAGGCTCTGCTGGAACGCCAGAGGAGGGAGGCCCTGCCCACCCCAAAAACTCCAGCTGGGAAGTGAGTGACTGGGAATAGCAGAGGGAATTTATTCCCTAGAAATGGGGTTTAACTTCTCTTGGGCTCTTCCCTTGAAGAAATGAAGGCAAAAAATGGGGAAAAAAAAGGCAAATATTTAATTAATGAGGTAATTGTATCCCACTGAAATTCCCAATCTATTCCTGCAGTTCTAACAAGAGATTTCAGCTTGGAGGAAGTGATTCCATACTTTTTTTCCGAGTGTTTGGCCTTTTCCCCCCAGAATTTCAAAGAGATCTTCAAGTCAATATTGTCCCACGTGCAGGGTTATTATTAATAATAATTAGTAACATATTAATGGGAAATTAGTGTGTTCCATGTGGTTTGAGAGCCCTGTAGGTGAGAAGACTTAGACCCAGCCTATTTTTGTACCTGTTAAGCCAGGATTAAAACCCCTGGTGCCGAGTAAGAATCCAGCTCTGTGAAGCCTCGCCAGCCAAATCCGGTGACGTTCAGTTTGGAGATATTTCCATTGAACCATGGATGAAGCCTCGCCAGCCAAATCCGGTGACGTTCAGTTTGGAGATATTTCCGTTGAACCATGGAATTCCCTCAGTTGGATTGTGGAATTTCCAACATGGAATTCCCTCAGTTGGATCATAGAATTCCAGCCAGGGCAATTCCTCAGCTGGATCATGAAATTCCAGCCATGGAATTTCCTTGGTTGTATAATGAAATTTCCACCATGGAATTCCCTCAGTTGGATCATGGAATTCCCCCCATGGCATTCCCTCAGCTGGATTGTGGAATTTCCACCATGGATGTTCCTCAGTTGGATCGTGAAATTCCAGCCATGGCAATTCCTCAGATGGATCATGGAATTCCAGCCATGGAATTCCCCTCAGTTGGATCATGGAATTCCCCCAGCTGGATCATGGAATTCCCACTCCCGGCCCTGCACAGCCCCCCCGGGAACGGGAATTTTGCTGAATATTGCCCGTTTCCCCACCCAGCCCTTCTGAGCTGCCCCGGCGCGCTCCGGCTGCCAGGAGTTCCATCCCAAATCCCAGTTTCCCGCAGGAGGCAGCTGGATCCCGAGTTTGCCGACATGATCGGCGTGCAGGACCAGTGCCGGGCGGAGGAGGTGGACGAGGACAACGTCTACGGCGTCTTCGTGTCCTACATCGAGATCTACAACAACTACATCTACGACCTGCTGGAGGAGGCTCCCTGCGACTCCATCAAGCCCAAGTGAGTCGGGAAATCCGGGATTTGCCCAGGCTGGGCTTGGAATGAGCGCCAAGCCGCTGGAGGAGGTTTGGGGTGGGAGGAATGGGGTGAGGGCAGTGGCTGCAGGGTCTCTGTGTCCTGTTCCGACACCCGCCGTGTGCTGTGAGCCCACCAAACCCAGGGCAGTTTGGGAATTCCCGTGTTCCCAGTCCTGGGGGGCTTTTGTAGGATCTCCACCCTGGTTTGTCGGTTCTGACCTTCGGGAGCTTGGCTCAGAATTCCTGGGAGTCACTGTTAAACACACATGGAAAGGGGTCCAGCCAGGAATGTTTCAGTACTGATGGTGCTCCCTTCTTCAGTACTAATGGCCAAGGTGCTCCCTTCCTCGTTAGGCTGGGTGATTAGCAAGCAAATATTTAATTAATTAGGCAATTGTATCCCACTTAAATTCCCAGTCTATTCTAACAGGTGATTTCAACTTGGAACAAGCCATTCCATAGCTTTTTTCCCTGGAAACAGTGGAAAGCACTGGTTTGGTGCTCCATATTTCCATATTATTCCACTTTGACATCGGTAGTTCCCATAAAATCAGAAATTAGGGATATTTTTTAGGGATGTTTTTTCCAAAGGTGTGGGTTTGTGATGTCTAAAATCAGTAGGAAATGTCTGCAAATTCCATTTGGAATCCATGGATTGAAATTCCAACTCCATTAAAGGAGCCCCTCAGTCCTGTATTAATTAAGGACTGGTTGATTAACAAAGACTGATGAGGGCAAAGCAAACGGGGAGCTGTCTCCAGGGTCTTCATTCCAGAAGGTTTTGAATCTCTGGGAATGCTTTTAAACCATTCAGTGTTTAAACACTGAATGGTTTTAAAGCATTTTAAAATAAAATGGTTTTTTTAAACATTAAAATTTTAATTAAAATTTTAATGTTTAAAAAAACCATTTTATTTTAAAATGCTTTAAAACCATTCAGTGTTTAAACACTGAATGGTTTTAAAGCATTTTAAAATAAAATGGTTTTTTTAAACATTAAAATTTTAATTAAAATTTTAAGCATTAAAATAAAATTAAAAAAAAAAATTAAAGGTGTTTATTCCCAAAACTCCTCCTTAAAAAATATATCTGGGATTATTTCTCCCTCTGGAAGCTGCAGCGTTGGAAAGATTTGAGGCAGAAATCAAGGATTTAATATTTTTCCCCATTTTTTTGGTAGGTGGAACAATTGCAACACTCCTGTGAGAAATGGAGACTTTGTGTATGTGTCCAATGTCTTATTCCCAATATTCCAGTGCTGTTTTCCTTGAGTAGAAGCAGAAAATCCCCTGCCTCTCTTTGCTTTCCTAGGAAATCTAGGATCTCTCCTTGCTTCTGTGTGCTTGTAGAAAAGCAATAGCTTCCACCAGAGCAATTAATTGCAATTAAATAGCTGCTAATTAGAGCAGTAGCTGGAGTGTCACTAATCCTGGCTGTGTGTCCGTGTCCTGTATTCCCTCTTCCATCTTTTTGGTGGATTTTTGACCTTTTCCCTCCAGATTTTTGACCTTTTCCCCTCAAAATTTTGACCTTTTCCCCCTGGGTTTTGACCTTTTCTCCTCAGACTTGTGACATTTTTCTCTCCAAATTCTGAGTTTTCCTTCTGAATTTTGTCCATTTCCCCTCAGCATTTTTGGCCTTTTCCCCCTGAATTTTGACCTTTTCCTCTGAGCTTTGTGACATTTTCCCTCCAAATTCTGATTTTTTTCTCGCTGAATTTTGTCAGTTTCCTGCTGAATTTTGCCTTCCAAGAAAATCTGCATGGCAGTTCTGCACAGAGAATGTGCAAATCTGCACAGAGAATTCCCCTCTAATGGGATTTTTTTTTGCATTTTTCCCTCTCTCCCACTATCCCAAAGACCTCCCCAGTCCAAAATCCTTCGGGAAGACCAGAACCACAACATGTACGTGACAGGCTGCACTGAAGTGGAGGTCAAATCCACAGAGGAAGCTTTTGAAGTCTTTTGGAGAGGTAAAAAATCTTGGAATTCAGGGCTGATCCCACATCCCAGCACCTTAAACATTACCCATGGGCTGGAAAATCCCTCTGGATCAGCCCCGTCCTTGGGATGGAGCACCCACAACTTCTGTGGGCATTTAGGGCCTCCCCATTCCCAGCCCTTCCCAATATCCCACAGCTGCGAAACCCCTCACACCCTGGTGCTGGAGGGGGTGGGATTTGTGGGAGAGCAGCAGGATTTTTGGGAATTTGGGGTGTCTGAGCAGGGCAGAAGAAGCGGCGCATCGCCAACACGCAGCTGAACCGGGAATCCAGCCGCTCCCACTCCGTGTTCATCATCAAACTGGCACAGGCTCCTCTGGATGCTGATGGGGACAACGTGCTCCAGGTGAGTTCTGCAGAACTTCAGGAGAATTTCGGGAGGATTTTATGGAATTTACCTTGGAAACAGCTCCCGTGCCTCACGTTTGGCGGTGACAGAGTTAATCATAAAGTTTGGTGTTAAAACAGAGGGTGAAGCTGCTGATTCCTTTGCTTTTCACCTTTTTCTGTGTTTGGGAATCTAAAATTTTGGGAAGTGGAACAATCCAACAGCTTTCAATCCATGACCCAAGGCAGAAGGGATCTGCCAAACTTCCCAAAAAAAGCTGTGCTTCTGTCTGGGCTGTGCCAAACCCTCTGAACTCGCATCCAACACATTCTTTGGAAGTGGGTTTTGGCATGGGGTATCCCCCAGCCCTTTAGGGGGAATCTGGAGGGATCCAGGATTTCTTCTGTATCCCAGGAAAAGGAGCAGATCACCCTGAGCCAGCTGTCCCTGGTGGATCTGGCAGGAAGTGAGAGAACCAACAGGACCAAAGCCGAGGGGAACAGGCTGCGGGAGGCAGGTAGGAACCCCCGGCAGCACCCTGCTAATTAACCCTGCTAATTAAGCTCCTGCTAATCCTGGCTCCTAGGGAGGAATCCCAGGAATTCTTGAAGTGCTCTGTTAGGATCAGTCAGGATTTGATGACCTCAAATCCTCCCACAAGTTTGCAGCAGCACTTCTGCCACTTCAGTTAATTAGAGCAATTATTAACAAATATCATTAATTAGGCAATGTATTCTTCTGACTGATCTGGGAATGTGATCCAAGGGCTGCTCATGGAGTTATTTTGCCTTGTGTTTGCTTTTTTTAGGGAATATCAACCAGTCACTGATGACATTGAGGACGTGCATCGAGGTTCTGCGGGAAAACCAATTGTACGGAACAAACAAGGTGGGCAGCCCTTCCCCGATTATCCTTGGATTTCATCACCTGGATAAGGAAAACTCACGGGGTTTTCCCTGGCCTTTATTCCCAGATGGTTCCATACAGAGATTCCAAACTGACTCATCTCTTCAAGAACTATTTTGATGGAGAAGGGAAAGTTCGGATGATTGTGTGTGTGAATCCCAAGGCTGAGGACTATGAGGAAAGCCTGGTAAATTCCCTTTTTCCATTCTCTCCTGCTCTTCTTTTCCTGTTTTCCCTGGATTCTTGCACTCCAAGAGATATAACAAATTATAATTGTTGTTTGAGCCCTTCAGTTATAACTTTGTGGGATAAATCTGCTCTCCAAGTCTTGTTTTTCCTGCTCGTATTGCACTTGCTCCTTGCATGGAAAGTGGGAAAGGTTTTCCTTCCTCACAGAATTCCACGGAGCCATATTTGGGTGTTTAATCCCTCCTATTCCAAGAATTCCAGCTGTCTCTGCCCCAGCTTTGGTGGCACCTTGTGGGGAGCTTTCTGGAAGACCCCAAACCGTAGCTGGCAGCTCCTCGCGCTTTCCTCTTGTTTTTCCTGCTCGTATTGCACTTGCTCCTTGCATGGAAAGTGGGAAAGGTTTTCCTTCCTCACAGAATTCCACGGAGCCATATTTGGGTGTTTAATCCCTCCTATTCCAAGAATTCCAGCTGTCTCTGCCCCAGCTTTGGTGGCACCTTGTGGGGAGCTTTCTGGAAGACCCCAAACCGTGGCTGGCATCTCCAGCCGGATAATTCCTCCTTTCCCCTCCAGTGACCCCACCCCGCTCCCAGTCCCGGCTGCGGGTGCTCCTGGTGGATTTTCCCTGTTTTCTTGCAGCAAGTGATGCGTTTTGCAGAGATGACGCAGGAGGTGGAGGTGGCCAGGCCCCTGGACAGGCCCCTGTGCGGGCTGACGCCGGGGCGGCGCCTCCGGAACCAGGCATTCCGGGAGGAGCTGTCCCGCAAGCTGGAGCTCAGGGGCGGCCCCGTGGGAGCAGGTGAGGGCTGCAGTGGGGAATTCCGCTCTGGGAATGGTCACCTGGGAAAGGGAAGGATTCAGGGGGAATTTAGAGGGCCTTAAGGGGCTCCAGGAGGACTGGGGAAGGGGTTGGGATAAGGGATGGAGGAACAGCACACAGGGAATGGCTTCAAATTGGAAAATGGGAAATTTGGGTGGGGTATTGGGAAGGAATTCCTGGCTGGGAGGGTGGGGAGGGGCTGGGCTGGAATTCCCAGAGCAGCTGTGGCTGCCCCTGGATCCCTGGATGCGTCTAAGGCCAGGTTGGAATGTGGGACAGTGGGAGGTGTCCCTGCCCGTGGAACAGGATCGCTTCAAGGTCCTTTCCAACCCAAAGCATTCCATGATTCCAGCAGAGTTTTCTGTTAGGAATTAAAGGCTGGGAATTAAATTTTAAACCAATTGCACTGAGCCTGTGGCAAGCTGAACCTCAGTGCCCGGGGAGCTGCTGCTCCTCCCTCTGCAGTGTCCCTGAGGAGATTTCCAAGGAATTCCACGGGATTGGGATGAATCCATGGTCCCAGTATTGCAAGGCCTGACAGGAAATTGTGCCAAGGAAATTGTGGGATGTTCCTGGATGTTCAGGACCTGCTTTTAGTAAAACAAGGAATCAAGGATGTCACATTTAATCCTTTCCCATCCATCACCTCTTTGGAAACCCTTAGCTCCCATCAATCATTCCCAGTTTTCCACGATCCTGCCCTTTGTCCATGGGAATTTTCCCATCCTTCTGACGGATTTTCCATCCTGCAGGACCAGAGGAGCCATCTGCTGCTGAGCTGTTCTTCCAGAGCTTCCCTCCCCTGCCTTCCTGCGAGCTCTTGGACATCAACGACGACCAAACGCTCCCAAAACTGATCGAGGCCCTGGAGCAGCGCCACAAAATGAGGCAGATGCTGGCAGAGGAATTTGCCAAAAACGGTAGGAATTTGCCCCAAATTGGAACATCAGGGCAAAACTCAGATTTGGTGCCCTCATTATTCCTCAAAGGATCCTCCTTGCTTCAGTTTTCTTGTTTAGATTGATTGTTTCCACCTTTTTTTTGAGGAATTTTAGGCTTTAAATTTGTTGGGGAAAACAGAGGTTTGGATATTCTGGGAATAAGGGAGAAGATTAAAGATAAAATATAAAATATCTGAATTCTCTTCCAGTTCTTGCCTTTAAAACAATGCTGCAAGAATTTGACTCCAGTGTTGCATCCAAGGAAAATTATATCCAAGGAAAACTGGCTGACAAGGAGAAAACCATAACGGGGCAGAGGACGGAGCTGGAACGGCTGGAGAAGAAGATTAAAACCTTGGAGTACAAGGTCAGTTGGGTCATTTTGCAGCACAAATCTCATTTTTTTTAAATGGATCATTTGGCAAATTCCTTGCCATCAGGAATAAAAATTGTGGGGGAAATTTTTACTGAAAATTTGTTGGCTTTGTTACGAGGTGAGGCTTTTAAAACTGAGCAATTTAGAATTGAAAATTGAGATTTCCTGGGAAATACAAGCAGGAATTCCTGGATTCAAAGGTTGTGTTCCCACCCAAGTCTTTCCTCTCTTCCTGCAGATCGAGATTTTGGAGAAGACAGCCACGATTTACGAGGAGGACAAGAGGAACCTGCAGCAGGAGCTGGAGAGCAAGAGCCAGAAGCTGCAGCGGCAGGCGTCGGACAAGAGGAGGCTGGAGGCCAGGCTGCAGGGAATGGTGGCCGAGACCTCCCTCAAGTGGGAGAAGGAATGTGTGAGTGCAGGAATGGCGGGAAAAGCAGGATCAGGTTATCAGGGATGTGGGGATTTGGGGTGTGGGGCGCTCTTAAGGAGGGGGTTTGTTGGTCTGGTTGGTGTTTGTAGGAATTCCCGGTTGGAAGTTCCTCTTTGGCCTTGTGGAGGTTCTTGGGTAGCTCTGCTGTGGATGGGGAAGGGAAAAGGGGAAAGGGAAGGGAATGGAAAGGAATTGAAGGGAATGGAAAGGAAGGAAAGGAGTGTAAAGGAAATGGAAGGGAATGGAAAGGAAAGGAATTGAAGGGAATGGAAAGGAAGGAAAGGAAAGGGGAGGGGGTTGGGCTCTGCTCCCAGGGAACAAGGGCAGGAGGAGAGGGAACGGCCTCAGGCTGGGCCAGGGCAGGCTCAGGTTGGATACTGGGAAAATTCCCTCATGGAAAGGGCTGTAAACATTGGAACTGCCTGGGGAGGTTTGGAATCCCCATCCCTGCAGGTATCCAAGGAACTCCTGGATACCTGCAGGAACCTGGATACCTGCAAGGAACTCGTGGCACTCAGGGCTCCAGGCTGGGCTCAGTCCCAGCTTGGCCTCGCTGATCCTGGCGGGTTTTCCAGCTTCTCCAGCCTCAGCAATTCCCTGTTTTCCACTGCTTTCCCTGTGCCCGCAGGAGCGGCGGGTGGCAGCCAAGCAGCTGGAGATGCAGAACAAGCTGTGGGTGAAGGACGAGAAGCTGAAGCAGCTCAAGGCCATCGTCACCGAGCCCAGGGCCGAGAGGCCAGAGAGGCCATCCCGGGAAAGGGAGCGGGAGAAGCTCCCGAGATCCGTGTCTCCTTCCCCTGCTCCCGTGAGTCACTCCCAAACCTGCTGGATTTAGGAAACAGCGTTTTTAGGGATGAAGTGCAGGGATTTTAGTAGCCTCCAAGCACAGAGCTGGAGCAGCTTGCTTTGAGTTCCTTGTCTGCTGTTTGTTCTTCATCCATTGTCCCACGTCCTGATATCCTTAGGAATGGGAAATCCCTGGATTTTTCTGTCCCTGTATGCTTGGAGTCTCCTGTGTCTCACTGCTCTCTCTCTTCTCCCCAGAGCTGAGGTTTGAGCCCCGAGCTGGAGCAGCTTGAATTCCTTTTCCTCTGTTTGTTCTTCATCCCATTTCCCACCTCCTGATATCCATAGGAACGGGAAATCCCTGGATCTGTCTCTCCCTGTGTCTCACTGACTTTTCCCTTCTTCCCAGAGCTGTGGTGTCCCTGCTGAAGTTTGAGCCCTGAGTTGGAGCACCTTGAATTCCTTGTCTTGTCTCTGTTCATTGTTTATCCATTCTCCCACCTCCTGATGTCCACAGGAACAGGAAATCCCTGGATCTGTCTGTCCCTGCATGGCATCCCTGTTTGACTGCACGACGCCTCCTGTGTCTCACTGATGTTTCCCTTCTCTCCAGAGCTGTGGTGACCCCGCTGAGCTTGGGGACAGAGTTGGAGCACCTTGAATTCCCTGTGTCCTGTTTGTTCTTCATCTGTTCTCCCACACTCTTATATCCATAGGAATTGGAAATCCCTGGATTTTTCTGTCCCTGTTGGATGCTTCCTGTGCCTCCCTGCTCTCTCCCTTCTTCCCAGAGCTGTGATGTCCCTGCTGAAGTTTGAGCCCTGAGTTGGAGCACCTTGAATTCCCTGTGTCCTGTTGTTCTTCATCCATTTCCCACCCCCTGATGTCCACAGGAACGGGAAATCCCTGGATCTGTCTGTCCCTGTTTGCTTGGCGTCTCCTGTGTCTCACTGCTCTCTCCCTTCTCCCCAGAGCTGTGGTGACCCCGCTGAGCTCGGGGACGGCCGCGGGGCCCCGCAGCTGCACAGGCGCTCCAACTCTTGCAGCAGCATCTCTGTGGCCTCCTGCGTGCTGGAGTGGGAGCAGAGGGGCCCTTCCTGCGAGCCAGCCAGCATTCCCAAGGCCAGGAATAAAGCGGGAGCGGAGCCGGGCTCAGCCTGGCCCAGCCCTGCCAGGAGGAGAGGGATGTGCTGGAGCCGAGTGCTGGAGGTGCCCAGGGATAGAGAGGAGCTAGAGCAGGAAGAGGATCCGTGCTGCAGGGTTAGTCCTGGCCTAGTGGGGCTGAGCCCGGCTTAAAGGTTCTCTGACCCTGAGCCCGGCTTAGAGGTTCTCTGTCCTTGAGCCCGCCTGACGTAGACTAGAGCTGTCCCTAATGTGTCCTGCTGGTCCCAGACGGAGCCTGGCTGCTCTCGCCGCCCTCTTGGTGTTTGGAGCTTCCTTGGAAGTTGAGAATTCCCACTTTTAGGGAGCTCTGAGGTGGCCACACTCTGCTCTAGCTGTAGGTGTCCTCGTGTTTTCCCTGGTGTTTCCCTTTTCCTTTCCCCGTGTCTCCTTTTCCCTCTCCCTCGTGTCTCCTCCAATCCCTCCTGCAATTTCCAGCTTCCAAGGTGCTTCTGGGAGCTTTTCCTGCCTGGAAGCATTCCTTGGATAAACCTTTTGTGTGCCTCAGCTTTAATTCCCTTCCCTAATTCCCATTAAACTGGGAGCACTGGTTCCATGAATTATTTGGCTCCTTGAGGATTCAGTCCAAGAGCACTGTAGGAAAACAGAGCAGAACAATCCCTTGCCTGTGGATTTTGAAATTTGGGAGGAGCATTCTCAAACGTGAGGAAACTTAATGGAATGTGGCAGATTGGACAACACTGGGATAAAATTTCCATTAAACAGGAATTGGCTGGAACGTCCCACCGCTAATTCGATGCCAAGCTCTTGGTGGTGCCCTCAGGATCCAACCCAAGGACCAAACATTTGTCTTTCCCACACACCCATCCCATTCATTCCCAGTGCCCATTCCCTGTTCTCATCCCAGAGCGCTCCAGCGGTGCTGCTGAGGCCGCGGCGTTCCTGCAGTACTGGGGAGTGCTGGGTGGATCCCCGTTCCCATTCCCTGTTCTCATTTCCCATTTTCATTCCCCGTTCCCATTCCCAGTGCCCATTCCCTGTTCTCACTCCCTGTTCCCATCCCAGAGCGCCCCGGCGGTGCCGCTGCGGCGCTCCCGCAGTGCCGGCGAGCGCTGGGTGGATCCCTGTTCCCATTCCGCGTTCCCATTCCGCGTTCCCATTCCGCATTCTCATTCCGCATTCTCATTCCGCATTCTCATTCCGCATTCTCATTCCGCATTCCCCGTGCCCATTCCCCGTGCCCATTCCCCGTGCCCATTCCCCGTGCCCATTCCCTGTTCTCACTCCCTGTTCCCATCCCAGAGCGCCCCGGCGGTGCCGCTGCGGCCGCGGCGCTCCCGCAGTGCCGGCGAGCGCTGGGTGGATCACCGGCCGCCGTCGCACGTGCCCACGGAGACGCTGCTGCAGCCGCGCGTGCCCAGGGCCATCACGGTGGACGCGCCCAGCGAGCGCGCCCTGGCCCGGTGCGACCGCTACCTGCTGACCCACCAGGAGCTCGCCTCCGACGGGGAGATCCAGACCAAGCTCATCAAGGTGACCCCGGAAACCTTGGGAATGTTGCGTTGGAATCGCCGAAATTTCGTTAAAATTACCCAAGGAATTTCTGGGTGTGGCACTCGGTGCTCCGGGCAAGGCTGAGATCCACACAGGGCTCATCAAGGTGCCCTGGGGAATGTTATTGTAATTGCTGAAATTTCGTTAAAATTACCCAAGGATTCCTGGATATGGCACTCAGTGCTCCAGGCAAGGCTGAGATCCAGACCGAGCTCATCAAAGTGACCTTGGGAATGTTGCGTTGGAATTGCTGAAATTTTGTTAAAATTACCCAGTGATTTCCTGGATGTGGCACTCGGTGCTCCGGGAAAGGTTGAGATCCACACAGAGCTCATCAAAGTGACCTTGGGAATGTTGCATTGGAATCACTGAAATTCTGTTAAAATTACCCAAGGAATTCCTAGATGTGGCACTCGGAGCTCCAGGTTGGGGGCAAGGTTGAGATCCAGAGTGGGCTCATACTGAAGACCTTGGGAATCTTGGGAATCTTGGGAATGCTGCTTTGGAATCGCTGAAATTTAGTTTGGCGTTTTCACGGTTGGGTTCCGTGATTTGTGGGATCCCATGATTCATGGACCCCATGATTTGTGGATCCTGTGGTCCATGAATTCCATGATTTGTGTGGATCCCATGATTTTTGGAATCCCTTGATCCATGGATCCCGTGATTTATGCATTTTCCTGTGGACAAAAGCAACAATCCATTGGCAGTGAAATGGGAGGAGCTTATTTGTGTCCATATCTCATTAGGCTGGAATTCTGGGATGAATCCCGGTGTTGTTCCTGTCTCAATCCTGCTTTTCCTTGTCCTTTTCCCATTCCAGGGGGACGTGTTCAAGACCAGGGGTGGGGGCCAGGCCGTGCAGTTCACGGACATCGAGACCCTCAAGCAGGAATCTCCCACCGGGTGAGTCGAGCCTCTGGAATCCCCAAAATTCCAATCGTGGAACCTTTCATTTGAGCTTCTGGAGTCCTGGAATTCCCAAGGTTCCAATGGTGGAACCTTTCATTTGAGCTTCTGGAATTGTGGAATTCCAGGTGCGTGCATTGAACTTCTTCCAGGCCGGGTGATCCAATGGGAACATCCATAAAAAAATCCCATAAACTTGGAGAAATGTATGGATGCTGGAGCTGCTGGATCCAAGATTTATTAAGGAAGAATAAAGGGGTTTTCCAGTGTTGGAATGTGGCTAATTCCGTGAGGTTTGTGCTGTAATTCCACAACTTCCCGTTCCAGGCGGAAGCGCCGCTCGTCACCTCCCAATCCCGACCCCGCTGGGGACGCCGTGGACTCGGAATGGACGGATGTGGAAACCAGGGTGAGCCGGGAATGTCACCCTGGATCCTGGAATTCTGGCCTGGGCTGGGTTGGGCTGGGAGGGAACTCGGCTCATCCCAATGCAGCCATTCCATGGGCACTTCCCGCTATCCCGGGCTGCTCCGTCCAGCCCAGCCTTGGACATCCCAGGGCTGGGGACCCAAACCCCTCTGGATGAGGATTTGGGAATGCTGGGAGCTGGGAGTGGTGGGAAGCAGCAGATCCTGACTTTGGTGTGTTCCCAGTGTTCCGTGGCCGTGGAGATGAGGGCGGGATCGGCGCTGGGACCGGGATTCCAGCACCACGCCCAGCCCAAGTGAGTGCTCCTGGAATTCTGTCCTCACAGCTCCAAACTTTGGGAATGCTTTCCCCCCTGGCTTTGCTGCCATCCCCACACCGGGTTTGCATTCCCCAGTGGAATATCAGGAATGGCAGCGGGAATGCCCTGGATTCCCTCTCCTGCCCCTTTAACCTCTCGCTCACGTTATCCATTGGGAAATTCCAGTTTCTTGGGACTGGGAAGTTCCAGTTTCTCAGGACTCCAATTCCCTGTGGGAAGAGGGAATTGCAGTGGAATTCCTGCTAAAATTCCTACTGCATAATTATGGAACCAATAAGGAAGCCTGGAAAATTCCCTCTTTCCCAAATTGTTCATAAGGCATCCCTGGGAATTCCAGCTCCATGACCAGTCCAAGGAAGTGCTCCTGGAATTCTTTCCTGACAACTTCCAAAATTCAGGAATGTTTTCCCCCCAGCTTTGCTGCCCTTCCCACTGTGGGTTTTCATTCCTGGCTGGAATAGGGCTGGGAATGGCAGCGGGAATGCCCTGGATTCCCTCTCCTGCCCCTTTAACCTCTTGCTCACATTATCCATTGGGAAATTCCAATTCCCCGTGGGAAGAGGGAATTGAGGAATTGGAATCCAACTTTGTTTGCAGCTCCTGCTGCCTAAAAATCCAAGGAAAACACCAGATTTTTTGGAGTTTCCTTGGATTATATGTTGGATTTTTTAGGAGGTGTGTGGGAACTGGGAGTGCCAAAACCTGGGAATGGGGGGTTGGCTGCTCCCAAAATTCCTCTGCATGAATCCTGAAAGTTCTCTGTGGATCTTTCCCGTTGCAGGCGCAGGAAGCCCTGAATTTTTCCTGCTGGAATCCTGGATTTTCCCAGCCTGAGGAATGCTCTGCTGCCACTGCTCCTCAGGAAGTGCTTTATGCCCATTCCAGGAGGTTTTTAGGGAAGCTGGGAGATGGTTCCATTGGTGATCCCAAAGAGCTTCTGGATGGATCTGTCCTTTTCCGTAGATTTAGGGAAATACAAAAGGTCCCTCTGGAATTCCAAATGGAGCTGGATCGTTACAGGCTTCTCCCCGGGAGATTTTTCCAGTGTTTTTCCAGTTTTTTTATCCCAAATCCAGCTTTTCCAGCCATTCTTTCTCTTTTGGGAGACCCAACCGCTGCTATTCCGAGCTGCAGTCCAGCACTTTAAGGGTGTTTCTGGCCATTCCCGATTTTACTGGAAGCAGGAAAACCTTGGGAATACGGATTTCTTCTGGCAAGGATAAGTTTGGAATATTTAAGTGTGCCATTGAGCTGTCAGAACATTCCAGAGTCACCCAAAATCCTGGGAGCAGTGGGAATTCACATCCCGGCTGCTTTGGGGTGTGAGGGAATTCTGGAATGTTTTCCGTATGGGAATGGGGGGAAAGGGGGATTTCCTCACAGGGTGGGAATTGGCTTTCAGCAATAAATAATTTCAATAAATCCTTTTATTCCAAACCCTCTTCCTGGTTTTTAGGGAATTCCAAGGGGAGCAGCTTCCCTGGCTTTGCAGAAAGCCGGGATCTGAGGTGGTTTTTGGGATGGTAAATCCTGGGATCTGCTTGGATCCTGGGGTGGGGTTGGGACAGTTTTACCCTTGGGTCTGCCAAGGGAATTTGGGGCCATTCTGAGGGATTGCCTTGATCCAAGGGGTTCCAGCCCATGGAAAAGTTTCTCTTCCCAAGGTCTGGAATCCTCAAATCCCAGAATGGCTTGGATTGGGATTGAGAGGGATTTTAAAGCTCATCCCAAGGCCAGGGACACTTCTCACTATCCCAAGCTGGCCTTGGATATTCCAGGGATGCAGGGGCAGCCCCAGCTGCTCTGGGAATTCCATCCCAGCCAGGAATTCCCAATTCCCAATCTCCCATCCGTCCCTGCCCTCTGGCAGTGGGAGCCATTCCCTGTGTCCTGTCCCTCCATCCCTTGTCCCAGTCCCTCTCCAGCTCTCCTGGAGCCCTCCAGGGGCTCTGAGCTCTCCCTGGATCCTTCCCTTCTCCAGGGGAGCATTCCCAGCTCTGCCAGCCCGGCTCCAGAGCAGAGCAGCTCCGTGGCCTCCTCTGGAATTTCTCCAGGAGCTCCAGGTCCTTCTGCTCATGGGGGGACAAAGGGAGAGTTTTTCCAGCCCCTCCAGAATTCCCTGAGCTCCAGAGGGAGCTCCCGGCTGGATCCGTGGGAAGCAGCTCTCCCGGAGCGCCGCTAGATGGGGCAGGAAAACCATGGGAATGGCGGCGCTTCCCGAGCCTGCCCTGCCCTGGGAACATCCCTGCTCCCATCGCCGCTCCTGCCTCTTGCTGCGGGAGGGTTGGGATTGGGGTTGGGACAGGGATAACCACTGGAATGGTGCTGCTTCCCGAGCCTTCCCTGCCCTGGGAATGTCCCTGCTCCCATCCCTGCTCCTGCCTCCTGCTGCGGGAGGGTTGGGATAGGGATAACCACCGGGAATGGTGCCTCTTCCCGAGCCTTCCCTGCCCTGGGATAGGGAATGGCTCCTGGGAATATCCCTGCTCTGGGATAGGGATCTATCCAGCACTGCTTCCCAAGCCTTTCCCAGTGGGAGTCAGGCTCTGCCCTGGGACAGGGAATGACTCCTTGGAAAATCCCAGCCTGGGCAGCTTCCCGCTCCCAAACTTCTTCCTGCCCCCGTGGGGGGATTGGGATTGGGATAGGGATAACCACTGGGAATGATGGAAAAGTCTGGGAAGGGCTCTTATTTGTGGGATTTAATGAGTTCATTAATCGTTAATGAGGAGCCATCTCTTGGATTTGGATTCCATTATCCCGTGACAAGATAAATCCCATCGGGGATATTCCTGTGGAAAACTGGGATACACGAGGAGCTGGTGCTCATTGGAGACGGTTTG
Organism: Passer montanus; assembly: GCF_014805655.1. Lineage (NCBI taxonomy): Eukaryota > Metazoa > Chordata > Aves > Passeriformes > Passeridae > Passer > Passer montanus. Next base: position 17,208,685 of record NW_024369929.1, read on the forward strand.
GATGCAGGAAAGGGTTGAAAAGCACTGGGAATTCTGAATCCGCTCCCTTGCATTTGAGAATTTTATTTTTGTCATTTTATTTATTTATTTTCTTATTTTTAATTAATTTTCATTCTTAATTTTTCTTGTTATTTTAATGATTTTACTTTTAATTTTGATTTTATTTCTATTTTTATTTTCTTTTCCTCCAAAGCCTCAGCAAAGGGCGGAGGTTGAAGGGGAAATGTTGGATTTGCAGCTCCAAGATCTCCAGGTTTTCCCCGTCAGATCCTGGTCCCAATCCCTTTGATTCCAGGGAAATATCCCTTTATCCCAATCACATTTATCAGGACAAAGTAGGCAGCAAAATCCAAGCGTTTATCCCAAAAATCCAGCCCTGGAGCGCTGGAATTGCAACGAGCGCTTTTTCCATGAGGTGTCAGTGTGGCACCGGGATTCCCATCCCTATTTTCCAGCAAACCGTGGAAAAGCCTCCTTGGATCAGCAGCGAATCCCAGCTCGTTCCCAGCTCACGGCATTCCATGGATGGAGCGAGGGTTTGATCCCATTCCATGGGAAGGGATCGCTCCTCTCCGAGTGAATCCCGGTCTGGCTCTTCCCACCTTGTCCCAAATTCCCACCCCACCGACTCCTCCGGGCTCTGCTCACTCCCAGCATTCCTGGGAATGCTCTTTCCCTCATCCTGGGAAAAACAAGCAGGAAAAAGGAGCTCCCTGGAAAGGGGCTTGGGACAAGGGATGGAGGGACAGGACACAGGGATGGGAAAGGGGATACTGGGAAGGGATTGTCCCCTGGGAGGGGCTGGGCTGGAATTCCCAGAGAAGATGTGGCTGCCTCTGGATGCCTGGAATGTTCCAGACAGGTTGGATGGGGATTGGAGCACCCTGGGATAGTGGGAGCTTTCCTGCCCATGGAATGGGATGGGATTTAATCTCTTCCCACCCACAGCATTCCATGACATTCCCATCCATGGACTTCTCCCCAATGTCCTTAAAATACCTCTAAATGTCCCAGAGCCACTGGGAATGATTTTCACATTCCCAAGCTGCCCTTGTCTGGAATTTCACGCTTTTCCTAAAATCCCATCCCAATCCTTCATTCCCAGTAGGATTTCTTTAAAATCCCATCCCAAGCCTTCATTCCCAGTGGGATTTCATTAAAATCCCATCCCAAGCCTTCATTCCCAGTGGGATTTCATTAAAATCCCATCCCAAGCCTTCATTCCCGGTAGGATTCCTCCTGGGTGCCAATCAATGTCACCATCCCGGCTTTTCCCGCATTCCCCGAGCTCTCGGGTTGTTCCAAGGAGTCGGGAGCTGGGAGCGCCTGCCGGAGCCATCCCGGTGTGAATTCCCAGAAATAATCCTAATGGGAAGCGACGCTGTCGGCTCCCATCCGTCAGCCCTGGCAGAGGCAATTGGCTCCGTCCTTTGGAATTATGGAAAGGACGGAGAAAATGGGAAAATCCTCAGCTGTTGGGAGCTGCCATGTGGCTGCTCCATGGGAACGGAGGCCGGGATGCGGCTGGAGCCGAGAAACTCCTGGTGCCACTGGCAGCTCCCAGGGCTCGCTGGAATTCCGAATTTTCCACCCGGGATTCCTTCCTGCTCCTTGTTTTCCCAGCCACTTCCATTGGGTTTTCCAGCCTTTTGCTCTGGAATCCCAATTTTAACTCCTAAACTTTTGGCTCCTGATTTTTTCTCCTAAGTGTTGTTCCTAAATCTTGGGCTTGGAATTTTTCCTCCCAAATCTGGGCTCCAAATTTTTCCTCCCAGAGCTTGGTCTCCTAATTTTTGTTCCTGACTTTTATTCCTAAACCTTTGGCTCCTATATTTTGTTCCTAGATCCAGAATCCTAATATTTTATCCTACACCCTGGGCTCCTAGTTTTTCTTCCTAATCCTTGAACTTTCTCATTTTTCTTCCTAAATCTGGGATCCAGATTTTTGTTCCCAAATCCTGGGCTCCTGATTTTTGCTCCTAAACCTTCAATCCCATCCAATTCCACCCCTGCCATTGGCAGGAACACCTTCCCCCATCCCAGGTTGTTCCAATTCCCATCCAGCCTGACCTTGGACACTTCCAAGGATTCATCCACAGCTTCTCTGGGAAGCCTGTCCTGATTTTTCCAAGGTTCCCCTCCAAAGGATATCCTGGGTGAGGATCCTCCTGCCTGACCCCTGAGCATCCCCATCCGTCTCCAGTTCTGCTTCCCTGGGATCTATTTAATCCATGGAATATTTCATGGATTGCTCATCCCTGCCCTAGGAGTGTTTTCCTAACCTTTCTCGTTCATCCAGCCGCATTTTTTCCATGCTGGAAAGAACTTCCCCTTCCTCTGTGCTCCAACAGCCTGAGCAGCTTATCTGGAAACGCAGGGAAATTTCCCCTAATCCCTCCTGAGTCCTGGAATATCAGCAGGTAACGGGTTCAATATGGCACGAGGGCCCGGGGTCACGGGGGGAGCAGTAAACAGAGCCTGGGCTGAATTACTGCTGGGAAATTCCTTGATCCACACCTGATTAAAGCCTCATCCCGTGGAACCAGACGGTTCCTTGGGATCTGGATCCAGATTAGACGGAGCTGGAGCCCTGCCCACCCCACACAGCTCGTAAATTCCTCGGGATGTGCCGCAGCTTTGGAGATCCTTCCCTCCTCTGCTCCCTCTGCTCCCTCTGCTCATCCCGTCTGGATCCCAAGACTTACCTGGAATGAACCTGGAATCTTTTCAGGTGGAATTTGGGGGGAAAACCCCCTCTGATCATTCCTGGATGGGAACAAAGTGACTCCGAGACCTTGGTTTTCCAACTGGCTCCTTTGGCAGCGTGTTCAAGAGGAAAAATATCCCTGCTTTTCAAGTGGAGCCAGGGCCAATGTAAATATTTATGGAATATTTTATTACAATCCCAATTTACTCCTTGATTGGAAACATTTCCTAATAACCCTCTGGAAAATCCAATTAAAGTGCAATTTAAGGGTTTTGCTTTGGGGTTTTTTGGAAGCACTGTTTTGCCAGGAATGCTGATCCATAGGTCGGGTGGAGAGGTTGGAATGTCAGCGGGGTGGGATGTCCATGGAAGAGCCTGGATTTAAAAATATGGGGAAAATAGCTGCTTCCTTGGGAAATCCTGGTTTTCCTTGGGAATGGGGCAGCTCAGCCTTTCCATGTACAAATCTCCTGTGCTTTTTTGCTTTTTGTCCCTTTTATCTTGGTTTGGGGCACATCCCAAGAATCCCATCTGCTCTGGTGGGATCAGGGGTGTGGAAGGGCTTGGAAACCCCCTCAGTGTGTGGGAGACTTTGGGTTCTTTATCCTGATGGGAATCCCAAAGGATAACAATTCCAAAATGATCTTTGGGGTTTGGGGTGCCCAGCCAGGGCACAGAGCTGCTGCTCCAAGAACTGTGGGATTTATCCTTGGAATTGTCAGTTCCTGGCTGAATTCCCAACTTTATTTAGACTTGTTCCCTGATATCTCCCATGGCAGCAGCTCCTATCAAACCTTCCCCTGCTTTCCCCCTTTTCCCTCTGAATCCCACATTCTGGATTTTCCATCCCAACAAAAGGATGTTCCATCCAGTGAGGATGCCAGGAATGTTTAGAAAGTTTTATTTTTATTTTACAGGACAAAAATGTTCTCCTCAGGAATTCCTTGGAGACCCAGGAGTTCAAGCAGGAAGCACAGGCTCCTTTTAAATTGAAAATCAGGGAATGCTGGAATTCTGAAGAGCTGGGAAAGGCAATTATCTGCCTGGAAAACATTGGATTCATTAGGATGAACCATAAAGGCAAACTTTGGGAAGATAATTGGATCTTTTAAATCTCCATGTTCTTGATCCTTGCTCGTCTCATAAATATGGATTTTTATATAATCCCCGAAAAAACCCAGGCTCCTGTTAAGGAGCACAAAAAGTGCGATAAATGCTGGAATTTTTGACATGGAATCAAACAAAAAAGGAACAAAAGCCTTTGGGTCCAAAGGCTCCTCCTGGCTGCTCCCAGTACTGAAGGGGATGGATCCTGCTCTGCTCCAGGTGCAGGATGGATCCATCCAGGAGCTGGATGAGCATTGGGGAATGGAATCATCGGGGTGCTGATGTCAGGGATCCCCATCCCATCCCATCAGAGTCTCCAGCTCTTCTGGAGCTAGGATGGATCCATCCAGGAGCTGGATGAGCATTGGGGAATGGAATCATCGGGGTGCTGATGTCAGGGATCCCCATCCCATCCCATCCCATCCCATCCCATCCCATCCCATCCCTTCCCATCCCTTCCCATCCCTTCCCATCCCTTCCCATCCCAGTCTCCAGCTCTTCTGGAGCCCCTCCAGGCCCTGAGCTCTCTCTGGAGCCTTCCCTTCTCCAGGGGAACATTCCCAGCTCTCCCAGACCTGGAGCAGCTATGTGGCATCCTCTGGAATTGCTCCAGCAGCTCGAGGTCCTGCTGATGTTGGGTCCAGGGCTGGAGCAGCTCTGCAGGTGGGGCCTCACCTGAGCTGACAGATGCCACAGATTTTCCGACTCCAAGGATTCCTCTGGGATCACTGGAATTCCCCTGGTGCTTCTATGGAGCTGGATGTGACCCACAGGAGTGAGGAGGAGATGACGCTCTGGGCATGGAAACCCCCTGGAAAGGTGAGGCCATGAACTCTTCCAGCCTTTCCCAGGTTTTGTGCCACTGGAAATGGAGGCAAGTCAGGCTTAATAATTAATCCAGGCTTATTTAAACCCACGGCTCCGCTCCGTGCAGCAATGATCCATCAGATATGTTCTCCTCGTGTATCCAGGGTCATTTTTAGTGGATACTTCAGGAGCAAAAGCTGGTTATTCCCTGTTTAATTAGGCCTGTCATTAGTCTCCGGATCCTGGGTCAATCCTTGGGAAAATCCAACGCCTTTCCCTCCCTTCCAATGATTAAACCATCGATCAAGAGCGGCTGTTTAATCTCTCTCCCCATAAACAGCCGTTCTTCGCAGGCCCAGCCAGATGGGCAGATAATTTCCAACATAACTTGGAATCTATTGGAGTTTCTGGAAGCCTGGCTTGGAAAAAGCCTGGAATATCCCAGGGATGCCCATGCAATCACACGGCCAATTTGCGGGAGTAATTACCTCGATTCCGTGTGCGCTCCCGGTAATTGGCGCCCCAGATGGTGTCGGGATGCATGGATGGCCACTTGTGCACGGAGAGCCACGCCACGGGAATTGCACGTGCAAATCCAGGGTGGATCCTGAATATTCCGTGTATTCCATGGATCCCAGCTATTCCATGTATCCCTTGGGTCCCGGATATTGTGTGTATCCCGTGTATCTCCCTGGAGCAGGAAGTGCCATGGTCAGGGTGGGTGTTTGAGGCATTTCCACAGGACATGGAACATCCTCGGTTGGATGGGACCCACAAGGATCATCCAAGTACAGCCCCGAGAATTTTGGGAAGTGCCCTGGAGAGAGGCAGGAGCCTGGAGGGCATCCGTAAGTAATCAGGATCCGGCTGTGAGCTGGGGGATGCCATGGGCAGCTGGAAGCAGGAGGGTGTTGGAGCGGTGCTGCCAGCTGTGATTCCCACAGGATAAATCCGCCTTCAAACGCCTTTTCTGAGGCTGTCCTGTAGCGAATCCATCTGGGGGATGCCAAGGGCAGCTGGAAGCAGGAGGGTGTTGGAGCGGTGCTGCCAGCTGTGATTCCCACAGGATAAATCCGCCTTCAAACGCCTTTTCTGTCCTGTAGCGAATCCAGTGCCATTCCAGAGGTGTATCCATGTGCCATCCCATCCTTTTATCCACGTGTCATCCCATTATTTTATCCCCGTGCCATCCCAACCTTTTATCCATGTGTTATCCCATCCATGTTCCATCCCATCATGCATCCATGTTCCATCCCATTATTTTATCCCAGTGCCACCCCATGCATGTTCCCTCCTATTATTTTATCCCCGTGCCATCCCAACCTTTTATCCATGTGTTATCCCATCCATGTTCCATCCCATCATGCATCCATGTTCCATCCCATTATTTTATCCCAGTGCCACCCCATGCATGTTCCCTCCTATTATTTTATCCCCGTGCCATCCCAACCTTTTATCCATGTGTTATCCCATCCATGTTCCATCCCATCATGCATCCATGTTCCATCCCATTATTTTATCCCTGTGCCACCCCATCCATGTTCCATCCTATTATTTTATCCACATGCCACCCCATCCTTTTATCCCTGTGCCATCCCAAACTTTTATCCATGTGTCATCCCATCTATGTATCCATGTTCCATCCCATCATGCATCCACGTTCCATCCCATTATTTTATCCCTGTACCATCCCATCCATATTCCATCCCATCCTTTTATCCCTGTGCCATCCCAACCTTTTATCCATGTGTCATCCCATCCATGTATCCATGTTCCATCCCATCATGCATCTGTGTTCCATCCCATTACTTTATCCCTCTGCCACCCCATCCATGTTCCATCCCATCCTTTTATCCATGTGCCATCCCAATATTTTATTCCTGTTCCATCCCACCCTTTTATCCATGTTCCATCCCATTATTTTATTCCTGTGCCATCCCATCCTTTTATCCATGTTCCATCCCATTATTTTATTCCTGTGCCATCCCATCCTTTTATCCATGTTCCATCCCATCCATGTATCCCTGTGCCATCCCACCCGTGGCTCAGCATTCCCAAGCCTCCATCTCCCGCTCTCCTCCAGCCCCTGCCGTGGCCGCGGGAGGCTGAGCCTTCCCGGGAGGAGCGGGTCCATCCCGAGCCGTTATCCCTTTTTATTGCGGTGCCGCGGCTCTGGAGCTCCGGCAGAAGATAAATTCCACGGAGCGCTCGGTGCCGGAGCGGCCGGCGGGGCTCAGCGCTAACATTTACACTGCGCCGGGGTCGATATCCCGCTGATCCCACTCAATCTGCTCCCTGTGCAAACGCCGGGCCGCCTCCCCCCGGATCAATCCCTCCTCCAAAGGTTACGTGAAGGTGGCCGGATTCTTCTAAGCTGTTTGCAGAGCCTCCGTTTGCTCTGCTAACACAGCCTGGAACTGCTTCCAAGGATTCTGTTTGCCTTGGATTAGGGCTGTTTGCCCAAACACCTTCCCGAATCCAATCGAGGCCAGGCTTTCCAAACATTTGGGCACATCTGTCAATCAATAGCAGCAATCGGGTTCCTGATCCAAACAGCAAACTCGGCCAAATCCAATATTTATCCAAACTTTTACTGACTCGGGCTGGTTTTAAACAATCCAAAGCCACGGAGCAGCCGTTGGTGCCGAAAGGTCCTGGATAATGTGTAACTCCGGGCAAACAGAGCCGATTCCAGCAAGGAGCACAGCAAAACTAAACACTGGAATTATTGTCCCACTTTTATTGCGGATAATTTGCTTAAATGTCCAGCGATTATCTGCTAATAAGGCCGGGGTTAATTAGGCGGGGCCTAAGAGGGCTTTGGCTGAGCCTCGCTCAAGGGCAGGGTGCAATTCCCGGACTTTGGCCCTCGGGATGGGAGCGTGTTTGGGCAGGTGACTTGGGGGTGTTATCGGCGTGGAAAACACCTGAGTCCAGACAGAAAAACAGGGGAAAAAAATTCCTGGGAGGACTCCAGGCAGAGCTGGATTGGGGCTGGAAACAAAGAGGAACAGGAGATGCCAAATGTTTTTCGGGAGACACTGCCAGGCGGGAATGGCCGGCTGGGAATTGGCCCAAGGAGCTATCGTGAAAATGGGAGATGTTTTTCATCTGCAGCCCAAAGGAGCAGGAGATGCCAGGAATGACACCCAAACACGGGCAGGGCCTGGATGCAGCCCATGGGTGGGAGCCCAGGAGGAAAAGGGATGGAAATGTCTTCCCAAAGCCATGGAATCACAGCATGGTTGGGGTTGGAATGGCAGGGATGCCTTTCCCTATCCTAGGCTGCTTCAAGCCTTGTCCAGCCTGGCCTTGGACACTTCCAGGAATCCAGGAGCAGCCACACCTTCTCTGGGAATTCCATCCCAGCCCCTCCCCACCCTCCCGGACAGGAATTCCCTCCCACTATCCCATCTAAATCTCTCCTTTTTCCATTTCAAACCCTTCCCCCTTTTCCTATCACCGTCCATGTCAGGATTCACTCTCCCTCTTTTTTGCAATTCCCTTCTAGGCACTGGGAGATTAAAAAAGGAGGAAGAGCATTCGTCTTTAATTCCTGGTGTATGGAAGGAGAAAAGTGGGACAGAGAATGATCCACACAATTTTTCCTTTGGATACCCAAACATATCCCCGTGACAAGCGTCAATCCTCATTCCAGAAGCCTTTTTCCAGGTGAGACGCCCCAGCTCCGCCGTTTTCCCAGGAAAAGGAGCTTAACTGGGCTCTGATCAAGAGCAAAGAGCACCTCAAAGATGCAGGGAGCGATGTTTTCCCTGAATAACAGCATTTGGAATTCAGGAGCAACAATGGATGAGGCGCGTTATCCGTCTCCAACGCTTTGTTCCTGGCAGAGGGGATAAATATTGGATAAGGGCACTTAGGGAACAATTTGGGAGAGAAAACAGAGGGAGAATAAAGGAGAGGCTCCTGCAGGCAGCAACTTTTGGCGGGATCTGGAATGGCAGAGAGCAAATGGGAAAATTCCAGCTTCCTTCTAAGCTGGAGAAGGCTGGAGAGGGAGTGGGACAAGGGATGAAGGGATGGGACACAGGGAATGGCTCCCCACTGCCAGAGGGCAGGGATGGGAAGGAATTCCTGGCTGTGAGGGTGGGGAGAGGCTGGGCTGGAACTCCCAGAGCAGCTGGGGCTGCCCCTGGATCCCTGGCGGTGTCCAAGGCCAGGCTGGAGCACCCTGGAACAGTGGGAGGTGTCCCTCCCCGATGGGACACAGGGAATGGCTCCCCACTGCCAGAGGGCAGGGATGGGAAGGAATTCCTGGCTGTGAGGGTGGGGAGAGGCTGGGCTGGAACTCCCAGAGCAGCTGGGGCTGCCCCTGGATCCCTGGCGGTGTCCAAGGCCAGGCTGGAGCACCCTGGAACAGTGGGAGGTGCCCCTCCCATGGCAGAGGTGGGATGGGATGATCCTTAAGGTCCTTTCCCACCCAAACCACTCCAAGATTCCATGAAAACCTTCCCAAACTTCTTTTGAAGTGGATCCATGCCATTCCCATCGGCGGAGCTGTGACAATTCCAGCACCACACCCCAGCTCATCCCTGCTGCCGTGGCCTTGCTCCAGCCCCATTTTTGACCCCATCCCTGCAGAAATCCCATGGATTCAGGCGGATCCCTTGATTCCACCTGTGCCACATCCATGGCCACCCGTGAGCCCTGAACATTCCCGATCCCACAGTCACAGCCCTGGGCACATCCCGAGGGAGCTGGATGGCAGGAGTAGCTCATCCCTGGGGAGCAGCCACGGGTGCCATGCCCAGCAGAAGGGCCACGGAGGGACACACCATTCCCAAAATTTGGCGGATCCGAGGCTCCGGAGCAGCCGTAGCCGTAGCAGATGGCGGTGGCTCTGTGCCCTGCCGACCCTGGCAGCTGAGGAACAAATTCAATCCGGGGAATCTTGGAAGATTTGGGATTTGGGGACCTGAGATGAACTCCCTGCTTTTTGTTCAATGTCACCTGGAAGGGTTTGCGTGTGACGGTGTCAGAATTCCGGCTGGGAGATGGGAATCGCTTCCACAGAGGCTGAGCCCATCCTGTGGCCATCCTTGTGCAGGATTGGCTCCGTGGGAATGCTGGGCTGGATCCATGAGGGTGGAGGATGCAGGGAATGCTTTGGAAGCTCAGGAGATGCTCTGTGTGGATCCTGGCTGACTCTGGAATTCCAGGGAGGAGCAGGAAGCAGAACCTGAGGTGTGACGTGTGTCCATGGTGCTGTGTCCTTAGATTGCAAGACTTCCCAGGAATCTGTGAGATTTCCAAGCCTTTCCATGCCCCTGGAAGCAGATCTGCTGTTTATTTAGGCTGCAGTGTTCCAGACATCCCAGGGCTTTGCCACAGGGATCAGCTCTTGCCTGGCCAAGGGCAGCCAATGTTGGAAAACCCCTGGAAGTTAACGACAGGAGCTCCTCTGTGAGGGACTGAGCTTGGAAAGGGGAAATGCTCCAGAATCCATTGGCTGGGAATGCTGGAGGTCAGGGCTGGACCCCACCAATGTGGGGACATAAAGGGCTGAGCTGGAACCATTCCCTGGAAAAGGGGATCCATGCGGGGGAATTGTGTCCAGGGAAAACCCAGGTGGAGGCCATGGCTAGGAAGCACCAGAAACCTTGGAATGGGGCCCCATCCCACACAAAATCCTTGGAATGCCACCCAAGGTGACAGGCAGCAGCGGCGCCGTTCTGAAGTATTTATGGAGCGCACAATTCCATAACCTTGGGATGTTTGGAGGAGCCTGGAGCAGCACTGCATCCCCCTCTCACACGGGATTTTCCCACCAGCGTTATCCCACAGGGAATGGGTGGGATGGGGGCTGCCCACGCCGTTATCTCCGTGTTGTCCCGATGCTCCTCAGATCCCGCTGGGAACGCCCGGCTCCATGGGAGCCGTGTTGGGAGCAGAGTCAATATTGGCTGAGCAAACAGCGCCGGGAAAGAGCCGCTGTTTGCAGAGCCGCGGGATTCGGAGGCTCGGCTGCCACTTGGAAATCAGAATAATCCGAGGAATCCGGGGGTTTTCCAAGGTACGGAGTGGTTTTTATGGAGGGGACAGCGGGCGGCTCCGAGGGAAGTTCCCGGTTGCTCCGCTCGGGGTTGGAATGGGAGGCGGCTGCACTGTGGGGTTCCTGACCTTGAATCCATTAAAAAAAATGGGAATCCATCAGAGCCAAGTGCTGAAGCAGGAGGTGGCATGGAGTTATCCATGGAAAGCAGCTTCTGGAGGAGCCAGAGTCTCCTGGCATTGCCAGAGTTGCTCCGGAGTGTTTTTCTTCCTGTGATGGATCCCTGGAAAGTCCAGTTGGATAAGGCTTGGAGCAGCCTGGGATAGCAGGAGGTGCCCCTGCCCATGGAACGGGATGAGATTTAAGGTCCCTTCCCACCCAAGCCATTCCAGGATTCTCCATGTCCGAGGAAGCTCTTCTGCCGTGGGTGGCATTCCCATTGGATTCCATTTGCATTCCCTGGCACCATTCCCCCCTGGAATGCCGTGAGCAGCTGCCAAACTGGGGCAGAAATCCCAAATTAAAATCCACTTTTAACCATAAATTTCCATAAATATTCCAAGATGGATCTTTCCTTCTTTTGTCCTGACATTCCCCTTCAGTTTAAAAAGCAGGAAGAGGAAAATAGAAATCCAGGGAAAAAAAAAACAGGAAAAGAAAAAATGGAATACAAGGAGGCCTTGAGGAGAAGGGATTTGCCTGCTTGTTTTCCTATTATTTCAGGGAGGAAAGGGAAGGAAAAGAGTTCAACTGACAGGAAAAAAGGGATCAAACTGAAGGAAAAAATGGATGAAATTAAAGGAAATGCTGGAATTTCCTTGGAAGGTGCCTGGGAAATGCTGTGGGAGCAGCAGGATTGTGATCCCAACCCCTGCCTGCTCCAGGCCTCCAGCCTGGGAGCATCCCCTGTTCCTGGGATGCTGATTCCGGATTCCCAAGGCTGGATTTTTAACCCTGCAGAGGCTGGAGCTCTGCCCTTTCCCAGCCGTATTCCTACAACTTCCCGCTTCCCACCCATCCCGTTGTGCAATGTTCCCTCAGAACCCATCAGCTCCTGGCATCTCCTGCATGTTTAATTCTCTTTGGATGAAGGAAATGGAAAAATTGACCAACAATTCCATGCATCCAAGGCCGGCCTTTGGAGCGGGTGTTTATGGAAAGCTCCCGTGCCAACCTCTTCTCATTTTTCCTGCTGCTCTGGCACCAGGAAGGACAAATGTTTATATTCCAGGCTTTTCCAATTGTTTCCATGTTGAACCGCTTTCCAAGGAACTCTTCATGTGGTTCCAAGGATTTGCCATTAATTTAACTTCCAATTGGATCCAGCTTTCCACCAAGATTTTAAAGTTGGGAAAGATTTGCTTTGGGAATGTGGTGCTAGATTGGCACCGCTCAGAGGGTGGGAATGTCATATTCCTGTTTTATTTAAAGGATAATTAAGCTTGGAATTATATTACCAACCCCTGGAAGTGATCTAAGCCAGGTTGGAGCAACCTGGATTAGTGGAAGGTGTCCCTCAGAGGGTGGAATGGGATGAGCTTTGAGGTCCTTTCCCATGAAGGTGTCCCTCAGAGGGTGGAATGGGATGAGCTTTAAGGTTCTTTCCCAAAATAATTTCATTATTAAAATATTTGTCCTCCTTTGGAGAAATAAATTCAGTAGGAAAATCCAGCTGAGTGTCACTCCAGCACCTCCAAATCCTGGGAAATGCTCCATGGGAATGCTCAGGCTCATCCCATCCCATCCCATCCCATCCCATCCCATCCCATCCCGGGATTTGCCTTTCCCTCCTCTCCGCCTCTTTTGGGAAAGCAGGAAGAAGGGAAGCAGCTCCCTGATCCCTGACTTCCACATTTAATAAAGGGAATAAAAGATCAGAAACCTGGAAAAATCCTTAATAATTCACCAGCCTGGAGCTGTTTCATTACTTTGAATTTGCGAACATTCCGGCAGCTCCTGACACCTTCCCTGGCTCACGATCCGATCCCAAAAACCTGGGAATGTGGCTGGATCCACCTGCCCTCGTTATGTTAATCAGGGATGTGCCTGGGAGTGGCCGCGCTCCCAGGAGAACGCCGCGGATTTGACCCAGAACCATTGGTAGGAAGAGAAAATCATTCCAGGGCTTTTCCCACCGCCTGCAGGAATCCAGGGATTATTGGGCATCCATTCCTTGTGGCTGACCCAGGATTCGATCCCATCTCGCCTCTCCAAGAGCTTTTCCTCAGTGAATCTGGGTCGGGATTGGGGCAGCACCAGAGCTCGGTTCCCTTTCCTCGGGCTGTTTCCATTCCCATTTTCAGGAGCTGGGGGTGGATCCCAAGGTTGTCTTCCCCTGCTAATTCCAATGCCTGGCAGGTGCTGGATCTTTGGGATGAGGGAGCTTTGGGCTCGGGTAATTATCCTTGGATTTTAAGCTGATTATGGCGACTTTGGAGCGGTGTTTGTTGGATTTCCCCACGCTCGGTGTTTGCTCAGCGGCTCCCAAAGTCAACACGGGCCTGACCAAACATCCCCCATTCCTCCCGTGGCCTTTCCCAAAGATCCGCTCCCAGGAACAGCGACGGGGAGCTGGGAATGCGGTGGCACAAGGGAATTCGGGATGATCCCGAGCCAAGGAGGCCGGGATGGAGGTGTGGCCCTGCTCAGGGATGTCACCGTGGAGGGGACACGGCGCTGGCGCTCCAGGGAGCATCCCGAGCGAGGCACGGGCTCTTCAGCGGCTCCTGGAAAACCAAAGGGTTTTCGGGAAGGGATCAGGGATGCTGGACAAGCCCGTGGGATGTCCCTGCAGATCCACGTGGCTCCAGAAGGAAGCTCAGGCTCCCAAAATCCCGGGGCCAGCTGCCAAGGTGGGAAGGGGTTGGCAGGAGCCCAGAATTCCTGTGGGATCCCAAGACTGGAAAAGCTCCTGGTTCCCGTGGGTGGCTCCCCCTGCTCTTCCTGCTGCCTGGGATCTCAGGATGCAGCTCCAGCCCTGTCCTGCATCCCATGGATTGGCCACTCAGATTCCAAAGGAAAAGCTGCTCCTCCTGCTCCACCCGGCCTTGGGCATTCCAGGGATCCAGGGGCAGCCTCAGCTGCTCTGGGAATTCCATCCCAGCCCCTCCCCGCCCTCCCAGCCAGGAGTTATTTCCCAATATCCATCTCTCCCTGCCCTCTGGCAGAGGGAAGCCATTCCCTGTGTCCTGTCCCTCCACCCCTTATCCCAAGCCCCTTTCCAGCTCTCCTGGAATGTTCTGGAAGTGGCTCTGACCTCCCTGGAGCATCTCTCAGCAGGAATTCACCTCCCAATGGTCAACCGCAAACCCCGAAAAAATCCATAAAAAACCAGGAAGCAACCAACCAACCCCTCCAGCGCCCCGGGAACATCAGCTCCCCGGGCTTGGCAGGGAATGAAAGCATTCCCTGCTCCCTGCCAGCGCCGGGCTGCGGGGCGCTGCTGCCGAGTGAAATCCCAGCCCCGCTGCTGCCATGCATCGCTGATGAGCCAAGAGCCCCGAGGAGCCGCAGCTTTCCCTCATTCCCGCTCTGGAGCCGCATTCCCGCTTTTCCCTGTTCCCTGGCACATCCCTGAATATATATTGACCTTATTAGAGCAGCGGCTGCCAGCAGCGCCCAGGCCTCGTTTGCACAAATTAAAGCTGTCAGCGGGTAATTTATGGAGCAGCGGGAACGCGGAGCGGCGCTCGGAGGGAACGGCCTGGGCTGGGGAGCACGTAGGGAAAGGGGATGGATTGTGGGGTAAATTGGATTGGGGAGCAGGTAGGGAAAGGGGATGGACTGTGGGGTAAAACATGATGGGAATGGCCTGGATTGGGGAGCAGGTAGGGAAAGGGGATGGGTTGTGGGGTAAATTGGATTGGGGAGCGGGTAGGGAAAGGGGATGGGTTGTGGGGTAAAACAGAATGGGAATGGCCTGGATTGGGGAGGAGGTAGGGAAAGGGGATGGATTGTGGGGTAAAACAGGATGGGAACGGCCTGGATTGGGGAGGAGGTAGGGAAAGGGGATGGGTTGTGGGATAAACATCCCTCTCAGGATGGGATGGTCACACTCAGGTGGGGTTTGGCATTTTTTGAGTGGTTTCTGGCTCAGGATGGTTTCCTTCCCCTTCCCCTTCCCCTTCCCTTCCCCCCTTTTCCTTCCCCCGATTTTTCCCCTTGGGACCCTTCCAGAAATGGCACATCCATGATTTCCCAGGAAAAGCTGTGCCAGGGCCTCCCCACCCTCAGTGGAAGGAACTTGTGCCTCCCTGCAGTGTGAAAAGAGACACAAAACCCAAACCTTCACCTCCCAAACCCACGCAATCCCAGTGGATCCCAATCCCTCCCTGCTGGAGGAGCCGCACTGATCCCGCGGGGCCACGGCTGAGCAGCAGCTCCGGGGTTGGATTTGTGCCTGGGATTTGAGCCGGGGCTAAATTTGTCCCGGTGACACTCGGGAGCAGTGACAGGCACGAGGAGAGCGAAGAGCCTTCCTTTTCCAGCACCAGAAAGATCGGCTGGAAAAAACTTTCCCGCAGGATTAGCACCCTGAGGCCCCTGGAGCTGCCACTTCCAACGTGTGGGATCCACAGATCGACCTCTGCCAGCTGCTGGACTGGGAAAAAAGGGGAAAAAAGCCATTTTTTAGGGATGGCAACACGTGACAATCCACCAATCCAGCCTGGGACGTGCCAGGAATTCCCTTTATAAACACCCAATCCCGTGGCTGTCCCAAAAGCTGGAATTCCGAGTTTCCCCAGCAGCCTGGGGGTTATTTATAGCAGGAATAAGAGTTGGTGTTTTCCTTCTCCAGGAAACTTGGGAAGGGGACAGATGACCTCAGTGTGAAGCGATGGGATTTTGTGGATTTCTGTGGGAATCTGGAGCGGGATTAGCACCTCTCCTCCATTCCCGGGCGGGCTGGCAGCTGCCCGAGCAGGGAAGGAACCCTGGGAAGCAAAGAGCTCCAAAATTCCAAAATTCCCTGCCAGCCCCGGATCCGGAGCCAGCTGCCAAAACTCCTCTTATTCCAGGCATGAGGAGCGGGATAACGGGAACAGGAGTGGTGGGAATGGGATGGGAGCACCCCCGGGCAGCCTTTCCCTTGGAAAGGGATCTGGTATTTATGGGATCAGCTCTTCCTGCTCAGTGGCAGAGATCCCTGCTTTTCCCAGAGATATTAACACAGGAATGGGTTTGGATCCGGCCCTTGCTGTGGATTTCCAGGTGAGACCCTCTGGGAATTCATTGCTTTAGGAAAAACCAGGATGTGGCATGGAAATAGAAGCAGGAATTGCTGCTGGGGGAATGGTTGAGATGATGACCACAAAGGGCTTTTCCAACCTAAACCATTCCAGGATTTTCCTCCTCCTATCCCAGGGATATTAGGACAGGAATAAGTTTAGATCTACCTCCATCCATCCCGCATCCTCCAGCATTCCTTCTTCTCCAGGTGTTCCCAAATTCTCCTCCAGCATCCCAGTCATGGAATTGGTGCAAGGCTGGAGGACTTTTCCCTCTGGATTTTTCCTCAGGATTTTTCCTTGGGATTTCTTCCTCCAGATTTCTTCCTGAGGATTTCTTCCTCGGGATTTCTTCCTCGGGATTCTTCCTCAGGATTTCTTCTTTGGGATTTTTCCTCAGGATTTTTCCTCCGGATTTCTTCCTCAGGATTTTTCCTCCGGATTTTCCCCTGGATTTCTCCTCGGGGTTTTCATCGGGCTCTCGGCAGCAGCGGGATGTACTGGATGAGGCTGATTCCCTGAGCTCCTCTGCTCCCTCCCTTTCCCACGCAAGGAGGGATTCCGGGAGCTCTCATCTCCAGGATTTTCAGCCCAGAAGGGCGCTTTGCTCCCGTTTTTCCAGCTGCTGCCATTTGGAGTGCCCGTGTTGGTTGCAGTTCCGTGGATAATGCCTTTGGAGCAGCGCTCCTTCAGAGAATCCAGCAGGGCCATCTGTGATTTTCCGCTCTTGGATGGATAATTAGATTCGAGTGCAGGGTGGGCTCGGGGCTGGAATTTTTTCCGTGCCTGGAAACACCGAGGAGCTCACAGGCAGGCTCCAGGAGGATTCCAGGCAGGAATGGAGCCATTCCCACCTGGGCAGGGAGCACTTGGTCCCTCTGGAATTTGTCAGTCCTGGGAAGGAACCTCATTTTCCCTCCCCTGCTTGATCCCGTATTTTAAAATGTCCCTTCCAGAGCTGCAGAATATCCTGGATTTCCTTTGGATCTGTGAGGATCCCTCAGGGTAGCCCAGAATCCCAAGGATTCATTAAACACGGGATAATGGGGGCATTTCTGGTGAAAATTGGGATTGTTCATCCTGGAGAAGGGAAGGATCCAGGGAGACCTTGGAGCAGCTTCCAAGAGGCTCCAGGAGAGCTGGAGGAGGAACTTGGGATGAGGGATGGAGGGACAGGACACAGGGAATGGTTCACATTGGAAAAAGGGGGATTTGGGTGGGATTTTGGGAAGGAATTCCTGGCTGGGAGGGTGGGGAGGGGCTGGGATGGAATTCCCAGAGAATCTGTGGCTGTCCTGGATCCCTGGAATGTCCCAGGATGGATGGCTCTCACATTCCCCTCCTGGGGCACCTGGCAGAGCCAGAGGTTGAGTTTTCCATGGCTGCACCTTCCCAAGAACATTCCCTTAACATTATCCCGGGGTAAGCCAACAAATCCAGGAAAATCCCCGCATTTCCCCACGTTTCCTGCCCCTTTGGAGCCGGCGGCGCGCGGGGCTGGGCGGATGCAGGGGTGGGCTGAGAGCGGGGCCGGATCCTCGGGATGCTGGCAGCTCTGCTCCCATCAATCTTCCCAGGATCTCCACGGCCTCCGTGCCAGCTGCTTCCCTGGATCCAGCCCCTTTTCCGTGCAGTAGCCTGGGAAAATATTGAACCCGTGCCCAGAGCAACACCAGGATATGAAGGGGAAAACTTTAAGATGTTTTGTAACTCCTTTTTTTTTCTTTTTTTTTTTTTTCCCCAGGACCTGCCAACTCTTAATTTTTCCAGTTTGGAATAAGGGCCTCGGATCCATCTGTTTGCTGTCAACTGATGTTTGTTTGGAAAGGGATTTTATGGATTTTTTCCAGCTCGCACTCCTGTTCTTCCACCCAGTTTACTGAGCTCCATAAATGTCGGCTCTGGCAGTTTTTTTTGGGGAAGTTTTGATTTAGGATTTAATCAAAATGGAGCCGTCAGTGTCTTTAATCAATGGGAATGGAGATCAAAACCAAAGGAATGGGAGTGAGGAATGAAATATTTAATGGATCCCTTTGAAAGTGCCTGATTCCCGACCTAATGGCTACCAGGGATCATTAGGACAAACTTCCCCCCCCAAAAAAATAACCTCCAAAAACTGCTTGACGTGGTTTTTAAAGATAAAAAGGAGAAAGCAATTTAAAGCTTAAAAGCAATTCCAGCCTTTTATCCCATTAAATATTAAAAATAAAGCAGCGCCAGCGGCTCCGGGGCTGCCGAGCTCCCAGGGACAGGGACTGGTGTCCAAAGATCCCTGTGCTCATCCTGGTCTGGGCTGTGGGGATGGGAAGGTGCGTGCCCACACTGGGCTGTGCTCCCCATGGGGTGGTGGCACCGGCATTCCCTGCCCGTTGGGATGCAGGGATTTAATGTGGAAATGAAGCAGGGGAAGGTGGGAGGTGCAGCCATGGCTCCCCTGGCACCGCTCCATCCTCCACCCCTCCATCCCTCCATCCCTTCATCCTCCAATCCTCCACATCCCAAAAATCCTCTCGGGGGCCCCCTGCTGGCGCATTCCTGGTGCGCGCCCACGGTCATGGACACGGAAAATCCTGGAACCATCCCTCCATCCCTTCATCCTCCAATCCTCCACATCCCAAAAATCCTCTCGGGCGCCCCCTGCGGGCGCATTCCTGGTGCGCGCCCATGGTCATGGACACGGAAAATCCTGGAATGGTTTGGGTGGGAAAGGACCTTGAATCCCATCCCATCCCATCCCATCCCATCCCATCCCATCCCATCCCATCCCATCCCATCCCATCCCATCCAGCTCCGTGGCCTCCTCTGGAATTGCTCCAGCAGCTCCATGACCTCCTGGTGTAGGATCTAGAGCTGGAGGTGTCACCTGAGGGAGCAGAGGGGGACAATTCCCCATTCCAGCTTCCCACACTGTGGGATGATCCCAGCAGATCCTCTGGGAGTCAGCGCTGCTGGAGGCCCCTCCTGCTTCCAGAGCCCTCCGGAATGACAGGGATGGAGGGTTTGGGATGAGCTCGATGCCACCTCGTCCCCTCAGATGCCACCAACCCCCTGGAGGCGCTGCCCCAGAGCCCTGTCCTGGGCACAGCCACTCCGGGGGTCCTTCCAGCTCCACCTCCCGCTGCATCCCAGGGAATGGAGGGAAGCTGCTCCCCAGGATCCCTCCTCTGCATTCCCGTGGATAAAATCGGGATCGTGGCACACCTGTGGCTTCAAGGAGCAGCTCCCTGAGCCTCCTTCCGGCACGGCTGCGTTTTTAATCACCTTTTTTAATTTAATTTTCAGCCTCTTTCTTCTCCTCTTTCTTCTCCTGGCGTTTTTATCTCCACTTTGGATGCACAAATCCCGACTATTTTGTTCCCGGAGTCAGCGGGATGATCAAGGGGTTTGCAGCCTCCTGAATTATTCAGGATATCGGAGCTCCTCACTAAATATTTTTGCTTCCAGCCTGTCAGGGAGAAGATCACAGGAATATTTTGTTCATTCCAAGATCTCTCTCCGAGCGTTGGTGACGGGCAGAGCGCTCCCATTTCCAAAGGTGCTCGTTAAGGGAGGGGCTCGTCATTAATTAGAGCAGGAGCAATGCCATCGTCACCCCCAAGGTGGCTCTGGGGACATTGGCATGGCTGGGAATCTTCTCCAGGGCTTGGAGAGGGAACTGTGCTGGCGCTGTTGGATCGGGATGGGTGGTGGGAAGTCACCCCACGTGTCACCTGTCCCCAGACCAGGGGACACCGGTGGCTCTCAGCTCAGCAGTCCCTCATTCCTGGGAGGGATGGGATCCCAAAATCCCAGAATAGGTGGGGTTGGAAGCGACCCCAGGGCAGGTGACACAGGGACACATCCAGGCGGGTTTGGAATGGCTCTGGAGAGGGGGACAATGGCACGGCCTTGGTGGGATGATGGCACATCCCTGGTGGAACGATGGTGTGTTCCTGGTGGGACGGTGGCGCGTCCCTGGTGGGACAATGATGTGTCCCCAGTGGGATAATGACATGTCCCTTGTGGGATAATGGCATGTCCCTTGTGGGGAGGGTGGCATCTCCTTGGAGGGACAATGACATGTCCCTGGTGGGATTTGGTGGGGCACATTCCTGGCGGGACAATGGAATGTCTTTGGTGGGACATTGGAATGTCCTTGGTGGGACAATGACAATCCCCGGAGCTACCGCCACACCCCACCAGTGCCTGGCACTTCCCACGGATATTTTTTGGGATTTGTGGTGTTTTTTCCCAAACCATCCCAGCCCAGACCGCTCTGAGATCTCCGAGGTTCAACCTGCTCCCCGTTCCTCCGGAGAGGCTCCGCGGCTCCGCTTCCCGGCGCTCCGTTTCCACGCGCGGCATTCCGGGGCTCCACATTGCCGCCATTATCCGACCTCTTCTTGTGGTTACATCATAAAAATTCCTCGGATCCTGGAAGCGGCCCGGGAATATTTGCATATGTATATCCTTCGTTTTCACAGCACAGCCTGGCTGCCAGATGGGAAAACCGACGGAGCCTCCAACATTTATCCGCGACTCCGCCGCTTTCCTGTGCCGGGAACCGCGGCGGAAGAGAGGTGGTTTTCCAACCCTGGGATACTTCCACGGGGATCGGGGAAAAGGGGAGGGGAAGCCACACGGAATTAATTAAGGGCCGGTTCCCAAAGTTTAGCCGTGCGGAAAAGATTCCTTTGTGCACCCTTGGAAAAACGGGATCGTGGCTCCAGAAATCCCTTTTTCCTTGGATTTCACCCCATGTCCTGCACACGGATTGGGTGCCCTGAACCCCATGGCCCACATCAGGATTTATCCCAAAGAACCGGAGAGGGTTTGGGGGGGAAACACTTTTCCTTGGGAGCACAGGACAGGAATTCAGGTTTTTAAATTTCTTTCCAAGCCCGCATTTCATTGTTTGGGGTATAATAGTGTTTTTTGGAATATAAGGATGTTTTTGGGATTTAAGGGTGATTTTTTAAGTGTATGAAGTTGGGATGTTACGATATAATGATGCTTTTGGGGGTATAATGGTGCTTTTCGGGATGTAATGATTTTTTGGGGATATAATGATTTTTTTTGTGCTATAATGATGCTTTCTAGGGTGTAATGATGGTATTTAGGGTACAGTGATGGTTTTTAGGGTGCAGTGATTTTTATGGGGGTATAAGGATGAGTTTAGGATGTGGTGATGATTTTTAATGTGAAATTATGGGGTTTAGGGTACAATGATATTCTTTAGGGTACAGTGATACCTTTTAGGGTGCAATGCCAATATTTTGGAGTGTAGCAATGATTTTTTTGGGAGCGTCTAATTTTTTTTTAGTGTAATGATGCATTTTAGGACTTTCAGAGTGTAAAGCTCCTTCTGGGGCGCAATGATTTTTTAAAGTGCCACAATGTCATTTTGGGGGCGCATTGAGGAACACAATGGATTTTTTTTGATACAATGATAATTTTTGGGATCTAAAAGTGTTGCCCCACGTCCCTAAGACAGTCTGGGATCTCTTCCATGTCGGAGAGCTTGTAAGGGATTAATCACCCACTCTAATTATTTTGGAACATCCCAAATTATCCGGGCAGAACAGCAGGAAAACAACGCGACGGCGTCTTCCAAGCAGAGCCTCAGTCCAGGAATCCGTCAACTGCTCATTCCTTAAAGCTCTGACAGCAAAAAGTGGGATCCAAACGTCCCTAAATGATTCCCGATGACGCGCAACGGGAATTTTCCGGCATTATTCCGGAAATGTAACGACAAGGGCGCTTCCGCTGGGATTAATTGGCTCCTAAGTGGTTGCATGTGTTGTGTTTGGAGTGCTGGATCCCAGGCTTGGAGTGCACTGGAGGCGGGAATTCCGGGCTCGGGGAAGGGATTGATCTGGCTCCAAAGGGCTTTCCAAGATTGGGATTGGAGCATCCAATGAATAGGCTGAAAAAAAATTTAAAATATGTTTTTAAGGAAAAAGTGGGTTTTGGTATTTTTTTCCCTAAAAATGCAAGCTGGATTTTTAAAGCAAATTCCAGATTTTATTTTGATTTTTTTTTAAATTTTTTAGGATTTTTCCGGGATTGTGGAGCCATCCAGGATCTGTAAATGCAGGAGCACCAGGAATTCACCTGCCAAATTCTGCTGGAAGGTGAGGAGATGGGAAGGTTCAGGAAGCCAAGAACAACAACAAGGAATTGATGGAAATTCTGGGAGGATGAGGAATCCATGATGATCCATGAAATCCTGGAGGGCCAGTAAAAAAAGGGGAAAGCAGGGATGTGAATCGCTTTGGGACCATCCCAAAGCTGCTGGAAATGCAGCAGTGAAGCAAGTTTGATGGAAATCTCTGGAAATATTCCAGACTGGATGGGGCTTGGAGCAGTCTGGAATAGTGGGATGTGTCCCTGTCCTGGAAGGGGTGGGATCAGCTTTAAAATCCCAACCCAAACCATTCCAGGATTCTCTGCGATCCCATCCCACAGAAAAATGGGATGCTTGCTGTGCCCTGTGCTGTCCACAGGCTGTCCCTGTGCCCAGGAATTCCCAGCTCGGAGGGATGGGTGGGGAGGTTTTGGAAGGAAGAAGCAGCTGCCAGGCTGGAAAGGGACACACAGCAGTGGCTGATCCGTGCCATCCATGGCCCTTCCCGCTGGGATGGGAGCGCTCCCGGGGACAGGGCATTCCTGGTGTCCTTGAGGGGACAGGATCCTCCTGCAGCTGTCCCAGTGCCAGGGCCAGAGCCATCCATGCCTGCTGTGTTCCCAATGGATCCTCGGGAGCTGCTCCCGAGATTTTCCACCCGATCCCAACGACGTTCCTGGGGCTGGGAACAGGGACACTTTGCACCCACTTTATTTATATCCCGTGGTTTTTTCCTGGCTGAGGGAGAGGATAGCTCTTCCCTGCTGAATTCCGTGGCTTTGTGCTCCATTGGATTTGAAATAGCACAGGGAATAATGGGAGTCTTTGGTTGGATGGGCCGAGGCTGGATCCGACCTTGAGTCCGTGCTCTCCTGACTTTGGAACTCCAGAGGGACACGGAACGTTGCCTTTCCCCCTTTTTTTTTTTCCCTTTTTAAACAAGAGATAAATCCCTGGAGCCCTGGAGCAGGAATTGCAGCCGTGGCTCCCGTGATCCGTGAGGAGTTTTCACAGCTTTCCTTTCAGCTGGAAAATTGCTCCAGCCGGCTGTGACGGGCTCGGGGAGGGGCTGAAGCTGCCTCATCCCGTCCTTCCCCGGGCACCTGGGTGAGCAGGGACATCTTCTGGCACAATCCCTTCAGGAACTGAAGCTCTCCCTGCTGGGAGTGCTGAGGATGGATTTGGGATCATTTGGGATGAGCAGGTGTGGCTCAGCAGAGCTCTGGGAATATTGGGAATATTAACAAGAGCGTCACAGAGTTACTTGAATATTTCCTGATTTTTTATTTTTTTTTTTTGGGATGCGGTGATTTCCAGCTGGAGTTTTGGAGGCAGGAAGGGCCTGGCAGAGGAGCTCATCCACCACTTTTGGGAACTTTTGGAGGCTTTGGAAATCCTTTTAGTGCTGAGGGGGTAAGAAAAAAGCCCTGGCACAGGACCAGCACCTTCCAAATCCTGATGGAAACCAGAGCAAATCCCACTCCCTCCTCTCGTTTTCCTCTTAAAATCTGGATCTTTGGGTTTTCTGGATGGCCAAAAAAAAAAAAAAGCTGGAAAGCTGGGATGGACTAAAAACCAGGAGCAATGGCAAACTCTCCTGGGAGATGGAAAAGAGCAGCTCAGGGGAAATGGGATGGATTTTCTCTGCAGCCCCAGGAATGCTGCGGCCCTTTCCAAATGTCTTTTTTGAAGTGGATTTTATATTTGAATCCCAAATTTCCTGAGGTTGGGAAAGATTTCCAGATTTGTTGAGTCCAGCCTGTGATGGATCAACATCGTTTCAGCCAGCCCAGAGCCCTGAGTGCCACATCCAGGAATTCCTTGGAGACCTCTGGGGATGGGGACTCCAAACCTCCCTGGGCAATTCCAGTGTTTAACAACCCTTTCCATGAGGAAATTCCTGCTGATGTCCAGCCTGAACCTCCCCTGGAGCAGGCTGAGGCCATTCCCTCTCTTCCTGTTGCTGTTTGCCTGGGAAAAGAGGCTGAATATATTTGGGAATGGACTTTAGTGGGGCTTTTCCTGTGTTTTCCCATGTGAGGCTCATTGCCCGTGGGAGTGAGGGGATGCAATCCCATGGGTCCCCTGGGATTTGTATTTGGGCTCTTTTGGGTCACAGAAATCCCAAACTTTCCGACATCCGTAGGAAATTTTTCCCCTGGCTGGAGTTTGCCTTCCCACAGGCAAGGCTGAGGGGAGGAGTCCCCACCTGAGCTGCCCACGGGGTGACAGGGACACGGATCCCATCCCCATTCCCAGCTGGAAGAGCCAATCCCTGCTGGCTCTGCAGCCAAGGAAACCTCCTTCCAGGGAAACCTCAGTTCCAAGGAAATCTCCCTTTCCCTGCCCGTTCCAGGGGCAGTTTCCACCTCACTCTGGCAAAGTGGAGCCAAACTCCATTTGTTGGATCCATTTGATCCATGCTGGGAGCCGGATCTTGGGAGCCATTCCCGGTGTTCCAGCCCCTTCCCGGCAGGGAGCAGCTGGATCTCTCCCTGCTGGCTCCAGGTCTCTCCCTGCTCCAGCTCCAGGAAGGAACGCGCTCCGGAGCCCTTCTAATGAAGATCTCCCTGGAGCTGACAGTGGGGATGGCTGGAATGTGGAGCTGCAGCTCCGTGCCTCAGCTGTTTCCTTTCGAGCTGTCACTGGAAAATTCCAGAGGCTGACATTGATATTTTTAACGTGGCAGCGCTGAGGGAGAGAGATCTGGATTATCCCAACCCACCTTGGGCTGGGAGCAGGGATGAGACGGGGCTGCTGCTCCCGGAGCTTCCCCTGGTGCTGTGAGAGGCCTGAGCCATTCCCAGCCCCCAAAAACTGTCCTGCACCTCCCAAATCCCAGCTCCCCGGCAAGGTGAAGGTCTGGAGTGACTTGAGCAACTCATGCTGGGCTCATTCCCGACAGGAAAGGGGGGATTGTCCCCGCTCTGTCCACCTGCAGAGCTGCTCCAGCCCTGGATCCCGGCACCAGCAGGACCTGGAGCTGCTGGAGCAATTCCAGAGGAGGCCACGGAGCAGCTCCAGGGCTGGAGCCCCTCTGGAGCCAGGCTGGGAGAGCTGGGAATGTTCACCTGGAAGGGGAAGGATCCAGGGATCCCTGGCAGGGCCTAAAGGGGCTCTAGGAGAGCTGGAGAGGGACTAGGACAAGGGATGGAGGGACAGGACACAGGGAATGGCTGCCACTGCCAGAGGGCAGGGCTGGAGGGGAGATTGGGAATTGGGAATTGTTCCCTGCGAGGGTGGGCAGGGGCTGGGCTGGAATTCCCAGAGCAGCTGTGGCTGCCCCTGGATCCCTGGAAGTGTCCAAGGGTTTGGAGCAGCCTGGGACAATGGAAGGTGTCCCTGCCCATGGCAAGGGTGGGATGGGATGGGATTTAAGGTCCCTTCCTTAAATCCATCCCAGGATTCCGGGATCCTGTACCTGAGGCCGTGCTCGGACAGCCGGGATTGAGTTGTCTCGGGATCCTTTGGGAGCAGCTCCAGCCATGGTGCCACAACCCGACCTGGGGGTGCCACCAGCGAAAATAAATCTGCCTAATCCCGAGGAATGAGCGGGAACAGCAGCAGCTCCAGGGAGATTAGGATCGAGTTTTGCGTTACAGCACTTGGAAGGGCCGGGATTTACTTGGAAACCGAATCCCGTTAATTAGCATTCTGCTAATGGCAGACCCGGATAAATATAGCGTTCCCTAATCCCAGCGCGAGGCGCAGGTTGACATATTTAGATCGTTGATATCAAAGTCATTAACGCCTCTCCGTGGGAATCCTATTCCCAGGCGGGGCTGGATCGGGGTTCTCGGGGCCGATCAATCTTCCCAACGCCCCAGCAGGGCCGCGGCTCCCCAGCCACCGGCTGGACGCGCTTCCCAGAAATGCGCTTGCATCTGTCAGAATTCCAGCGGGCGGGCGCAGCCAAAGGTCAGCTCGGCTCCCAGTGGGAAAATGGGATCCCGGGAGAGGCAGCGCCGCCGTATCCATCGGGATGAGCCCCCCGGCCGGGTGCGTGTCCCCTCCTCGGGCACGTGGTGGGGGTAAATTTATCCGGAGCGTTCCGGCGGTCCTGGAACTTCGCCAGGGTTCAGTGAACTCCAGCGACTTCAAAGGGCTGCTGGAGTTCGGGAATTTGGAGAGCTTAATGATTATTTGGTGCTAATTAACCCCTTGTTTAGGGGTGGTTATTGGTCTGATTAAGCTCCCCACCCCAAGTGACAGCAGGAGAAGGGAACACATTCCTATAAAACCTGAGAGGAGGGAATTCCAGCATGGAAGGAGCATGGGATTGGGGCCATTCCTGAGAACCCACTGTGTGTATTCTTCGTGGAATTATTGATGGGATCTTAGAAGGAGCTGGGAGGTTTCATTCCTCGTAAAAGCTGCACTTGGCTCATGGATTGGGAATAACACTTATCTCATGGATGGAGCCAGACGTGTGTCAGCCACATTCCAGGGGCACGGATTCCCCAGCATTATTCCCACCTCCAATTTTGTGGGGGGTTTAAGCCAGCCTTGAAACCCCAAAGCAGATGCAGGTGGCAGCCAAAGGATTTTGGAATGTTCTCAATCCATAAAATCATGAAATAAATAGGGAAAGAGCCTGAGAAGCTGCAGGAAAACTTGGGATCAGGATTGGGAAATGCAGTTGATGGGAACAAAATTTTTTTTTGTTTTTTGGTTTTTTTTTTCATTTAGAAAGGAGGTGTGGGGGTGGAAAAATTCCCGATCCTAAAAATGGCCGGGGTGATTTGTTCCTGAGAGCTGGGCAGCTGGAGGCAGCTTTGGATGGAATCCTCCTCCCAGGCAAAGGGAAGCAGAGGAAAAGACTCTCCAAGGAGAAAAATCTTTAATGAGCTGCGAAGCCTTGATCACCCACGGAGAGCCGAGATTAATTAGGAGCTGCTGAAAGCCGAGCTCAATTAGGAGCTTAAGCCGCTCCCGAGGTGTGGGCCGGGATTGCCGCTGGATTCCCTCCCGTGGATTCCCCGGGATCCAGGAGAAGGAGGCTGTGCCCACCAAAACCTGGCCCCTCCAGGTGTCCCAGCTCCTCCAGGTATTCCGTGTCCCTTTGGAATGTGGTGCCCGCGTGGCCGGGAATGAGGCTGGGGAAGGGGAATGCTCTGGAGGAGAGCCTGCCTTGGATTCCCTGCTGGATTTCCACGTTTCCAGCGTTCTCAGGGCTTCCCTGCCTGTCCGAGCCCATCCTGGCTCCATCCTCAGCATCATCCCAGGTCCTGGGGTGAGATCCCGGTGCCTGTGAGGGCTCCATCAGGATCTGGGATCCCTGGGAGGGAGGAGCAGAGCCTGGATATCCCTGTGGATCCAGGGGCTCCTCCCAGGTTCCTCTCAGTGGTGGAGGGATGGGTTTGGGTGGCCACAACATCCCAGACCACAAATTCCCTGTTCTTTGAAGGGAATTATGGAATCCTGGAATGGTTTGGGTGGGAAGGGATCTCAAAGCCGGTCTGGTGTCCTCCCTGCCATGGCAGGGACACATCCCACTGTCCCAGGCTGCTCCAAACACAATCCATCTCGGCCTTGGATGCTTCCAGAGATCCAGAGGCAGCCACAGCTGCTCTGGGAATTCCATCCCAGGCCCTGCCACCCTCCCAGGGAACAATCCCTTCCCAATCTCCCCTCCATCCCTGCCCTCTGGCAGTGGCAGCCATTCCCTGTGTCCTGTCCCTCCATCCCTTGTCCCAGTCCCTCTCCAGCTCTCCTGGAGCCCCTTCAGGCCCTGGAAGGGCTCTGAGCTCTCTCTGGATCATTCCCTTTTCCAGAGCCTCTCCACCCTTGCAGGGAGGGATTCCTTCCCTATTTCCAGCCTAAACTTCCCCTCTTTCACTCTGAACCCACTCCAGCTCCCAAGGAAACTTCCAGGATGTTTCCCAAGCCCTCCCCGTTCCCAGATCTCCCCCACGTGCGCAACCTAATAACGAGCACTCACCAAACATCCTAAACCCAGGAAATTTATGGAGCATGACCCAAATTGAATTCTCCATTACAGCAGGATAATTGATTTTTTAGAAGAGAGATTAAATTTATTTTCCGCCTCACTAACGAACAGCCAGATTTCCCTTAATTGCTTGGAATGCAGAGTTGGGATGATTCATTAAAGCCGGAACATGCCTGGGTACATTACACTGTGACTAAAGCTTCCCTGCTTGGAGCAATTAAAGTGGAGAAATTTGGGATCTCGCAAGGAGCTGAATAAAAATTCCAGCTCGGGATGTCTTATTAATCTCCTCAAGGAAAAACTCACAAATTCCCCCCGTTCTCCACGAAATGATTTGGTGATTTTTATTTTTTTTCCCCCTGCCTGGCGTTGTTTTCTCCCCGTGCCAGCCCTAAAAAGAAGTGGTGTCTACGAGACAGATTTCGTGCCTCGCTTCACAGTTTAATTTTATCAATCACAACATTTAGAACCCAAATTGACAGCAGCGAGGAGACATCCCCGGATTCCAAGGGGAGGCATTTTGGGCAGAATCTCGGAACATTTGGTAATTATAGACACATTGCAAAAATAAAGGTAGCGATTGAGGAAAACAGGAGTGGAGAGGGAGGAGGCTGGGAGCTGGCAGGGATAAATGAGGATTGTTTGGCACATTTGAATCCAATCCCACCCAGGCTCCGAGGGCTCGCGGAAAAAGCGGAGATGGATGCGGAGCCCAGGCTGGGATGGACAAGAAGAGGGAACTTGGAATCTTGGAAAACCATTGGAATGCTCATTGCTGGCATCACCTCATGGCAGGGTTGTAATCCCCACTGCCAGGGGGCAGGGCTTGGGGGGATATTGGGAATATTCCCTGGCACAGAGACACTGTGGCTGCCCCTGGAATGTCCAAGGCCGGGTTGGATGAGGCTTGGAGCAGCCTGGGATAGTGGGAGCTGTCCCTGTCCATGGAATGGGGTGGAATGGATGAGCGCTGAGGTCCTTTCCAACACAAAGCACTCCAGAATTCCACAATTCATCCAAACTGGGGAGGTCTGGAACTGGGAAGGACCCATGGAAGGTGCAGGATCTGCAGTGTCCATGGATGCACGGGGAGATCCCAGGATTTAAGCCATTGGATGGGAGGACTGCGGGGTTTTAAGCAAACCTTTCAGGCCCGGGATGTGCAGCCCTAAGGGGAACAAAGCGCTGATGTTTTGTCTCTGAAAAATGGGATATTCCTTCCCCATCCCGATCCCTGCCAGCTCCGTCCCTCCCTGCTTCCCTTGGATGTCCTAAAAGCTCCTGTGCTGCAGGATCCCGGGACGATTCCTGGTCCGGGAGGGAATAAACCACTCCAGGAGGAGCTGCAGTGGGATGACAGCAATTCCTGCATGCCATCCTGATCCCAGGCTTTTCCTTTTTTGTTTTCTTTTTTTTTTTTTGTTTTTTGTTTTTTGGGTTTTTTTCCCCCAGGAGATGAAGGGATGTGTTGGAGAACGGAGCTGCCCTTTGTGTCCCTGCCTCCACATCCCTCCAGCCATTCCCGGGAATGGGGAGATCATTAAGGAATAACGGATGGCTCCACCCCGCTCATGGTGCTGGGGAGCCTAATTAGAGATAACGAGAGAGGGAAGCTGCAGGGCTGCAGCATGCAGAGGCCACAAAGTCATTAATTATGCTAATTAGGGGTGACTTTTGTCACCACAGAAGGAGCTCCCGCCCCAGCTTGGGTTGGGCTCACACCCAAATCCTTCCCCATCCCTAAAGATTCCTCGTCCCCATGTTTGCTTTGGGATGGGTTTGGGGGATTCTGGAGGATCCCAGGGGAGCTCCTGGAGGGGATGGAGCTGCAGAGAATCGCAGGAGGGGGGGTGGGAGCAGCCGTGGATGGGGTCTCTACTCCCACCCACTGGAGCAGGGAATGCAGGATGTGGAATATGGAGTGGGGCTCTCCAAGGAGAGTTCAAATCCTCCTCAGGTGCCCCATCCCTAGAAATGCTTCCATCCCTGGAAGTGTCCAAGGCCAGGCTGGACAGGGCTTGGAGCACCCTGGAATGGTGGAAGGTATCCCTGCCCATGGAGGGGTGGGATGGGATGAGCTTTAAGGCCCCAACCCCTCCCGTCCCATCCCAGGATTCTGTGACTCAAGAACATTCCCAAAATCCCAGCAGAACCCTCATAGTGCCAACAGCTCTGCTCCAGGGGGGTTTTGGGCAGCTGGAGTGGGAAAATGCCCGAGGGGTGGCCATGGCGCCAAGCTGTGCCTTTCTCCAGCCATTTCATGCTGTCCCATCCCATCCCATGCCATGGATCCCATCCCATCCCATCCCATCCCATCCCATCCCATCCCATCCCACCCCACAAGAGCTCATCGGCGCTGAAGGAAGCGGCAGCGGAGCCGCGCTGCTCCGTGGAGTGTGGATAATGAAAATCCCAGGCCACGAGGCATCCACGGATAATAAAAGGAGACTCCCGAAACACTTCCGAGCACGAACCATCTGCTCGGCTGCGCCGGCCTAACAGCTCCGACTAATTTTTAATGCCGGTTTTATGACGGATGCGCGCATCAGCCCATCCATGCATAAGGAAATGCGGGCTGGCTGCGCCGTGCGCGGAGCTGCCTGGCGAGGAATTTGTCTCCCGTTTTAACTCCTTTCCGTACATTAAAGGTGAAGTGGACCATGGAAGTGCCTTGTCGGCTCCATCCCCGCGCCCTCCCCAAAGCGCCGGAGCTGCCTCCGCCTCCTCATCCGTGTGGAAAACAGGGGGAGGGAGGAAAACTGCCTGGCGCGGGGCTCGCTCGCTGAGCAGGCCACCAGCAGCAAGCCCGCTCCTTCAGGTTAATTAATTCTTATTAATTACGTCCCTTGAAATTTTCTCCGGATCGGTGCTGCCCGCTGGGGTTTGCGAGGAGAGCTCGGCCTTCACTTCCCGGGAAATCAGAGCGGGAGCTGGTGCTGGAAGAGGCTTTCAGGCTGCAAGCTCGGCCAGGCTCTGGCTCTGTAATAAATCTTTTAACGGCTTTATCGGCTTCCAAACAGATTTGTTTAATAATTTATTTATTTTATTTATTTATCGCCACCCAAAAGTGGAGCTGTTTATCTGAGCGAGCCCCAGATGTTTGGGATGGCGATGGAATAGGGCTGGATTAAGCTGGAGCCAAACCTCACCAGGATTTTTGCCTGTTTCGCATGGAATTTGCAGCCTGGCTTGGCTCTGCCCCACTCCTGATTCCCAGGAGCTTTCCAATGTGAGCATCTCCTTATTTTGGCAAATTCAAAGATTTAAGATTCAAATGATCCTTGAATGTTTTAATCTTGGAGGACCGTGCTCCTGCTTTTTCAATTTTCCCCTTCTTTTGGGGAAAAAAAGGGGAATAATGAAGGAAGCTCAGCCAGGGCTCTTACAGCCATGACATCCTTCTTCCCTTCATGGTGACATTCCTGTCCTCTCCATCGTGTTCTCCTACTCCCCTTCCACCACGGCGTCTCTGGAACATCACAGCTCCAAGTGATTTCCTTTCTGGGCCAACAACAATTCCAGGATTTAATTTATCCATGAAAACCTGCAGCAGGAGTTCAGGAAAGAGGGAGGCTTTTCCCAGTTCCCTTTTCTCCTCCCTTCCATCAGGCCTGGAATGGGCCGGTAATTCCAAAGCCCTTATCTGCTGAGGTCAGGCCTTTGTTTTCTCTGGAATTGTCTCCCAAATCTATTGGGATTCCTTTCCCTGCCTCATCCCTTGGGATGAATGAATGAGCTTCTCTGTAGTCTGGGAATTCGGCTTGGCTGGGCTTGGTGCTCCTTGCCCTGGTTTTACTCAAGGATTGGCGGGATGGAACCTTTTCTATGGGAGAAGCCCAAGGAATGAGTAACCTGTCTCCTTGAGCGAGGATCCAGACGGGCTGGATTCCACAAACCTTTTGGGATTCGCTGGGATTTGAACAAATAAACCACCAGTGCTGGATGGAGACAAGCTGAGGAGAGGCCACGGACAAACTGGGATTTTAATGGGAATATCTACAAATCACGGCTCACGTGGAAACTTCAATCCCACTCTGCCTGTAAAAGAAAAGCTAATTAAAAATTCCCTAATGAGCCCGGGCTCAGTGGCTGAGCAGAAGGGAAGCACCTCCGAGCGGCAAATCCATTGCCAAGGACAGAAAACCCTCCAAGTGCAACGTGTTACAAGGAAAATGTCACTTTATTGGATGTTCCCTCGTCTCGCTAACGAGCTCTCGGGTTAATTTTAGCTCTTCCGCTGCATCCCAGCTCCGTTCTTTCTGGCATCGTGGATCTCAGCTCCCTCCTCGCTGGGAGTTTTCCCATTAAATCCCAGTGGGAACGGGGGTGTTCTCTCCCATTAGATCCTGGTGGGAATGGGGCTGTTCTCCCATTAAATTCCAGTGGGAATGGGGCTGCTCTCTCATTAAATCCCAGTGGGAATGGGGCTGTTCTCCCATCAGCAGCACCATTTGTTTGCTCAAAACCATTCCAGGTGGGAATTTCTTCATGGAAAATGTGGCCAGGCATTGGAATAGCCCAGGGAGGTTTGGAGTACACATCCCTGGGTAATTCCCAAGGAATGCCCAAGGAATTACCCAAGGAATGCCCAAGGAGTTCCTGGATGTGGCACTCAGTGCTGTGGGCTGGCTACAAGGCAGGGAGCGGGCACAGCCTGGACTCGATGGCCTTGGAGGGCTTTTCCAGCCTCTGGGATTCTGGGATTCAGGGAAAACCAGCACAAAAATGGGAAGGGATTGTTGGGATAAAGGCGGGAAAGGTGAGGTGTGTGGGTGTGGCAGCGCCCCGCCCGTGCCCAGGTGGCACCGTGTGACATCAGCCTTGGTGTCCCCTGTCCGGGAGCTCATCCCTGTCCAACAGCCATGGAAAACCAGCACCATGGGTGTTCCATTCCAAATTACACCTGGGACAACCAGACTCTATCCCAATTAGCACAACCCGAGTGCTCCAGGATCCTGCCCTCACTCCCGAGGACATTCCCGCATCCCTGGGAGCCGCGGGATGGCGCTTCCAGCCCCGCCTGGCACGGCGGGAGCTCCTCCTGCCCCGGTTCCCTGGTGATTGTTGGCACTCCCGAGGTGTCCTCAATCCATTGGTTGCACTTCCAGAGATCCAAGCCGGCACTAAATCCCCTGCTCTGCCCGAGGCCCCACACCATCTTCCAGAGGCTCATCCCGGTGCTAATTCCATCGTTCCCGGCTCTCCGGCTCCCCCGGGGCCGCGCCTGCAGAGGGCTGATAAGGGAATCGGCTTTGATGGCCACACCAGAGGTGAAATCCAAAGATCCCGAATTTTTCGGGATGTTTATCCCTGGTAATCAGCTCTTCCACTGGATGTCCCCGGGAAAGCCTGGATTGCACTCCGTGCCCGGGGGCAAACAGCTCTCATTAATATTTCACATCATTTTCCTTTTTTTTTTCCCATCTTTTTTTTCTTTCCCTGCTCCCAGAGCCTTGCAGGAGAGCGCCAGGATATTTTCCCATCTCCCGTGTTTGCCTGCTCCAGCAATCATCGTATTCAATCACTCGGGCGATGTTTTTATGGATTAATAACGGGCACTTTGGAGAGCTGGGAGCTGCAATCTGTACAACCTTAATGAGCACCGTGGGGACCCGGTGCCATGGTTTCCCAAATCCTCTCCCTGCTTCCCTCTAAATCATTCCCTGCTCTGGATGGCTCTCCTGCCTCCAGCACACCGGGCTCCCTGCTGGAAGTTGTCCCAATTAATTTTTTTTTCCCTGTTTTCCCTTTTTTCCGCCCCCCTTTCCTAAAAGCTCAGCTTTGTCAGTGCTGACACAATGTTTGTCTTTGCTGCCTCCTCGGGATGGAGCTCCAGGGTGGGAAATCTCCACTCCTGGATGTGGGAATGCCGGGATTGGGGCGTTTTGCTCTGCAGGTCACTGGGATGGTGGGATGGGGACAGGGGTTGGCTCTGGGTGACACAACTGCAGTGAGGGGACACCAGCAGGGGTGGGCACCTCTCTGCAGGATCATGGAATCATGGAATCGTTTGGGTTGGAAAAGCCCCTAAGGCCATCGAGTCCAACCACTCCCAACACTGCCAGGCCACCCCTGACCGTGTCCCCAAGTGCCACATCCCCCTGGATTTACACCCCAGGGATGGGGACTCCCTGTGCCAGGGCTGGATTGCCTCTCACGGGAGTCATGGAACAAAACCAAAGCATCCTGAGGGACAATTCCATGAGAAAGGGATCCCTCACTCAGTGGAACTGCAGAGGGATTCTTGGGAAGCAGCTGGGGATGTAGGGAAAGCCCAGTGGCCAGCCTGGGGACAGGGCAGATGTGGCACTGCTGCTTGGGGCACAGACTGGCCCCTGAAATCCCTGGGATCTCTTGGATCTTTGGGAAGCGATGCTTCCTCCGCTGGGGCATCATCTGGGTGGGCTCCCTGTGTGGGGTTCCTGTTGAGGACAGTGGATTGTCCCCAGGGCTGGGGACACGGTGGGGACAGGGCTTCCAAGCCTCCGGAATCATCCGCTGGCTCCCACATTCCCGGGATTTGTGACAGGCCTGAACACGGGAAGGAGCAAAGGACAAGGCCTGGAAAATGTCTCCTCCTCCAGAGGCGCATCCAGGCCCAGCCCTGGCAGGGGTGGAGCAATCCCGGAATTCCTGCCCTGGCAGGGGCGGAGCAATCCCTGAATTCCTGCCCTGGCAGGGGCGGAGCAATCCCTGAATTCCTGCCCTGGCTGGCATGGAGCAATCCCTGAATTCCTGCCCTGGCTGGCATGGAGCAATCCCTGAATTCCTGCCCTGGCAGGGGCGGAGCAATCCCTGAATTCCTGCCCTGGCAGGGGTGGAGCAATCCCTGAATTCCTGCCCTGGCTGGCATGGAGCAATCCCTGAATTCCTGCCTGTTTTCTGTGGATAGCCCAGGAACAGCCAGCCCAGGCAGTACAAAGGCACCTTCCAGAGAATTCCACAAGTTCCAGATTTAGTCCCACCCCCTCCATAGGAAACCTCCCAGCATTTCAGAGCAGACCCAGCTCCGGCTTCTCCCCCTCTCTGTTTATTTCCCGGGATTTTTAATGGCTTTTCAGAGGCCTGTTCTCAGCCTGCAGCTATTCCAGAGCCGTGGGATGCAGCTCGGGGTGACTAATAAGGAATTTATGGAGCCTTGGCTCCAAGATTTCTCCAGCCAGACGCGCTCACGGCGTCGGGACAGAGGCCTTGGGCAACACCAGCCCAGCCCTGCTGGGCCCAGACTGGGAGGACTGGGAGGATAAACAGGCCCTGGATGCTGGGGTGCCCTGATTTCCATGGGGAAGCTCACGGTGAAGGAATTTTCCCCTGGTTGTTCACCTTTCCCAGCAGGCCGGGAGCCAGGCAGGGATTCCCGCCTGGATTCACGGCAGGTGTGATCCAGGCCTGGGGAGGAAGAGCCAGATTCCTGCTGGGATGGGGCTGGAGAGGGTGCTGGCTGCCACAGGGTCTTGGAACCGTGGAATGGTGGGATGTCCTGAGCTGAGGGACCCACGAGGATCACCCAGTGCAATCCTGGCCCTGCACAGGACAATCCCAAGAATCCCACGCTGTGATCCTGGGGAGATGCCCCATTCTTGATCCCAATCCATGTTCTGCCCATTCCTGACCCCAATCCATGTTCTGCCCATTCCTGATCCCAATCCATGTTCTGCCCATTCCTGATCCCAATCCCTGTTCTGCCCATTCCTGACCCTTCCCTGCCCATCCCAATCCCATTCCTGCCCCACGCCCTGCCCTGCCCTCACCTCCAGCTGGTTTTTCCTCTCAGTTCCTCTCCTTTCGCGTTCCCGTGATCCCGCTGGTCCCGAACAATCCCAGCATTGATCCGGAGCTCCAGGCTGTGCCAGCTGGCGGCAGCTCCCCCTTCCCATCCCATTCCAGGGCTCTTAAAGCCGCCCGGCCCCGATCCCGGGGTTTGGGATGTCCTGATGGATCCCTGCGCTCTTAAATCCACGGGGACAGGGGACAGGGATGGGAGCGGAGCATTCCCCATTCCCGGTGCCATTCTCCAGGAACAATGGGCTCCTTTGCCCGTGGAATTCCTGCTCTGGCCAGGAGGGATCTGCCTGGCACTGGGCTTTAAATGCAGGCGATGGTCCCAGCGATATTCCCAGGAAAAGCGAGGGCAAGAAGGGCAGTTTTGGACATTTATGGAATGGGGGGAAAGGGGGAGCTGGGCCTGGGCATGGACACGGCAGCTCCTGTCTCCTAAATATAGAAATATAATTGTTATATAAGTGTATTTCTATGTAAAAATATTTTATAAGTATATTTATATATATAAATATATTTTATATGTTATATATACTTTATATATATTTGTTTTATACATTTGTCTATTATATTATAATTATATTATATTATAATTATATTATATTACGTTATATTATATATGTTATATGTTAGATATTATATTATAGACATATAGATTTATTTTTTATATTTTAATAACTTTATAAAATACATTTTCCTACAAAAGTATAATTATGTAATCCACGTAATATTACATAGAATTATGGAATGAGCCAGTTGTTTTTTGCCAGGGATGTGCCGGAGGTTTTTCCTTCCTCCCACACCAACCCAGGTGGGAAAGGAGCTTGGAGCGGGTGAGGAGCCGGGAGAGCTCAGGGATCAGGGCTGGAATGGGGGACCTTTGGGGACACCGAGGGTGATGTCCGCATTTGGGGACACCGCGTGGGAATTATCCCCTTGGGGACACCGCGTGGGACCTCGGGGAATGGTTCTCCTCTGCCTTGCTGCCCCGGGAAGCAGCGCTGGGGTTTTGGGAATGCTGGTGGGTGACTTTGGAAGAGCCACCTGTCACCCAGGGCACGCCAGAGCCACCCCGAGGTGCCGGGGACACTCAGGATTTGGGAATAAAAAGGGGGGTTCAGGGAATTGGGGGATGATCCCTTCCCCGTCCCAGCAGGGCGAGGAAACTGGGAACTGAGGAATGCGGCAAAATGGGGGAGAAATTAATAATTATCCAAAGCTCATCCCTATCGCTGCTCATCAAAACATTCCCGAGCTCCATCCCAGGCTCCTTTCTTCTCCCTGCCTCCAGTAAGTGCTTGAACATCCCTTTAAAAATTAAAGGAGGAGGGTTCTGGAAGAGATAAGGGATAATTGCCTGGCTTTGACTGCGGCATTGATGTGAAAATAGGATTGGAATTACTCACTCCGGTTGAAAGGTTAGTTGAAGGTTATTACAGGAAAATTGTTATTCATCCATTTTTTCTGTGCCGCTGGATAGCCCCAAAGATTAAATCCGGGGAGCGCATAATGACCCATCAGGGCGGACAATGGTGGGAATAATCTCCAGAGGCTCCCGAGAGCCTTCCCTGAATAATTCATGGCTCACCAGCCCTCCCTCCCTCCCCGGCAGATTACACGGGAGTTTTCTTTGGGAAGAGATCATTTAAAGGAGCTTTAAAAACCACCGCGCTTTTGGACGGAAGTGGAATTACCGGCAGCATTCCCGAGGTTTGTTTATGCCTTAATAAATCTCCTTTCCCGCTGACCTCCGTGCCATGGGAACAAAACGCCGCGGGATAAAGGGAGCCTTTGTTTGGGACGGAGCTGGACGAGCTCCCGTGGGGCTTTTTCTGCTGCGGGCAGAGACAAATCGGAGCTGCTCGGTCACCTGGGAGGAGAAATTCCCGCTGGCCCGGCCCCTGGCCCCCCGCATCGCCCCCGAAAATCCATCAGGAATGAGTTCCTTCTTCCCAGGAGGAGGCTGGTGGCGTTCCTCATCCCCGAGGTCCCCCAAGTCCCCTCTGTCCCCGTCCTGCTGATCCATCCCTGGATTCCCCCGGCTCAGGAGAGCTCCCCGGTGAGGAGGATGCTCAGGCCACCCCTGGATCCTGCTGGAAAACCAGGAGCAAGGCTGGGATGTCACTTCCCGGCCTTCCCACTGCTCCTGTCGCTCCTCCAGCTCCTAAATCCCGGCCTGGCTCCGGTTAATCCTTTAATTTCCTCTCCTGGAAGCGCTGTTATGTTTTAAAAGCTGATTGTTCATTAAAAATCCCAGGATTTCTGGAGGTTTAGGGATGTGGGATACACATCCGTGGCATCGTTGGGATCCTGGAAAATAATTGAAAAATATCCTGGATGATAATTGATATTTGCTAAACACTTTGTTGTTATCAGATCGAAATTAAATCCTCATTAAACATTCTCTGGGCTTTTCCAGCCAGGAGGATGAGGAAGGATGGCATTGCTGCTGTGGGATGAGCAGGAAATCCTCTGGATTGGGAATCTGGGGGGGTTGTCTTGATTTTGGACAGGCTTATCTTCATTTTGGATAGGTTTATCTTCATTTTGGGCAGGTTTCTGTTGATTTTGGGTAGTCTAGCTTGATTTGGAGCAGGTTCATCTTGAGCTGAAGGGCTCTGTGGAGCTGAAGTGGCTCCTCCAGCCCCATCCCACCCCAGAATTAATGAGGAAGGATTTTCCCAGGGGGAATGAAGCAGGTACAGAGCTGCTCCTCCCTCCCCTCCGAGGCAGAAGGCTTGTTAGAAATAATCCTGGAGTTTAAGGATGTGAGCGAGGACTTTTATGGATTTAACAGGAAGCTCCAACATAATTTCCCACTAAAGCTTGTGTCAATAAATCATTTTTTAATTATAAGCTCCAATTATCAGCTAAGCTCGGCTTAATGATCTCTGGAGTGGTTCCTCCTTCAGAGGCCCGGGAAGGAACTTCTCCTCCTTCCTTTGGAGCTGCTGCTATTTTTTCCCAGCTCCTGGAAAATCTCCCCCCGTGTGCCTGATGGGATCCGAGTGAAATCCAAGCCTCTCCTAAATCAGGGGCTGTCCAGAGGCGCATCCAAAGGCGCATCCAAAGGCTGTGGCTCAGTTCCACCCCTGGCACAGGCCCCGAGCCAGGGGCTGATTTAGGGCCGCTCCGGGATCGGGTCACATTCCCGGGCGTGCCTGGGGCAGCTCAGGAGCGCTCAGGTGCCCGGGGGTTATTCCAGGATTCAGGACACGTGGCAGTGCCCGGGAATCCCCGGGAGAAGGGGCTGGGTGACTCCCAGAGGCTCCTTGGGATCCAGCAGATCCCAAAGTTTGCATTTCTCTTGTCTGTGCTCCGGGATCCAGAGAGGGATCCTTCCCATTCTCCACCGGATCTGGGCTGGGAATGACAGCGGAGTTTGGGAGGAAGAGTTAACAAGCCGGGAAAAGAGGAGATAAATGGCTCTGGAATGCTCCAGCCGTTCATCCTCAGCCGCTCTCAACGTACCGTGGATGATTCCTGATGGGATTGAGCTGGGAATTGAGCTGGGGATTGAGCTGTGCTCCACGGCTCTGCACCCACCCGTGCCGTGGGAAATTGGTCATGTCTGCCGAGCATCCCGGGATTTCCATGTGGGAATGGTGCCTCTCCTCAGGCTGGATCACTCCTGGCAGGAGACAGATCCCAGGGCCTTGTCCTGCTGCTTCTTCTGCTCCTGGGGTGTCCCAGTGCCTCCTACACGGATCCGGGGTGTGCATCCCACACGGGTCCGGGGTGTGCATCCCACACAGGTCCGGGGTGTGCATCCCACACGGATGCGGGGTGTGCATCCCACATGTGCGCTCATTCCAACACTTGCATCCCACACTTTTGTCCAGCATGTGCAGCCGTGGGAATCTGGTGCACTTTCCTGGAGTTTGCATCCAGCGTGTGTCCCACTGCTCATCCATGGGAATCCAATGCAAGGTCCCAGTGCATGCACCCAATGGCTGCATCCAACACGTCCATCCAATGGCTGCATCCAACACGTCCACCCAAGGGATGTATCCAATATTTGCTTCCGATGGATTCACCCAAGGGATGTATCCAACATGTACTTCTAATGGATGCATCCAACACGTGCATCCAGTGCATGGAACCAGTGGATGCATCCAACATCTGTGTCCAACACGTGCATCCATGTGTGTCCAACGTGTTGTATCCATGGTGTATCCAACGTGTCCATCTCATGCATGGAACCAATGGATGCAACCAACTGATGTGTCCAAAATGCGTGTCCGACACGTGCATCCAACACCTGTATCCAACATGTGCATCCAGTGCCTGCCCCAGTCCACACATCCAACACGTGCATCCCACACACATTCCAGCACAGAATGCAAGCCCAGCATCCCACTGGGAGTGTGCCCCAGTGCAGGGTCCTGCAGCATTCCCCCTCCTCATCCACAGGCAGGGAATCGCTGCCCTCCTGCCATTCCAACCTGCCTCCCACCTTTCTGTGCCTGGATTTCCTCCCTGGCTGCTCTGGAGAAGGATTTCCCATCCTTCAGCAGGGTCACGCCGAGGGTAACGGCGTTCCAGCCTTTCCAGGATGGATGGGGCTGTTGGAGCAGAGCTTCCCTGCTGTTTATCCTCTGGATTTCCCTCCTCTGGATTCATCCCCTCTGCTCCCAGGCCAGGAGACAGCACGGATAGATTTTCTAAGACCCTTTCTTTTCCATAAAAAATATTGGATGGCAGCATTGACAGAGCTCCGGGTGTTAAAAGGACAAGGAAATATTTCCAAATGGTTTCTCTGGCAGCTGGGAATTTCAGCTCCTGTCGCTTATTGACCTCTAATTGTTTCCAGTAGGAGCGGGAGACAGGAAGATCAATAGGAATTGGAGAGACTTAAAACCCTCCCGGTGCACTTCACTGTAGTTAGGAACCACTGGAATTCATCTTCCCGGGATTTCCAGTGGTAATTGGAACATTGGGATTCCTCCATGTGCTGGATTCCGTGCAGAGCGTTAATTCCTTCCCCAGTCCTGCTCCTTGCCTGGTCCCAGGGCTCGGAGCAGCTCCAGCCGCCCTTCCCTGCTGTGTTAGAAATCCAGGAGACCCAAATTTGGGCGGAATTCCAAAGGAGCAGGAGGATTCTGGCAGGTGGAACTGCACAGGAAAGAAAGGATGGAACAGTGGAGTGATGAGAGTGCTGACACACCAGGATAGGGGAGAGGATGCGGGAATGATGTCCTGGAGAGGCCCCCGGGGAGGAGCTGGATTTTCCCACAGGGAGCTGCTGAGTTTGGGAATGTTCTCGGTGATCTTGGTGTGGGGACCAGAGGGCCACCACTGAGTTGGTCCCATCCCAGCCACCGGTGTTTCCCTGGGAATTGCGCTCCCCTGGGAGCTCCTC
The DNA here is from genome assembly GCF_014805655.1 of Passer montanus. Classification (NCBI taxonomy): domain Eukaryota; kingdom Metazoa; phylum Chordata; class Aves; order Passeriformes; family Passeridae; genus Passer; species Passer montanus. The sequence continues at coordinate 17,249,744 of NW_024369929.1, forward strand.
TGCTCGGTCGGTGGTGGTGCCGCAGGCGCCGGTGGCGCTCCCTGTTCCTGATAGAAGATCCTGGTTCCCAATGAAAGATTCCTGTTCCTGTTGGAAGCTCCCTGTTCCCGATGGACACTCCCTGTTCCCGATGGACACTCCTGTTGGAAGCTCCCTGTTCCTGATGGACACTCCCTCTTCCTGATGGAAGCTCTTTGTTCCTGATGGAAGATCCCGATGGAAGCTCCTGGTTCCTGATGGAAGCTCCCAGCTCCTGTTGGAATCTTGGCTCCTGTTGGACGCTCCCTGTTCCCAATGGAAACTCCCTGTTCCCGGTGGAAGCTCCTGTTGGAAGCTCCCTGTTCCCGGTGGAAGCTCCTGTTGGAAGCTCCTGTTCCCGGTGGAAGCTCCTGTTGGAAGCTCCTGTTCCCGGTGGAAGCTCCCGGCTCCCGGCGCTGCTGTCACCGGGAATCACGGCCCAGCCCTAATCTGTCATTAGCGCATTCAGCACTAATTGCTGGCAGGGTGCCACGCGCCTATTTTCCCGTTTTAACAAAACATTTATGCATGGAAGATTTAATGCCAGGTATCAAGCATATCATTGTAAATTTACCACTAATTAAGCCTAATTAAAATAATTAAATGGCTGCCGAGTCACAATGTGAATGAAAATCACAATTCCTCTCGTGTGCTCACCCCTCTCCTCGCTGGCCTCGCTCCGGCTTCCCAACACAAATATTTTCCCATTTGGATGCGGGAAGAGAGGAGTTCCATCCCAACCACAACGCTGGGACCTGGGGGGAGGTTCTTCAGTTCGAGGACCTCTGGAGATTTTCCTTTCTGGGGATGAAGGATGGACAATCTGACAAATCTGCTCCTCGGAGCTTTTGCATATTCATCACTGCTTGGATTTTTAATCAAAGCCTGGGCCATGAATAATGGATGGGGTGGGATGGGGTGGGATGGAGTGGGATGGGATCCAGGAGCTCCAGAGGATGCTCTGGGCAGAGGCTGCAGGGAAAGCTCTGGCTGGAGGTGCAGGAACTCCAGGGAATGCTCTTGGAAGGGCCTCCAGGAGAAACAGGGACTCCAGAGATGTTCTGGCTGGAGGCTCCAGGAAATCCAGGGGATGCTCTGGGCAGGGATTCCAGGGACTCCAGGGGAGGGAAGGAGGGAGGCTGGGCGGGAGAGGGAGGGAAAAAGGGAAGGAGGAGCCCACCGCCGGCCGGTCCCGTTCCGCTGCTGTCGCCTCCCCTGTGTGGTCCCAGCCCGGCTCACAATGGCCTCAAAGCCCCATTGTGCTCCGGCTGCGGCCGAGCTGCATTTTAGCCTCGGCTCATTCAAGGCCAGCCTGGCAAAGCTCCGATTAACCTTTGCTTTCCCAGGCACGGCCTCATTCTCCCTCACGGCGGGGTCCCGGCAGCCTCGGCCCGCCGGGAATGACCGGGAAGGAGCTGGGAATGGGAGTGTGGGAATGGGAAGTGTGGGATCTCCTCTCTGTGCCCGCTGGATCGCAGGAACACCTGAGGTGCTGCCTGCTCCTCTCCTCCTCCGTGGGCCCCGAGCTCAGGGGACATTCCTGCTTTGTTATCCCAGGAATGAAGATCATCCTCCCGCCGTGATGTCATCACCATCCTGCTGTGACATCATCATCATCCATCGTCATCATCGTCATCATTGTGCTGCATAACCCTGCCGTGACATCCTCACCATCATCCTGCTGTGACATCATCATCATTATCATCATGCTGTGACATCATCATAGTTGTCATCATCATATTGCTGTGACATCATCATAACCGTGCCATGACATCATCATCACCATCCTGCTGTGACATCATCATCATTATCATCATGCTGTGACATCATCATAATTGTCATCATAATCTTGCTGTGACATCATCATCCTCCTGCCATGACATCATCATCATGCCATGAAATCATCCTCCTGCTGTGACATCACCTTCTCCCCATGACATCACCCCAACAACATCCTCCTACTGTGACATCATCCCCCACCATCGTCCTGCCGTGACATCATCCTTCCATGACATCATCATCCAACCATGACATCATCCTCCACCATGACATCATCCTCCCATGAGATCCTCCTTCTGTGACATCATCCTCCCTCCATGACATAATCCCACACCACATCATCCTCCTTCTGTGACATCATCCTCCTGCCAAGATGCAATCTCCCCACCATGACGTCACCCTTCTGTGACACCATCCTGCTGCCGTGACATCAGCCTTGCTTTGCCATCCCCATTTTCTGGGAATCGCGTCCTTCCCCAGGGGACACCAGCACAGGAGCCCCTGCCCCCCTCTGTCCTCGTGCCCCCCCGGATCAAACATGGGTTTTTCCAGGGATGACCATTTTTTTCTGGGAAGTGACCCCTCTGGCATTCCCAGATCCCTGGGCAAACAGAGCCGTTTGTCTCCGTGTTTGCTCATTTCATCCCAAATATTTGCCTGCCAAGCGAACGCCCGTCTCCCGGGATGTGCTATTAATGGGATAATTAGGCAGCCGCTAATGAAAAGGATTCCTGGGAATTATGGCAGGATTTGTTTCGGCATTTGGAGGCTGGAGTGCTCCAATCTACCTGAGAGTTAATTAGTTAATTAGTGCTGGTGGAACACACCTGGAAAAATAGGGCAGCCAAGGAACGCTCCGGTTTATTTTCCAGGAGCCTGTGGAATGCGTTTTTCCATGGGATATTGGGGAAGAAAACGAAAATCTTCTTTCTTTCAGATGTTGGGATCCTCAGGAAAGGCTCAGATCCCGGTGATCTGGGGTGTCCTGATCCTTTTGGGGTTTCTCCGGTGTCCCTTTGGGGTTTGGCGGAGAGCAGTGGGAATGGCCGTGGATTTTCCGGATCTTTCCCGGTTATGTAACCCCTCCCTGGCTCCCGCCGAGCTCCGGGTGCCGCCGCTGGTGACAAACCCCGCGTGGGGCTGGCCCCGCGCTGATTAATTAGGAAATTACATTTATATAATCCCTAATCCCCGGCTGGGCCTCGCCGGGGCTCGGGAATTACATCCAGATTAGCTCCGAGCCCGAGAAAACCCCAGGCTGGAATTATTGCCCGGGCACACATCAGCAAATTGGACTGATCTGGGACAAAACAGCCAAAATTCAGCTTTTTTGGGGCTTTATTTCCCTTAATTTCCTCCTCCCACGGGGCCTGCGAGGGGTGAGAGCTCTGTGCAGCCGGAGCTGATTCCGGCTGAACGTGGCCTTCGGTTTTCCCAACAAAATTGCTTTTATCCTTCCCAACATGTGTTCCCAAAGATTACAGGGCAGTAATCCCACACGGCTTAACCGGGGGGGGCTTTGGGATGGAATTCCCCTCTCCCACCCCAGCTGGGACTGGGAATCCTGGCCATGGAAACAGAAAGAACCTTAAGGGATAAAGGACTGGGAAGGAGGGATTAGAATACTTGGGGGGATTTGGGGGAGCTGGGCCATCACAACAAATCGTTTTTAAAGTGTTTTTGTGGATTTGGTTTGGGTTTTTTTTTTTTTGTGGAGGGCTGATTGGAAAATAGGTCGTGGCTGTGGATTGATCCGGAGCCGATCGTTAGAAAGGAGGAGTTCTCCCCTTAATTACAGGGACACATCCAGGAGGAAGCCTTGAGGCTTTGGGAATGCTCCACTAATGGACAGAGAGCCCTGCCTGGGCTCCAAGGGAATTTTGGGATCGATCCATCCTGGAAGGCACAGGGAGCCGAGCATATCCTTGGGAATGTCCTTCAGGAGGGGGTGAAATTCCCAATGGATTTGGGATGGGCTGGAAAGCAAGGAAAGGACTGGAATCCTGGGAATTCCCCTGCTCCAGGGGGTTGGGAGGATCCAGCGGGGCTGGGGCTGCACCCTCCTCATCCTGTCCTGGCGGTGGGATCTGGCAGGAATGGGATTCATTCCAGGTTTGGGATTTGCTGGAGGGGGGAATTGCAGATCCTGAGGATCCTGTTGTCTGGGATAACTACTGCTGTCCTGGGATAATTCCCACTGCCCTGGGATAATTCCTGCTGTCCCGGGATAATTCCCACTGTCTCGGTGCCTAAAAGGATTGTGAGGATTAAAGGAAATCACGAGACACAAATTCCAGCCCAAATCTGATTTTCCCCCAGGAATCAGGGTTAAAACTTTGGGAACTGTAAACTTTTCCCGTGGCCGCTCCGGAGGGGACATTCCCAGCAGCCAGGCCTATCCCCAGGTGCTCAGAGCAATTTTGGGATTCCAAACCCAATGGGATCAGCAAACCCCCCTTGGATTCCCTCATCCCACCAAAGCACTCACACGGAGATGGGGTTGGGTTTGGGGCTGGCTTTGCCCTGCCAGGACCCAAATCCTTTCGGATTCCCCATGAAATGTGGCAGGAATGTGCCCATGGATGCAGGGACACCTCCCACCACCAAAGCACTCACACGGAGATGGGGTTGGGTTTGGGGCTGCCTTTGCCCTGCCAGGACCCAAATCCTTTCGGATTCCCCATGAAATGTGGCAGGAATGTGCCCATGGATGCAGGGACACCTGCCACCCTCCCAGGGATGGAGCAGCCACAGCTTCTCCGGGAATTCCAGCCCAGCTGCTCCCCACCCTCCCAGGGGGGATTCCTTCCCAATATCCCGGCAGTCCCTGCCCTCGGGAAGGTGGGAATAACCCCCAGGAATAACCTCCCTGACTCGGAGCCCAGCATTCCCTTCCATCTCCAGGATTTTCCCCTCCAGCCCTGGAAAAATGTCAGTTTTTGGCCCCGTGTTCCGCAGCAGCGGCCGAGTCTCCAAGCTGGAGCTGTGGATTTTCCTCCTGTCAAGCAGAGTAAGGAGATTATCCTGCCGCAAATCTGATGGAAAAGATTCCCTTTAAAGTCACCGATAGAGCTCAATAAATAACGAGCTCCGGGGCTGCTTCCCAGAGATATGGGAACGGAAAAATGAAACATTCCAGTGGTTGTTACTGGAAGGGAAAATAGCCCCAAAGCAGCTCTGCCGGCAAAACCTCGGGGTTCTCCGGGCTTGGGGCAGACCCCAAATCACGGGTGGGGGTTTATCCCCCTCCTCCTGAGGGTGGACAAACAAGAAATGAAATTTAGGGGGTTGTGGGAGAAGGAGAAGGACTTGGAGGGGAAGGAGAAGGAGGAGAAGGACTCGGAGGAGGAGGAAGGGGAAGGAGGAAGAGGAGAAGGAATAGGATGAAAACAAGGAGGAGGAGGAGGAGGAGGAAGGGGAAGAGGAAAGGGAAGGAGGAAGAGGAGAAGGAAGAGGAAGAGAAGAGGACCAAAAGGAGGAGGAGGAGGAGGAAGAGGAGGAGGAAGAGAAAAGGGAAGAAGAAGGAGGAGAAAGAAGAGGAAGAGAAATAAAAGGATGAAAACAAGGAGGAGGAAGAGGAAGAGGAAGGGGAAGGAGGAAGAGAAGGAAGAAGAAGAGAAGAGGCCCAAAATGAGGAGGAGGAAGAGGAGGAGGAAGAGGAGAAAGAAGAGAAAGAGAAAGAAAGGGATAAGAAAAGGATGAAAACGAGGAGGAGGAGGAAGGGAAAGAGGAAAGGGAAGAAGGAAGAGGAGAAGGAAGAGGAAGAGAAGGAAGAGGAAGAATGACAAGAGCTGAGCAGAACTTGGGCTCAGCAGAATTCCGCTCAGGAATCTCCCCTCGGACACCGGGAGAGGCCTCGGGGACACGGCGGGCCCGGGCCCACCCAGCTCGGGTGGATCTCTCCACCCAGCTCGAGGATCTCCTCGCTCCTCCCGAGAGCAGGAATCGCGGCTCGGGGGAGCCTTTCCCTTTGTTTGTGCTTTTCCCTCCGCGGGCCGCCGGCGCTGCCGCTCCATTGGAAGCCCCGGGGATTTATGGCCTCTCCAGTTTATTGTCGGTACAGATCTTTATCTGCCCCGGGCTTATAACTGACATTTAAATTACACTGCAAACAATGAATCAATATTTATGGATTAGCGCGCCAATACGAGCTGTCCCGGGATTCTGGCTCCCGGCGAACGGGACAATGAGGTCAAGGTCAAGGCTTTGTCTGCTGAGGGCTCGGCACAGACAGGAGCTGCCAGCCGGGCATTGACTTCCTAATAGGAATGCATTTATGGCCGCCACTCGGCCCCCGCCCCCATTTCCCATCCCTGCCCTTTCCCGCTGATCACTGCGGATCACTCCGAGCCCCCAGCCCGGAGCGTGTCCCGGGAAAAACCCGGGACAAACACCCGGCTCCGCGCACCCCGCTGCTTTTCCAGCCCGGATTTCCCGAGGGGAGAGAGCCCGAGCCCCTGGGAGGGGATCAGAGCTTGGGAAATTCATCCCGGGCTCTGGGAACCCAGAGGAGGCAGGATCGACCCCGCAGCCCTAAAAACCTTCCTGGGATGGATTTGGGATCATCCCTGCAGCCCTAAAAACCTTCCTGGGGTGGATTTGGGATCATCCCTGCAGCCCTTAAACCCTTCCTGGCATGGATTTGGGATCATCCCTGCACCCCTTAAACCCTTCCTGGCATGGATTTGGGATCATCCCTGCAGCCCTAAAAAACTTCCTGGGATGGAGTCGGGATCATCCCTGCAGCCCTAAAAAACTTCCCGGATTGGATTTGGGATCATCCCTGCACCCCTTAAACCCTTCCTGACTTTCAGCTTCCATGGGAGCTTACTCCCTTTTCCTACCTGAAATCAGGAGTCAAGCTGGCCCAAAAACAAACAAAAAAAATTAAATATAATTATTTTTTCTTTTTTAGGGCCTTTCCAGGCCCCGTTCCTGTCCAATTCCAGCAGCAGCCGTGGGGATGTGGCCCCTGGGGACGTGCCTTGACAGTGCTGCGGGAACGGCTGGAATCAAGGCTCTCAGAGGGCTTTCCCAGAGGAATAATTCCCGAATTCCACGATTTTACCCATTTTTACAGCGCCAGGTACCTGCTGCTCGCCGCCTGTCACAATTCCCGGCCAGAGCCGGGGGCGATGCTCCCCGCAGGATTCTCCCCCCAGTCCTGCAGAGCTGCACCCCGAGCGGGAAATGGGGAAAACCAGGGACTGGGGGGATTTTCTGGCGCTGTTTTTGAAGCCGTGTTTATCCCCTCGTTAAAACCCAGCTGAAAACTTTCAGGGCTGAACGAGCCCCGTCCTCCTCCTCCTCCTCGCGTTTATTTACATTATAATCATCCCGGGCCTGCGAATTGTGTCAATTATTCTTTCCTCGGGGCGAGCCGAGGATTCTTTGTTCCTCGCTGGTTTACAAAAGTGAAATATAGGTGAGGTTTCGGACCTTTTAATCCCCCGATGTAATTACTGCTCCCCGCAGGCTCGGCCGCGTTCCGGCGGCGCTGCCGGGCCCAGATTAGACACACAAAGTCCCTGCTCTCCATCAAAGGCTTCCTTATCTGCCCGAGACAGCCGAACAACAAACGAGCCCCAAATCTCGCCGGCCGCGCTGTTTATTTGGCCGGGCCCGAAATAAATAAATGGGCTGCAGCCGAAGAGGGGCTGTGCCCTGGGAACGGCGCCGGGCTGGGAATGCCCAGGAGCCTGGAGAGGGCCCGCCGCCGCCGTGCGCCTTTGGAAGCGCTTTTTTCCACGTTTTAGGAGCCCAAAACGAGGATGAAACTAAAATGACACGAAGAAATAATCCCCCATTCAGCCCTGAAAGGATTATTCTAATTACTTTGATTATTAAAGATCAGACAGATTTTTTTTTCCCCCCCCCCCCCCTTTTTTTTTTTTTTTTTTTTTTCCTGCTAGCAGAAAGTAAACCAAGCCCCGAAATCCAAATCCTCGCTGGGAATTGAGGAACGTCTTAAGTAAACAGCGGGAACAAACGGGCTGTGTGAGGGGCCGCGGCAGCCGGCCCGGGGGGGCTCCTTTGTGCGGCCTCAATGGGGGCTAAACGCCCCCCGAGCCCCCCGAGCGGGGCCGCGCCTCGCCCCTTTCACATGCAAATGCGGGGTTCGCCTTTATCCGCTGCGAGCTGCGGCTGCCAAGCTGCGCCCGCCTGAAAGGGCCGGGCCGGGGGCTCGGGGGGCTCGGGGGCTCGGGGGGCTCCCCCGCCCCGGGAGGGGTCGCGCAGATGGTGCCGCCGAGCCCCCCGCCCCGGCCGGGCCGCGCTTCGTTCAAGGAGTCTGTTTGTTTCTGCTGATGAGGGCTGTTTAATTTGCACAGCGGTCTCATTAGGCCTAAACCACCAATTAATTCCTTTTGTTCTCATTAAACGGCTGATTCCGAAACATTTCGGCAGCCACAATGGATGGCTCCGAGCCGCAGCCCCGGCATCCTCCCCGCCGGAGCTGGCAGCGCTCCTGGAGCCCCGGCAGCCCCAAAAAAACCCTGGCACCGGCCCCGGCTCTGCCTGGCTGCCTCAGCATCCTCCCCGCATCTTCCCTGGGTACCCCAGCAGCACCAGGTCTCCCCTAGGTACTCCAAAATCTCCTCCAGCAGCTCAAAATCTTCCCTGGGTACCCCAACATCTCCTCCAGCAGCCCCTGCTCTCCCCTGGGTACCCCAGCATCCACCCCAGCGGTGCCAGCGCCTTCCCCGGGTGCTCCAAATCTCCTTCAGCAGCCCCAGCATCTCCTCCAGGCAGCCCAGCACCCTCCTGGCATCGTCCCCCGGCATCCTCTCCAGGCCTGGCGTGCTGCCCTGGAGCCCCAGCCCTGCCCCGGGTACCCCGGCGTTGTCCCCGGGCACTCCCTGGGTACCCCGCCGTCCTTTCCAGGTATGCAGCATCTTCCCCAGCTGCTCCAGCGTCCTCCCAACGCCTCTGGCACTTCCCCGGCAGCCCTGGCGCTTCCTTGGCAGTGCTGGCATCCCCCCAGGCAGCCCAGCCTCCCCCGGCGCTGTCCCTGCTCCCCAGCCCGGTCACTGGAAATCCGGGCACCGAGCGCTCCCGTCCCGCCCCAGCTGCTGCTGGAAAAGCAGGATCCCCGGCTCCTGGAGCACGGGCTGGGCTTGGCAGGCAGGCAGGCCGGGGTGCCGAGCTCTGCCCTTCATTTCCCCAAATCAAAATATAATTTGGGTTTTTAATTAATTTTTAAATTTTTTTTTCTCTCCGCTCCACTCTTTTTCCCGGGCCGGGAGGAGCCTGTGCCCGGCGTTTCCCGGCTCGGCCACACACGCTTCGCAGCCGCTCTGAGGAGTCCCTGACTGTCCCTGAGCGGTGTAATGTCCCCAGGTGTCGCCTTTTGCCTTGAGCCCCGCAGTTTTCCTGCGGCTCCGCCGGGCTTGGGCACCCGCACCAGAATTCCCAATCCAAGCCCAGCAGTCGGGACAGCCTGGATTTGGGGCTGGTTTTACAGTCAGGGCTGTGCTTTGGGATGTCCTGGAATGGTGAAAAGGAGAACACGGAGCAGCTCCAGGGCTGGAATTCCTCTGGAGCCGGCCTGGGAGAGCTGGGAATGTTCCCCTGGAGAGGAGAAGGGTCCAGGGAGAGCTCAGAGCCCTTCCAGGGCCTAAAGGGGCTCCAGGAGAGCTGCAGAGGGACTGGGATGGGGACAGGGATGCAGGGCTGGGATTCTCTGTTCCCCTGGAGAGGAGAAGGGTCCAGGGAGAGCTCAGAGCCCCTGAAGGGCTCCAGGAGAGCTGGAGAGGGACTGGGATGCAGGGCTGGGATTCTCCGCTCCCTCCCGGCCCTGCCAGCTCCCGAGGGAAGCTCTGTCCTTCCAGCCGGCATTCCCAGCCTCCCCAAACCCACGGATCCGCTGATCCCGGGGTGCAGGCAGCTCTCCCCTCGGTCCTGACCCTTTGCTGCCAGCCTGGAATATTCCGTGTCCATCCCTGCAAATCGCAGGGGAAGCAGAGGGCACGCGGTGCCAGCCAAGTGCCACCAGCCCTGCCACCAGGAGCCCTCTGGGTGCTCTCCCAGCCTGGAAATGCAGAGTTTTTATTAAATCATAAAAATCTCCCAGATCTCATCGAGACCCAGCAGCCCCAGCAGCGCTTTAATGCCATTTTTATATTTTCTGATTAATATCAAAGTGCTCAGCCCTGGGACCAAGCCAGCCCTGCACCCCTGGGGCCTCCCCAAAACCCTGGGGGTGACACTGGGGGTGACCCCATGGGGTGACACAGCCACACACAGCACTGGGGTAAACCCTGGGGGTGACACTGGGGGTGACCCAGCCTTGGGACCACCCCAAAACCCTGGGGGTGACCCCATGGGGGGACCCAGGTACCCCCAGCCCTGGGCTGCGTTTCCCATCCCAGGGGGTCCCTGCAGCCCCGGGGGCTCCGTGGCTTTCTCAGGGATCACAAACCCTCTGTGTGCTGCGTTTCCCATCCCAGGGGGTCCCTGCAGCCCCGGGGGCTCCCTCCTTTTCCGGGGATCACAAACCCTCTGTGTGCTCCCGGTTTTTGTCCGGGGCTGGAGCTGGCTCCGGAGGGAAGTGTTGTGTGAGGGTGTTGTGGAAAAGCCCTGGCTCCATCTGGGAGCTGTCAGGAAAAGGCTGAGCTCAATCACACGTTGTTATGAATAGCAGCATTTGAGCCTTTAAAACCTAAGCTTTTTTTTTTCTTCTCTTTTTATTTTTTTTCCTCATTTTTAAAAATATTTTTTTCCCCCTCCCCAAGGTAAATTCCAGCTGGGATCAACACTCCCCAGGAATTCCCCCGGAGGAAGTTGGCTGTTCACCAACTCATCTTGTAAAAAAAAAAAATAATAATAGTAAAAAAAAAAAGATTCATTATTCCTGTTGAGCTGAGATGAAACAATCCCCTGGAATTAACGAGGCTCCTTTTGGCCAGCCCAGCTTCTGCTCCAATGAAAGTTTTTATTGTTGCCCAGAAAAGCCAAAAATCCCAAATTCCCCCGGGGGGTGAGGACGGGGCTGCACTTGGGGCTCTCCCAGAGCTGCCCCCAGTCCCAGCGTTCCCAAATCCGGGATGCAATGCCAGGCAGAGAGCAGGGATGCTCCGGGCTCAGCAGGGGGACAAGAGCCTGGAATGTCAGGGGACAGCCCTGGGGACAGGAGTGGCAGTGCCGGGGACAGGAATCCAGGGAAAAGGGGGTTTTTGGTGGGGGGATGACGGAACCCTGGAATGCTTTGGGTTGGAAGGGACACGGAAGGACATCCTGGGACACCTCCCACTGACGCAGGCTGCTCCAGCCGGGCCTTGGGCACTGCCAGGGATCCAGGGGAAGCTCCCAGCTGTTCTGGGAATTCCATCCCAGCCCTCCCAGGGGACGATCCCTTCCCAAAATCCCATCCCTCCCTTCCCTCCGGGGCGGGAAGCCATTCCCCGTGTCCTGTCCCCAGTGTCCCCAGCCACGGGCACGCTGTGCCAGCCCCAGGACGGATTTTCCCAGCAGCGCTGGGATTTTTCCTGCTGGGCTGTTTTCCTTCCTTGCTTGCTGATATTTTTATTTTTATTATTTTTTATTTTTATTTTCCCGGGGTGGGTGAAGCTCAGGACCGCTCCTGCCGTGCTGCAGCGGGACCCCGGGAAGAGGAGCAGGACGAGCATCCCAGGGCCGCCCCCGCCCCATCGCTCATTATAACTCAATTACTGTAATTAAAGCGGCAGAGGCAGGGCCGCCGAAGGGAGCGGTGCCAGCGCAACCCTCGCTCGGCAGCGGCAGCGACAGCTGAGGGTGGCCCCGAGCGCCGCCGCCATCTGTCCCCAAGCCGGGGGTGGCACCAGGGCAGCAGGGCTGGGAGGGAGGGGAAAGGGCTGGGAAGGGATGGGGAGGGATGGAAAAGGATGGGAAGGGGATGCGAATGGGTGGGGAGGGAAGGGAAGGGAAGGGAGATCCCGTTATCCCGGGTTCCCCGGTGGGCAGATGCTGTGGGTGTGCCTGGGCAGAGCTGGATGTGTGCTCTGCTTTGTTGCTGGGGTGGGCACGGCTCAGCGTGGCACGGGACACAGAACGTGGGATGGGACACAGAACATGGCACAAGACACAAAACGTGGCACGGGACATGGAGTGTGGCATGGGGCACAGAACATGGGATGGGACACAGAACATGGAATGGCACAGGGCACAGAACGTGGAATGGGACACAAAATATGGCACAAGACTTGGAACGTGGCATGGGACATGGCACAGGACACAGAGCTTGGAATGGAGCACAGAACATGGCATGGGGGACACAGCAGGGCATAGGACACACAACATGACACAGGACATGGAACGTGGCACGGGACACAGAACATGGCCTGGGACACAGAACATGGCATAGGACATGGAACACAAAACATGGCATGGGACACAGAACATGGCACAGGACACAGAACGTGGGCTGGGACACAGAACATGACACAGGACACGGCATGGGGCACAAAACACGGCATGGGACACAAAACATGGCATGGGACACAAAACACGGCATGGGACACAAAACATGGCATGGGGCACGGCCTGGCCCAGCACGGCCCTGCTGCCCCTGGCCCTTTCCCAGTGCTGCCCTGCAGGGACACAGCCCCAGCCTGGCAAAGCAGTTTTGATCCTCCAGGACCAAACCCCTGGCCGCCTCCTCGGGAGCCCTTCTGTGCAGGGATTCCACGCTCACACAAGGAAACCACAACCAGCAAGACGGCAATGCCACCCAAAAATGCCAGGTGCCACCTTCACGTGCTCAGGATCCCGGGGTGGGATGGGACACAGAACATGGCACAAGACACAAAACGTGGCACGGGACATGGAGTGTGGCATGGGGCACAGAACATGGGATGGGACACAGAACATGGAATGGCACAGGGCACAGAACGTGGAATGGGACACAAAATATGGCACAAGACTTGGAACGTGGCATGGGACATGGCACAGGACACAGAGCTTGGAATGGAGCACAGAACATGGCATGGGGGACACAGCAGGGCATAGGACACACAACATGACACAGGACACGGAACGTGGCACGGGACACAGAACATGGCCTGGGACACAGAACATGGCGTAGGACATGGAACACAAAACATGGTATGGGACACAGAACATGGCACAGGACACAGAACGTGGGCTGGGACACAGAACATGACACAGGACACGGAATGTGGCATGGGACACAGAACATGGCACGGGATGGGACACAGAACATGGCACAGGACACAGAACGTGGGCTGGGACACAGAACATGACACAGGACACGGAATGTGGCATGAGACACAGAACATGGCACAGGTTGGGACACAGAACACGGCATGGGACACAGAACACGGCATGGGACACAGAACATGGCATGGGACACGGCCTGGCCCAGCACGGCCCTGCTGCCCCTGGCCCTTTCCCAGTGCTGCCCTGCAGGGACACAGCCCCAGCCTGGCAAAGCAGTTTTGATCCTCCAGGACCAAACCCCTGGCCGCCTCCTCGGGAGCCCTTCTGTGCAGGGATTCCACGCTCACACAAGGAAACCACAACCAGCAAGACGGCAATGCCACCCAAAAATGCCAGGTGCCACCTTCACGTGCTCAGGATCCCGGGGAATCCATTCCCTCGTGGGCTCCTGGCCATTTCCAGCTCTGCCTTTCCTGCCAGCGTGGGCCAAGCCTGACCTCAGAGCACCTTTAAAAACCCCCCATGGATTTATAACTGAAAATTCCAGAGTGGCAGGGGGCGTGGGAATAACCGAATTATAAAATCTGGGAGCTGACAGCACAAACGGGACTGGGAGAGCCCAGCAGCTCCTGGGAAAAGCCGAGTGCACCCCACGGAGTGCCGAGGGCAGCTGGGGAGGGAGGGAGGGGAGCCCCTTCCCTTTGCTGGGCAGGGCTGGAAGCGCAGCCGGAGCCACTCGGGGCCCTTCCCCTCCCCTGCCCGGGCTCTCCCCATCTCCCAACAAAGGATTCCTTGCCCTTCCCACCTTTTGATGGTCGCCGTGTCAGCCCCTGGCGCATCCAGCCTCCAAGGGGATGGAAATGCGCTCCCGAGCACTCCCCTGCCCTCCATCCCTCCCTCCCAGCAGGTCCTGTCACCTCCGATCCATCACGGGACGCTCCGGCTGGCCCAGCTCAGGGCAGGGCTTTGTCTCCATCAGCTCGGGAATGCCGCTGGGAATCCCGGGCACTGGGATTGCCGGGGCAGGATTCCCTGCTCCCACCCCAAATCCCGGCAGGAGCAGAGGTGCCAGGGTGCGGGAAGGGAGGGATGGGGTTTGGGATGCGCCGGGAGGAGCCCAGCCCCCGGCAGCACATCCCACGGGACGGGGGAGATGCTGAGGGCTGGGGATTTCTCCCACCGATCCTGGGCTCCATCCCACCTCCAGCACCACCCCCAAACTCGGGGGTCCCTGTCAGGGCTGGCCTGTGCCCCCCAACCCTCCCCTGTCCTGCCTTTCCCCCCACTCCGTGAAATTCCAGGGATCCGAGGGTTTAGAAACACTTTGCTTGCGGTCGAGCTTCAGTACATTGACTTTTTATTCTTTTTTTTTCTCTTTTTGGCCCTTTTTTACAAAAACCAGTGGTAGTTATTAACAGCTGTACAGATTCTGCTACATACTTTGGTGTGAAGTTGAGAGCCTGGCTCCGGGCGGCTCCGGAACACGCAATTCCTGCAATTCCTGCATTCCGGGGAGAAAAACCAAGCAGCGGAGCTGCAGCCCCCCGGGAGCCTGGGGGACACGAGCTGGGGGTGTCCCCAGTGCCAGGGGGGCCCTAGGGACAGCGCAGAGCCCCCGGCCCTGCCCAGCCCAGCCCCATCCGAGCAGAGCGCGCTCCGGAGCCCACGGAGCTGGGAATGCTGTGCCCGGGTCAGGGGGCACAAAGGGGCAGAGCTGCCCCCACAGATCCCAAAACCGACCCCAAAACACTCCCAGGACAGCCCTGGAGCCCTCCAAGGCTCTGCCGGCCCCAGGGCCAGTCGTTAATCTGAGCCAAACCACCCTAAAACGCCTTTCCCCAAAAGCAGCTTTAGAGAACTTTTCCTTCCTTGGATCATCAGTGCTCCAGGCTGATCCCACCCTCCCACGGAGCCCCCCCGGCCTGGAACATTCCCCCAGCTCAGCTCTGAACCCTCATTTCGCTGGGAACACCAGGCTTGGCCAGGAGAGCTCTCCTCCCTCCCAGCCCCTCTGGGACGGGACGGGATGGGGGCTCCTGGCAGGGCTGCAATTCCAGGTCCCGCCTCTCCATCCTCCTCTCCCCCCTCTCCAAACCGTTCTCCCCTCAACCCTAAACATTTTTTTTTCTCCTTTTGGACCAGATCCAACTCGCCAAAAATAATCCATAAAAATGCGGTATAAAAATCCTCTGCCGTGTGCCACGATACAGGTGAGCACTTCTGCTACACAAATACTTTTATTTTCCCGTTAGGTCTTCGTTTGTTTTTTTTTTTTTTGTCTTTTTTTTTTGTCCTTTTTGGAACCCTTTAGTACAAAAGGCCTGTGGGGGGAGGGAGTTGCTCCATAAAACCAGAAGACACAAGACCATAAAGCCCACAAGGACCACAAACAGCCCCCCACCACACACAAACCCTACTTGTTAGTAAACTTTTCGCTTTTAAAAAAAACTGTATTTTTTTTTTGTCTTTTTTTTTTCAAGGTTATCAATTCTAATTCTTTACTTTCATTTGAATACAAAACACATAAGTTTGCTATTATCTTTCGTGGCTCCCTGAGCTGAATTTTCTAAGCTTTCTTTGAAATCACTCCTCATTTGCTTCTGTCCGAAGACCAAGAAGGGCTTGCGTGGGCTTCCCCTTTTCTTCAAACATCCAAGCACGGAAAAAAAAATAAGGATAAATCCATAAATCCATCTATAAAAAACAAACCCCAAGGTGATTGTGTTGATGTCCCGTCAGTAGCTGAGGATCCGAGCGATTCCCCACCATCACTAACACACGACGCACGACAGGAGGAACAACTTTTCACCAGTGGACATCTCTGCTCAGCCTGGATGGCAAAGTCCCCACGGACACTTCCGGAGGGGGGAAGGAAAAGGGGGAAAAAACCCCCAAAAAACAAAAACCAAAAAAAAAAAAACCAACCAAAAAAACCCCCAGAATAAAATTGCCACCACCAAAACCATCAGTGGAATACAATTACAGCAGACAAAAATACACAACTAAGTGTACTGGGAGGGTCCCCCCTTCCCACGCTATTTCCTAGTCCAGTATTTACATTTTTCACAAGTCTTATGCGGGATGCACAAAAAAAAAGTCCCAATAAAAAAAGGAGTCCTTTATAGTGCCACCAAAGCCAGACGGAAAGAACCAGAAAACAAAACAAAAAAAAAATCAAAAGGAACCCCAAAACCTTAAAACCAAATAAAAATCCGTTTAGGGCTTCCATGTGTGCCAGAGTTGCAGATCTCCAAATAAATCCGAGTGCGGCGGGGCCGGGCCCGGGGCCTCCCCTCGGCATTCCCGGAGCATTCCCGGTGCTGCAAATCCCAGGCTCAGTAGATGACCTCGTAGACCGTGGCCTTCTTGTCCCCAGAGCCCGTGACGATGTACTTGTCATCCGCAGAGATGTCACAGCTCAGCACGGACGAGGATTCCTTGGACTGGGGACAGCGGGAGGGGAGAGAACACGTCAGGGTGGGAGAGACAGAAACCAGAGGGGTGGGAAAGAGAGAGAGAGAGAGAGGGAACCCAGCAGGGTGGGAGAGAGAGAGGGAACCCAGCAGGGTGGGAAAGAGACAGAGAACCCAGCAGGGAAAGAGAGAGAACCCAGCAGGGTGGGAAAGAGACAGAGAACCCAGCAGGGAAAGAGGGAGAACCCAGCAGGGTGGGAGGGAGAGAGGGAACCCAGCAGGGTGGGAGGGAGAGAGGGAACCCAGCAGGGTAGGATTCCAGGATCTCCCAGCAGGGTGGGATTCCAGGATCTCCCAGCAGGGTGGGATTCCAGGATCTCCCAGCAGCATCCATGCTGGGAGCAGCACCACATCCCACACCTGACACCCACCCGGCCGCCCCAAAGGATCTCCCCTCTCTCCAGGGTAATTGGGAATGGGATCTGGGAGCAGCCCCCACCCCGGGGCCTTCCCAAGCTCTCCCACCTGGAAGATGCTGGCTCCGTAGGGCGTCCTCCAGGCGTTGAGCAGGTTGTCCTTCCCAGTGCTCACAAACCACTTCCCTGCGTTGGGAGTTTGGGATCAGCAGCTGAACCCTGCTGGTGCCACCTCCCCACCCCTTCCCTGTCCCCACAGTCTGTCTGAGCCCAGAGATTTGGGAGAAATGGGAAAACCTGGGGGTTCCCTGGGAGCCCTGCCCAGCCCTGCTCTTCTGGGACAATCCCAGTGCTGCCTCCCACCTCCAGTGGTGCTCCATGGCTGTTTGCAGCCACAGCTGGGATGGGGTTATAGGAATGAACCCTGCCAGAACCAGGATGGGTTTATGGGAATAAACCCTGTGAAAACCAGGATGGGTTTATGGGAATAAACCCTGTGAAAACCAGGATGGGTTTATGGGGGGAGGGAGAGAGGGAACCCAGCAGGGTGGGAGGGAGAGAGGGAACCCAGCAGGGTGGGAGGGAGAGAGGGAACCCAGCAGGGTAGGATTCCAGGATCTCCCAGCAGGGTGGGATTCCAGGATCTCCCAGCAGCATCCATGCTGGGAGCAGCACCACATCCCACACCTGACACCCACCCGGCCGCCCCAAAGGATCTCCCCTCTCTCCAGGGTAATTGGGAATGGGATCTGGGAGCAGCCCCCACCCCGGGGCCTTCCCAAGCTCTCCCACCTGGAAGATGCTGGCTCCGTAGGGCGTCCTCCAGGCGTTGAGCAGGTTGTCCTTCCCAGTGCTCACAAACCACTTCCCTGCGTTGGGAGTTTGGGATCAGCAGCTGAACCCTGCTGGTGCCACCTCCCCACCCCTTCCCTGTCCCCACAGTCTGTCTGAGCCCAGAGATTTGGGAGAAATGGGAAAACCTGGGGGTTCCCTGGGAGCCCTGCCCAGCCCTGCTCTTCTGGGACAATCCCAGCGCTGCTTCCCACCTCCAGTGGTGCTCCATGGCTGTTTGCAGCCACAGCTGGGATGGGGTTATAGGAATGAACCCTGCCAGAACCAGGATGGGTTTATGGGGATAACCCAGGGAATGAACCCTGCCAGAACCAGGATGGGTTTATGGGAATAAACCCTGTGAAAACCAGGATGGGTTTATGGGAATAAACCCTGTGAAAACCAGGATGGGTTTATGGGAATAAACCCTGTGAAAACCAGGATGGGTTTATGGGAATAAACCCTGTGAAAACCAGGATGGGTTTATGGGAATAAACCCTGTGAAAACCAGGATGGGTTTATGGGAATAAACCCTGTGAAAACCAGGATGGGGTTATGGGAATAAACCCTGTGAAAACCAGGATGGGTTTATGGGAATAACAGCCACCAGAGCCAGGATGGGTTTATGGAGTAACCCCCACCACAACCAGGATGGGTTTATGGGATAACCCAGGGAATAAACCCTGCCAGAACCAGGATGGGTTTATGGGAATAACCCCCACCACAGCCACGATGGGATTATGGGAACAACCCAGGGAATGAACCCTGCCAAAACCAGGATGGGTTTATGGGGATAACCACAGCCACAGCCAGGATGGTTTTATGGGGATAAACCTCACTACAGCCGGGATGGGTTTATGGGAATAAACCCCAAGTGCAGCATCCATGGGATGGATCCTGCTGGAAACATCCCTGCTCATCCCCCCTCGCTGCGCTGAGCACCGTCCCCTCCTGCAGTTCACGGACATCCCGCTTTCCCAACCCCTGGCAGTGCCCATGGCCAGGCTGGATGGGGCTTGGAGCAGCCTGGCACAGAGGGAGGTGTCCCAGCTGCAGGTCCCTCCCCAGCCATCCACCCCAGGGCTCCAGGATGCCATCCCTGCCGCGCTCACCGCAGTAGGCGAATTTGAGGGAGAGCACGCAGCTCTCGTGCAGGTGCAGCTGGTACTTGTCGGGCTTGGTGTGGTGCAGCACCTCCACGTTGCTGCTCTCCATGCCCACCGCCAGCCACTCGCCCGTCGGGCAGTACCCCAGAGAGAAGATCTGTGGGTAGAAGTGGGGTAAGGGGAGATCAGCGGGAATTCCCGGCCCCCCACGGAAGGGTGGGATGAGGGATCATCAAGGTGACTCTCCCAACCCAACTGTTCTGGGATCTGTGGCACTGCTGGAGCTGCTGGCCAGCCCCAGATGGATGGAGCAGGTGGGGAGAGGCAGATCCCTGCGTTGGGAGGGCTCCATCCCTGTGTGTCCCTTGCCAATGGGACACAAGGTCCCAGCTCTGCCCCTCTGGATCAGGGCTCTGGGAGGCTCTGCTGGAGGAGGCAGGATCCTGATCCCTGACCCCTGCTCTCATCCCACCCCAGGACATCCAGAGATCCCAGTTACATCCACAGGCAGCCCATGAAAAGAACTGCTTCCTCAACAGCAGCCTCATCCTGCAAGGATGGAAAAGGAGAGCTGACACAAGATCCAGGGAGCCCCATGGCTCCAGCATTCCTGGGGCATCCCAAAACCAGCGGGAACAGCCATGCTCGGAGCTCCCAGGGGGTTTTCCCAGCAGGAAAAGCCCCTCCAGGGAGCCAGGGGCGAGCAGGAACCCCTGCTTTCCGTGGGGATGGATCCCTGAGGCTGCCCCCTGCTCCCTGGCCCTACCTGGGAGGTGAAGTCGTGCTGCTGCAGCTGCCGCCCTTCCCGCAGGTCCCAGGAGCGCACCGTGTTGTCCAGGCCCCCCGTCCACAGCTTCGTACCGTCGTGGGAGATGTCTATGCAGCTGGCCCCGTCCGTGTGCCCTTGGAACTGCCTGGGGAGCAGAAAAAACCATGGAGGTCTGCAAGGGGAGCGCTAGGAACAGCACGGAGCCGCGTTCGAGGCGCTGAGATGAGGTTTGTGTGCCTCGTCCACACCAAATATCCCTGGAAATCCATCCAGGAGCATCCCGGGCTGAGGAGCAGCAGCCTGGCCAAGGATGGGGCTGGCTTAGGGATGAGCACCAGGAGATGGTGCAGCATCACCAGAGGGTGTTCCAGGCTCCAGCCCCGAGGGGATGGGGCACTCCCCATCCCCCATCCCTGGAATGTTTGAGGCCAGGATGGACAGGGCTTGGAGCAACCTGGGATAGTGCAAGGTGGTTTTGCCCATGGAAAAGAGGAAAGGGACGTTGATGGGAGGGAAGAGACCATGATGGGGAGAAGAGGAAAAGGGACATCGATGGGGAGAAGAGGAAAAGGGACCATGATGGGCAGAAGAGGAAAGAAACAGCAACGGGGTGGGGAAAGAGGAAAATAGAGATTGATGGAAGGAAGAGGAAAGGAATATTGACAAAAGAAGAGGAAGAGGGACACTGACAAAAGGAAGAGGAAAAGGGATACTGACAGAAGAAAAGAGACATTGATGGAAGGAAGAGGAAGTGGGACATTGACAAAGAAGAGCAAAAAGGACACTGACAAAATGAAAAGGAATGCTGACAAAAGGAAGAGGAAAAGGGCTGTTGTGGGGGAAGAGGAAAAGGAACACAGACAGAGAAGACTAAATGAAGGCGATGGGATGCAAACACCTTTAAGGCCCTTCCCAGCCCAGCCCAGCGCAGGCTCCCCGAGCAGCAGCAGCCGGCGGGCGCTCACCTGACGAGGGTCTGGTTGTGCAGGTCCCAGACGGCGATGTTGCCGTCGCTGCAGCACGAGAAGCACACCTTGGCGTCGGGGCTGATGGCCAGCGCGTAGCACGCGGGCGCCGACGACGTCAGCTCGGCCTTGATGCGCGGCGTGGGCGACGCCAGGTCCCAGATGGTCAGAGTGCTGGCCTCGCCCCCCACGATCAGCGTGCGCCCGTCCGGCAGCAGCTTGCAGGAGCGGATGTAGTTATCCCTGTTCTGGGGACACACGGGACCGTCAGCGACGGCCTGGGGACCGCGAGATGGTGATGGAAGGGACGGGGGGGAGAGGAAAAGGGATGTGGAGGGGCAAGAGGAAGGGAGTGCAACTGGGTGGGAAAAGAGGAACAGGGACGTTGAGGGTGAAAGGGGAAAAGGGATGTTGATGGGGAAGGGGAAAAGGGACGTTGATGGGGAAGGGGAAAGGGGATGTTGATGGGGAAAGGGGACGTTGATGGGGAAGGGGACGTTGATGGGGAAAAGGGAAAAGGGACGTTGATGGGAAAGGGGACGTTGATGGTGAAAGACACAAAGGGACATTGATGGGGAGAAGAGGAAAAGGGATGTTGATGGGGAAAGACAGATAACAGGAAGAGGAATAAGACAGTAACAGGAGACAAAGAGGTGGTAATGGAGAAGAGCAACAGGATGTTAAGGGGGGAAGAGGAAAGGGAGGGCAGCAGGGGAAAGAGGAAACACAAATGGCAACGTAGGGTAGAGAGGCTGATGTTAACGGGGAGAAGATGATTAACAACATCGGAGGCGGGTGCAGGCAGGGGACAAGCCCTGGGGACAGCAGCAGCCCCACCACGGGGACTCCAGCCGTGCCAGCCTCACCAGGCAGTCCAGCTGGGAGATGGGGCTCTTGCTGCCGGGCTGGCTGATGTCCCAGATCTTGACGCAGCCCTTGCCGCCGGTGTAGACGTGGCGGGTGGGGTTGCTGATGGTGACGGCGCACACCACCTCGCCGTGGCTCAGCGTGTTGATCTGCCGCGCGTGCCGCGGGATGCCGGGCCCCGCCAGCGCGTCGTGCGGGAACGGCACCGGCTGCATCTGCCCGTCCGCGCTCACGTGGAACGAGTACGCCCTGCGGGGGGAGAGGGCTCAGCTCCAGGCTGAGTGAAGCACCAGCCCCCAGTGAAGGCCTCCCTCGTGTCCCTCCTTGTCCCCTCCGATCCCACAAAAATCCAAGCGGCGCTTACGGTTTCCCTCCAGGGATGGACGCCAGGCTGGAGGGCAGGCCCGGGGCTCGCATGGGTGGGTGAGGGTCAAACCCGACCTGCCAAGAGATGCACGGACACGGTGAGGCCAGGAATGGCACACGGCTTCCCATCCATGACCCCTGGGGACACTGGGCAGCTCCCGCTGTTCCCCTGCTGCTCAAAGCTAACTGGCATTTCCCCCTGGCAGGAAGGGCAACCAGCCAAAGGTTCTGGGTCTGCGAGAACCAGGGGGGACATGCTCTCTCTCCCACTGTTGTTCCCAAGCCCCAAGGGACGGATTCAGCCACGCTGTGCACAGCACCCCGAGGGCAGAAACCCCAGTCCGTGCTTTAGTGGCAGAGACCCCAACCTCTCCTTTAGTGGCAGACACCCCAATATCTGCTTTAGTGGCAATGTTTGACTCCTTGTTCTGCCTTAAAACAGGAGTTTAGTGAGAGGAATGGGAAGGGGGTTGAGGAATGGGATAAGGGGCCAAGGAACAAGTAAGGGGCCAAGGACCAGGAAGGAAAAACCCCAACCCAGTGGCACATGCACGTCACCCCACCACGAAGCACCTCCATCCCCACCCCTTCAAGCCAAGCACAGCTGGCTTTGCGAAGGAGCCCCAGCCTGCCTCCCAGCCCCAGGAGCCCCCCCAGCCCTCCCCCCGGCAGAAAGGAGCTAAAAGTGCTACGTACAGCTCCAAAGCTCACCATTGGTGACCGGCCGTAGGCGGCGGCGGCGGCAGCGGCTGCGCTCATCTGCGGGGGGAGGTTGTGCAGCCCCGCGTAGGCGCCGGGGCTCGTCAGAGACCCGTTCATCTCGTGGTGCCCCATCATGGCAAAGGGCGCCGCGTAGGAGCCCGCGATGGAGATGGGCGTCCGCAGGGCCGAGGCTGCGGGAGGGGGCACGGTCAGGCAGGGGGCACGGGCAGGGAGGGGACATGGCTGGGACACGGACAGGGAGCTGGGGACATGGGCAAGGACACGGGCAGGGAGGGGACACGGGCAGGGAGTGGGACATGGACACGGCTGGGACATGGGCAGGGAGCTGGGGGACACACAGGCAGGGAGCTCGGGACACGGGCACGGCTGGGGACACGGCTGGGACACGGGCAGGGAGTGGGGGGACACACGGGCAGGGAGCGGAGCAGAGCACGGCCACAGAAAAACCCAACACCACGGAGTCCAACCCCACCTTCCTCCCAGCCCGGAGCACTGAGTGCCACGTCCCTGGGATGGGGCTCTCCACCACCTCTCCCTGGGCACCCTTTTCACAAAGAAATTCCTCTTGATGCCCAACCTGAACTTCCTCTGGCACAGCTTGAGGCTGACCCCTCATCCCAACCCCGCTCACTCCACAATCAGCCCTCCCTCCTCACCCCATCAGCCGTCCAGACCCAGATGAGGTCCCCCATAAACCTCATCCCCCACAAACGCAATCCCCCCCAGAGCTGCTGTTCCCCGTTGTCAGGGCCAAGCCGAAGCTGCGCTGGGGACAACGGTGACACCGTGGTGACACCTGTACCCACCCAGGGGGTCCATGCCGCTGGGCTTGCCGGGCATGGGCCGCAGCCCCGGGGTGCTGCTGGTGCCCGGGGTGGGAGCGTCGTTCCTGGGCGTCGGAGTGTTGGACTTGAGGCCGGGCGTGGAGGATTTGTCATTCTGTGGGAAGAAGGGATTGAGAAGGAGCGGTGAGCTCCAGCTGCTGGGAGCCACAGCCCCAGGGAGCCCCAGGGGGACGTACGTGGCCCAGGTCCTTGGTCTTGGAGGAGGGAGTGCTGCTGGAGGAGGCCACGGAGGCCGGGCTGTTGGGAGCGTCCCCCTTCTTCAGCCCGCGGGCTTTGTCCAGGCCGTTCTCCGGGGGGGAGTGGGCCGGGCTCACCCGGGGGGTGGCGGGGTCCTGCCAGGGGGGAAAAGCCTTGCAATTCCCACAGTGGGAAGGAGGGGCTCCCTCCTGCTGGTGTTGGGAGGCCCCCGAGGAATCGGCTCCCACATCCCAAAGGCAGAGCTCACCTCGTTGGAGACATCGACCACCAGGTCATCGCTCTTGTCACCATCGCTGTCCTGGAACACAAAATGTGTCACACCCCGCAGAGAGCTCCAAAAACTGGGGGGATCAGCCCCCCGAGGAGCCAAACCACCCCAACAGCAGCAGGACACCCGGGATGGAGATATGGGGTTATTTTTTTCGTGGAAAAGGTGGTCGGGTGTTGGAAGGGGCTGCCAGGGCAGGAGTGCAGCCAGCCAGGGGAGTGCATGTGGCACTTGGGGACACAGATTATGGTGGCCTTGGCAGTGCTGGGGGATGCTTGGACCCCATGGCCTCCAAGGCCTTTTCCAGCCTGGACGATCTCAAGGTTCTCTGACCCACATCAAACCTACAAAGCACCACCCCAACCCCGCTTTCTGCCCCCAGGTGCTGCCCCAGGGGTCCCCGTGGCCTCCAGGGCTGTCACTGCCACTCACATATCGGCTCATGCTGTCCTTCTCCTCCGCTTTCCTCTTCTTGGAGTCGATGCTGTAGTCCGTGGAGCTCCGGTGCTTCTCGCTGGCCCGCAGGCTCTCCGAGGGGGACACGGAATTATTCTGTGGGGATGGCAGAAGCCTTGAAGGTGGGGCAGAAGGAAACGGGGCTCCACGAGCAGCAGGTCCCAGGGGACAGGGATGAGACCCCCCCCTCGTCCCCCCCATGCCACAGGATCCAGGGGACAGATCAACATCAGCCTCGCTGGGAGCACTGGGAATGCCGTGAGGATGCCCATGGACACCTGAGCTGCTTTGCTGCAATAGCAGGAAAAAGCAGGAGGAGGTTGTTTATAAAATCATCTGGGAAAAGCCACATGGCCAGGAACAGCAGGGCACAGCTCTGGAATTGCACAGCTCTGCTCATTGGGAATTCTGTCCTTGTCTCAGGCAGCAAAGCCCAGGACATGCTGGCATTCCCAGGAAAGCTCCAGAGCCCAGGAGCTCTCCCTCTGGCAGAGCTGGGAGCCTCAGCCAGGAGGAGCAAAGCAACAGCTGCATCCCAGCCCCAGTACCAAAGGACATCCACAAAACGTCCTGGAAAACCCACGCGACCAGGAGTGCCATGGCACGGGGGAATTCTGCCCTTGCTCCAAGCAGCAAAACCCAGGAGATGCTGGCATTCCCAGGGAAGGCTGGAGGCAAACACGGCAGCACAAGAGGAGGACGCCTGGCCCTGATCCTGCATTCCCTCCCCAGTCCCTGGGAGCAGCAGGATCCATTCCCATTCTCTCCCTGCACAATCCCCCCTCAGTCCCTGGGAGCAGCAGGATCCATCCCTGCTCCCTCCCCTCAGTGCCTAGGAGCAGCAGGATCTATCCCAGTTCTCTCCCTGCACATTCCCCCGTTCAGTCCCTGGGAGCAGCAGGATCCATCCCTGTTCTCTCCCTGCACATTCTCCCCCTCAGTCCCTGGGAGCAGCAGGATCCATCCCTGCTCTCTCCCTGCACATTCCCTCTCCCCAGTCCCTGGGATCAGCAGGCTCCAGCCCCGCTCTCTCCCCCAGCCTGCCAGCCCCGCGTTCCCGAGCCGTGCCCGCCTTTCTTCCCCGGCTGAAAGGGAGAACCAAAGCAGTTCATGTTTCTCCTCGGTCCCCACTAAGCAGCTTTGGATAACACGGAGCTCTTTCTTCCCAGGCAGTCATGCTGAAAACCCTCGCAGCTCCCAGAGAATCATGTCAGGCATTTAGAGGCATCGATCCATTCAGCCCCGCTCCTGGCCCGCCGCCAAGGAACTAAATATTTTTTATTGCACAGGCAAAGGCTGGGGAAAATATGAATGACTAACGCTGATTATCGCACACATTAAACCTCCACGGGGAATACCCTGGCTCGCAGTTTATGGATTGGGAAGCTGCCCGGCTCCGACG
Source organism: Passer montanus (assembly GCF_014805655.1). Classification (NCBI taxonomy): domain Eukaryota; kingdom Metazoa; phylum Chordata; class Aves; order Passeriformes; family Passeridae; genus Passer; species Passer montanus. Next base: position 17,275,323 of record NW_024369929.1, read on the forward strand.
GCCCCCTGCCCGCCCCAGGAGCGGGTTAATGATGCCCAATTCCCCTCTGCTCCCCCCTCAGAGCACTTCCCTTCCCTGCTCTCCAAAGGGCCGTTTGTGGGCTCGGGGCTGGCAGGAAATCGCTGCCAAGCCGCAGCTCAGCCGCGCTTTGTCCTGGCAGCTTTTCACACGGAATGCTGGGCTGGGGAACGAGCTCCGGCATCACCCAGCCCGACCTGGACCCAGCCCCAGCCTGTCACCAGCACGGGGAGCTCGGGGACACGGCCAGGCCCTGCTTGGGCAGCTGCAGGGCCTCCCTGCGCTGCCCCTTCCGATGGTTCACCGCCCTGTCCATGGAGGAATTCCTCCTGATGTCCCATCTTCCCTGAACAGGGTGGGAGGTGCTGCCCCAGCCCCATTCCATGAGCCCCACCTGGCTCCTGCCACCCTCCACATCCTCCCATCCCAGCTCCCAGGGAATCCATCCCAAGGGCAGCCTCTGAGGTGTCTCCAAAATCCAGGGATTTCCCCGGTCAGGAGCTGCTCGAGCTTCCAAGCCCTGCATAACACAGAGAAATAACCAAGCCCATCCCAGATAAGGTGGCCCAGGAAATGGGAGGGTGATCAGGAAGGAACCAGCCTCCCCGAGCACCCAGGGGCTCTGGCTCTGACCACGCTCACTCAGCCAAAATGATGGAAATGGAATTTCCTGATGTGCTGCCACAAGCAAAGCACAGGGATTTCAATCCCATTTCCAAAGCACCACCACGGAGAAGGTGACTCTGCTCATCCCAGCACAGCTCTTCCAGGCAGGATGAGGGATTTTATTGCCTGGTTTATTGCTCAATAAGACCTGTGCCAAAGGCAGCCCTGCAGCTCTCAGGCACCAGGTGGGTTTTTAAGGGATAAATCAAACTCAGCCGTGCAGCCACCAGAAAGTGGGAGCAAAAGGAAGGAATGGGACTTACTGCACTTGAGTCTCGCTCTTCAGGAGGTGCCAGGGCAGAGGGGAGGGCACGACCAAAACAGAGACAGGAAAATAAAGCAAGTTAGGATAAGTCTTAAACCAAAAAATAAACCCAGAACCTCCTCGTGCTCTTAAGTCAAACCCTTAAACTCCAGCCCTGTCTGGGCTCTCTCCAGCTTTAGAATCTCCCTCCATCCATCTCTCTCTCCCATCCAATTCCTGCCCCTTTGTCCATGTGATTGATCTGGACATGCCCTGGATGCAAAGGGAATGGCAGCAGCCCCAGGTCTGTCCCTGGAGTCACCCCACAGCCCTGGGGGCTCAGCTCCACACCAGGAGCTGGCTCAGCCCTTCCTCTGCACCCACATTGTGCATTTTCCCTGGAATCTCTGGCAATCCATGCAGAAAAAGGAATGGAACAGGAGCATGGCTACCAATAGTTTTGTCTCACTGCTTTTTTTCCCACCCCAAATCCCCCAGCAGAGCCCAACAGCTCAGGGAGGCTGTGGGAACCTGCCCTGCTAGCAGGAGAGGGGAAATATCCCAGATCCTCCTGTGCTGGGGGACCTGCCAGGACAATCCTGAACACTGCTGGTTTGCAGCTGGATCCACAGACCCTTCCATCTGCTAACAAATGGTCAGATCCCAAATAATGGGGAAAAGCACCAAGCTGCTGCTGCACAGAGCTGGGTCCCTGACCACGGGAAGGCCCTGGTGGTGATGGAGAGGAGGAGGAAGGGGAGGGTGAAGGCTGCTTTCCCATTAAGGCCCAGCACAGGAAGTGCAGCCAGGCTCCACCAAAGGCTGCGCATCATTTTAGGGAATTCTGCATCCCTAAAAGGGTAATCCCATGACCTGGATGCAGCCGACCTGAGGGGTGGGAAATGAGCCATGACAGGACCAGGGAGCTCCCCCAACATCTGAGGGACCTGGAGCAACTCCTGAGGAGGCCACAGAGCTGCTCCAGGGACTGGAGCCAGGCTGGGAATGTTCCCCTGGAGAAGCGAAGGCTCCAGGGAGAGCTCAGAGCCCCCTAAAGAGGCTCCAGGAGAGCTGGAGAGGGACTGGGACAAGGGACAGGAGACAGGGAATGGCTTCATGTGGAAAAGTGGAATTTGGGTGGGATATTGGGAAGGAATTGTTCCCTGTGAAGGCGGCACAGGGTGCCCAGAGCAGCTGGATCCCTGCAAGTGCCCAAATCCAATGTTCCCTGTGAAGGCGGCACAGGGTGCCCAGAGCTGGATCCCTGCAAGTGCCCAAATCCAGCCCGGAGCCCCCCGGGTGTCATTTTTAACCTTCCCCTCCCTTCCCCCAAGGCAGCCTGGGACCGTGGCCATGGGGGCAGCCGCCCCTCTCACCTCTGTGGTCCAGGTCGTGGTGGTTCTTCTCGTCCTTGACGGCCAGGTGAGCCTGGCTGCCCAGGGCGCCGAGGGCCAGCAGCCCCGAGCTGCTGCCGCTGACGGGCGGGATGCCGGGGGGCTGCAGCCCCGAGGGGTGCGGAGGCAGCTGCACCGGGGGGCCGTGGGCAGCGTGCGACAGGTGCTGGGCCTGGAGCTGCTGCTGCTGCAACGAGAGCGCCAGTGAGCCGCGGGGGACAGGGACGGGGACAGCAGGGGACCGCCCGGGCAGGGACGGCCCGGCGGCGCCGGGAGAGACCCCGCTGCATGCCTGCAAGGAGAAGCCCCGTTAGCAGGACAGAGGGGCCCGGGATATCCCCAGGGATGTGCCCAGGATGTCCCCAGGGGTGTCCCCAGGGGTGTCCCCACAGCCCCTGGCACAGCACACACACGGCTGCTCCCCAGGACAATCCTGCATTCCCAGAGCGCTCATCCCTGAGGATATGGTTAGTTCGGGTTTTCCAGCAGTAAAAGGGAAAAAAAACCCTCAGGAATCCCACCCAGGAGGCAGAGATTCCGTGGCTGGAGGGCAGCAGCTAAACCCGGCAGAGGGAGAAAGCTGCAGCACCCAGGAGGCTCCCAGCCAGCTCAGCACAGCGCAGCTCTGCTCATCTGCTCAGGAGCAGCTCCCAGGTGCTGCATGGGGGGAGGAAAAATCCACACAATGGCCTGGTCCCATCAGACCCTGCTGCTCCCAGCCCCTTTAGACACTGGATAAATGCTGCAGGGATTCTCCATTCCCACCATGGGGCTGGACATAACCCCCCACGTTCCCTGGAGCTGCAGCCCAGCCAGGATAGCACAGGGCCCCAGCTGCTCCCAGGGTTTTTTGGGATTGAATCCCATCCCATCCCATCCCAGCACTCCTCCAGCCATGGAGAGTCACTGCCCGCTCCAGCTGAGCTGGAAAAAGCTGAACTGCAGCTCTGGGGAGAGAAGGGAAAACCAGACACACTCCCTGCTTCAAACAACCTTGGAAGAAAACCAGCTGAAATCCCAGGAGCCACTTCCGTGAGCCCCCGGGCCTGCCCTGTGCAGCCAGGAGGGTCTTGGAGCTGCTGCTGCTGCCTGGGACCCTCCTGCCTGCACCCACAGCCCCCCAGCAGGGAAACCACAGCTGGGCATCTGAGCACAACGGGAATCACGGGCTGGGGACACCCGGAACGAGGGGACACCTGAGCTGCAGCACAGCCCCCCAGCCCACTCCAGGCCCCCACATGCAGCCTGGATCAGGATTTGTCCCAGGGCACTCCAAGGGGCAGAGATGGACAGCAGGACCTGCTGGCACAAGGGCCAGCCCAATGGACACCCCCAGGAACACACCAAAAACACTCCTGGGGATGGAGGGCTCCCCAAAACAGTGCCCCCAGGGATGGAGGGCTCCCCAAAACAGTGCCCCCAGGGATGGAGGGCTCCACTCATGTTCCCAGCAGTTCCACCACGGACATTTCCAGCCCCTCTTGGCCAGAGCTGCAGAAGGTGCTCCCAGGTGCCCCTGGATCCCTGGCAGTGCCCAAGGCCAGGCTGGAGCAGCCTGGGACAGTGGCAGTGTCCCTGCCATGGCTGGGGTGGCACTGGGTGGATTTAAGGTCCTTCCAACCCAAAGCATTCCATGATTCCATGGGAAGTTTCCCCACACCAAGTCCAGGTTTTGGGGGAGCAGCCCTGGCCCATTCCTGATGGAAGAATCCATTTTGGGAAGCAGAAGGTGATGTCCTGTCCCACTCCATGGACACAGCAGGATGGAGCAGGCCCTTCCAAAGCTGCTTTCTCATCCCTGAGGGATGGAGAGGGAAATCCCATTCCAGAAGAAGATTCCAGGTGGGAGCTGGGGGCAGAAGCCACAGCCCCAGGCACAGGAGATCCATGGAAGCAGCTCTGACATCCCAGCTGCAGCAGGAGCCACACGGAGAAGGCCACAGGCCTCTGCTGCAGGACATCCATAAATCCCTGAGCCCTCCAAAAGCAGGAGCTGGCTCTGCCAGCAGGATGGGAAGCATCCTCAGGATGGACATTCCAGAGTGGCCCCAAAGCACGGAGCAGAGCTGGGGGTGAGGGGCACCAGGTTGGTCCCTCAGCAGCTCCTCAGTGGCAGCATCAATCCTCTGGCACCAGAACAAAGGGAACAGATCCGTGGGGCTCTTCCCAACCCCCATTTCACAGGATTTCCAGAGGCAGGGCTGGCCATTGTAGCAGAGAACAGCCCTGGGTGGTTTCCCAGCACCTCCAAGCATTCCCACATTGCTCTCCTGGGAGCTCTGCATTGGTATTTCCATATTCCATCCCAGGAATACACCAAGATCCAGTGGTTTGTCCTCAGCAATCTCCAGCTTCCAGAAAGATCTGCACGCTGTAACTCATCCCAGCAGCTTCCCACCCACAGAGGGGACGTGGAACAGCAGCACTCCAACTCCCAGGGCGTGGATGGCAATCCCAGCCCTGCACAGCCCAGGGGACAGCACAGCCCCACCACGAGCAGGGCAGCAGCACCACGGGGACAACAATCAGCACCTGGAGCTGCTCCAGCAGACCAGAAAAAACTGGGATTTAACAGGATTTCAGGCTGCCAACAGATAAATCCATGCAGGGGCTGGGTGACACAGCACAGCCCCTCTCAGGACGTGGAACAAGGTCAGCACACGGCATCCCTGGTGGCCACAGCAACACCTCCAGCTGGGCTTGGTGTCTCCCTTCTGGCAGGGGAGAGCAGAATCCGTGTGGGATGTCCTGGAGGAGCCAGGGCAGGGCTGGAGCTCCATCCGTGTCCCAGGCAGGTCCTTCCCGAGGCAGGAGAGCAGGGTGAGCCAAGGGGCCTGGGGCTCATCCCGGGGTGGTGCTGCAGCATTCCCAGCTTCCCAGGGCACCATCCTTGGGAACGAGGTCCTGGAGGCTCCGAGGAGGGGCACAAACCCCCCCTGGCACTCGGTGGCACAGAGTGTCCCCTGCTGGAAGGCCCATCCCATCCCTCATCCCAGCCCTGGAGATGCTGTGCTCCAGCAGCTCCACAGGCTGAGGGCCTGCTGCAGCATTCCAGGCACGGGGAGGCTCTTTGGGAACTTTGGGAAGCCCAAATCCCCCTGCCCAGGGAGCGAGGTCCTGCTCAGTGACACACACACAGGACAAGCAGCATTCCAGGACCGTGGAGTGACTGAGCCCATCCACATCTCAGGATGCTGCACTGGGGCTCCAAGGGAATTCCAGCACCAGCGTGGGCTCCTCCTGTGCTGGCAGGAGCCTGGCAGGGAGCGATGTCCCCAGTGTCCCAGGAGGCTGGGGAGGGATAACAACCCCACACAAGGATCCCTGCACACCCACGGAGCTCCCCGGTCCCTCAGCGGTGCCACACAGACCTGGGGACACAGAAAGAGGCTCCAAATTTGGGAGGAAGGCTGGCAAGGAGTGTCTGCTGGTGGAGTGGCTTTAATTGGATTATGTCCATCACGCTCCATGCCTTTGTTGCTGATTTAATGGTTCAGCACTTCAGTTCAGCGCCGGCGTTAAATTTAGTGAGGAGTTTAATCATTTCCAGGGCAATCATTTCCAGGGCTACAACCAAATCAAGGCTCCATTTCAGCCCAGCCCCGAGCGCAGGAGCTGCAGACAATGGCCCAGATGCATAAAATTAACAGTTCTTGACCTCAAAAGGGGCAAAAAAAGAGCTTGGCATCGTTTGGGGGGGTTTGGGTGCTGCAGGAGCTGCACTGGGGCGTTGGGGCAGGCTGGGGACAGTGGGGCCACCAAGGGCTGGAGCCCAGGGACACCAGGACACCCCAGTGCTGAGCAAACCAACCCAGGGACGTGTCCATGTGGGCAATGTTAGAAAAACAACCTGCTGAGGGCAGGGCAAAACACCAAATCCTCTGTGCTTGGGGGCTCAGGGGCTGGAGCTGCCACCCAAACCAGCCCCGTGCTCCAGGAGGAGCCTGGAACCATCCCTAAAAACCATGGGAGGCCCTGGGACCACCATCCCTAAAAACCACGGGAGGCCCTGGGATCACCATCCCTAAAAACCATGGAATCACCATCCCTAAAAACCATGGGAGGCCCTGGGACCACCATCCCTAAAAACCATGGGAGGCCCTAGGATCACCATCCCTAAAAACCATGGATTCACCATCCCTAAAAACCATGGAATCACCATCCCTAAAACCATGGAAGGCCCTGGGATCACCATCCCTAAAAACCATGGAATCACCATCCCTAAAAACCATGGGAGGCCCTGGGATCACCACCCCTAAAACCCACGTGAGGCCATGGGATCACCATCCCTAAAAACCATGGAATCACCATCCCCTCCTACCAGCAACAGCCCTACACTAACAAACCACTCCATGCACAGAGGGGAGGAAGAAAAACCCAAATCCTTTGGATTTTGTGTCTCTGTGGGCAGCAGAGCAGGTGCAGGAGCACAAATCCTCCAGCCCAAGCAGCCCCACGCTCTGGGATGAGCCTGGAACCATCTCTAAGCCATGGGGTCACCAGCACCTCCTGCCAGCACCACCCCACAGTAACCAACCACTTCCTGCACAGAGGGGAGGGAAAAAGACAAAATCCCAAATTCCTGTGCATTTTCTGCTCTGGAGCAGGTGCAGGAGCAGGAGCCAGCACCCAAAGCAGCCCCACGTCCCTGCAGCAGCCATGGAAGGCTGTGGGATCACGGGGCAGCAGCGTGTCCCTCCCTGCCGGGCCAGCCCAGGGGAGGTGTCCCCGACTCCTGCTGGGAGATTCCTGCTGGGAGCTCCTCAGGGAGCCAATTAAAGGGCTGGGCTGGCTCTTAATGACAGCAGGGCCTGGCTGTGACCCAGGCAAGCAATTATCCAGGGAATGGGGGTCACGGGCCTCCCCATCCACCTGAATTCCAATATCTGCCCCTTCAGCGGCTCCTGCTCCATGCCCAGCCCACCCCAAATGGGTGAGGAGTGCAGGGTCACCCCAAAACTCAGCTCCCATTCCTGGGGCACATCCCAGCCCCACCACGAGTAATCCAGCTGCTTCCTCACTCCCAAAAACTGCAGGAGCCCAGAGCACGATTCCACAGTGGGTGACACCCATAAAATGCAGGAAAATGGATGGAAGAGCAAGTTAGACACAGAAAATTATAAAGACCCTTGAAGCCTATGAAGTGTAAATAGTTATTAAAAATAAAAATCATTATAAATTAGTATTTTCTGGGAAACAAAGCCAGAGGAGCTCTGGAGCCACCTGCCCAGGTGGGAATTCCGATGTCCCGGGGTTTGCTGCAGGACCAAGGCAGTGACAGCAATTACAGAAACGATTAAAATTGTTCATTTTCAATCAGAACCCCTCAATCTGTGTGGGAAAGGGTCAATGCATGGAACAACAACTCCTCAGAGGGCACAGCACATTCCACAGCAACAGCCCGGCAGAGACAAGCCTGGCCTCAGGGGCTGGGGAGGCTCCCATCCCAAATCTCCCCAGGAGCATCCCACTGCAATCCTGGAGCTGCCAGGGAGGCAGCAGCTCCCAGCCCTGTCCTGCTGGGGGCCAGATTGGGGCAATTTGGGGCAGTTTTGGGGTTTGGGACAGCCAGGAGCTGTGGGACTGGGGCAGTTTTGGGGTTTTGGGACAGCCAGGAGCTGTGGGACTGGGGCAGTTTTGGGGTTTGGGGACAGCCAGGAGCTGTGGGACTGGGGCAGTTTTGGGGTTTTGGGATGGCTGGGGACCGGGAGCCGCCCCGTGTGCCCTCCTGAGCGCAGGGTTGCCTCTGGATATGGTAAATGATAGGAATAAAAGGGGAATACACACGGTGAGAGGCAGATTGGGAAGTCCACGTACCCCGATGATAGCATTCAACTCCGTCATTGTCACTTGCTTGGCACGTTCAACAGCCTGGGCCACCTGCTGTTGGTGCTGCGGGGACACAGGGCCTGGGTCAGCCACAGCCTGGTGCAGAACCCCCAGCCATGGTTTCCCTGCTTTTGGGCCCTATTTTTCCCATTTTTCCCTTTTTTTTCTACCCTATTTTGGGCGCAGCAGCCCAGGGCACCTCCCAGCTCCTCAGGGAAAGGGGAAGGCCCTCGCAGCCTTCTGGGCTCAGTGCAGCCCCCCACGCTGAGCAGAGCCCCTGCAGGGCCCAGCTCTGCCCATCCCAAGGGTTCTCCAGTGCTCAGGCAGGATTTAAATCCCATTTCTCCCACCCAGCCCCCAGCCAGGGACTCAGCACTGCCTGCGAGGGAGGGGAAGCCCCTGGGAGAAGTTACACGTCCTCAAAGAGGGTGTGGAAAAGTCCTTACCTCTTGTGACAGAAAAGGCATGATCTGGGCTAAAATCGTGTTCAGTCTTTTAGCAATTTCTGTCTGAAAAAAGGGAAGAAGGAAAAGCAGCAGTCAGCACCCAGCAGCAGCCTCCCACGGGTGGCACGAGGCTTCCTGGCAGCAGCGCTGGGTGCCCTCCCTGACCCCTGCCACAGATCCCCTCCCTGTCCCTTCCCAAAATCCCCTCTCTGTCCCCTCTCCCTGCCCATTCCCAAAATCCCCTTCCTGACCCCTGCCACAGATCTCCCCTCTGACCCTTCCCAAAACCCCCTCTCTGTCCCCTGCCATAGATCCCCTCCCTGACCCTTCCCAAAATCCCCTCTCTGTCCCCTCTCCCTTCCCAAACTCCCCTCCCTGCCCATGGAGGCAGGGACTCTGGGAGTCCCCTCAAGCTCTCCAGCCCTTCCCTGGGACCCTTCCCTCCCGTTCCCAGCACGGGTGAGTGTCCTGGAGCAGCCTGGCAGTGTCACACAGCCTGGCCTGCCCTGGCTCCAAGACAACAGCCAGGCTCATCCTGGAGAGCTGCTGCATCCCAGGAAAGCCAGGCTGGGGGCCCCTCCACCTCCTCCCGCTCCCGAGGCTGCACTGGGGGTTTGGTTTCTCCAAAGCACACCTTGGCAAGGCCACCCACCAGGGCTGGGGGGCTGCTCTGCCCCCTGCCCACGGTGGGATTCTCTGTGCCAGCCTCACATCCTGCTCTGGATGCACCAACGCCTCCCTGGGGAGCTCTACTGGAGGAGAAACCCCAAAGGACACCCAGCCCTTGCTGGGGATGGTGGGACACGCTGCTCCTGCTACACAAACAAGCACCATCAACATTCCCAGTGGCACCAGGGAATGGGGACACTGGGAAAATCCTGACCTGCCCCAGCCTGGAGTCACCCCCATGGAGGGAACAGAGCCCAGAGCTCGGGGTCCTGCTCCAAGGGGTCCCCATGGGCTGCAAAGGCACAGGAACATTCCCGGCCATCCTCTCCTCCAGAAACACTCCTGGAGACTGGGTTACACCTGATGCTTTCCTTAGGAATTAGCTCTGTGGGAGCTTCCAGGGATGCTCCTGGTGGGATGGCCATGTCCCTCTCCAGAGATGCTCCTGGTGGGATGGCCATGTCCCACCCCAGGGATGCTCCTGGTGGGATGGGCATGTCCCAGCCCAGGGATGCTCCTGGTGGGATGGCAGTGTCTCACCCCCCAGGGATGCTCCTGGTGGGATGGGCATGTCACAGCCCAGGGATGCTCCTGGTGGGATGGCAGTGTCTCACCCCAGGGATGCTCCTGGTGGGATGGGCATGTCTCACCCCAGGGATGCTCCTGGTGGGATGGGCATGTCACAGCCCAGGGATGCTCCTGGTGGGACAGCTGTGTCCCTCTCCAGGGATGGCCGTGTCCCTCTCCAGGGATGGCCATGTCCCTCTCCAGGGATGCTCCTGGCAGGATGGCCGTGTCCTGGCTCCCAGGGGTTAACTCTGGCTGCTCCTGCCCGAGGCAGCTGTGAAAACAGCTCCAGCTCCAAGGCAAACACGCCGAGCGGCCGCGAGGATCCAGCGCCACAACAATGGCCGGAGCCGAGCGCTGGCACGGAATCAAACGCCCCGAAATTCCTCCCGCCAGCCCCAGAGCTCCTTATCAACAGCACGAGTGATTAACCGGGAGAGCTCCGGCCTCCTGCTGCCAAGGAGAGCCTCCTTCCCGGGACAGCCACCCCTGTGCTCCCCACACCACCCCAAATCCACCCCGCGGCTCACCCTGCTGATCCCACAGCTCAGCTCCTGCAGCACCTCTGGGTTTTAAGCCCAGCCAAAGCACAGGAGCCCTCAGCTCCACCTGCTCCCAAGCACCCCAAGGAAGATCCCCCAAATATCCTAATATGAGGGAGAAATCCCAAAGGACAGCCAACCCTTGCTGGGGATGGTGGGACACGCTGCTCCTGCTAGAGCAGCAACCCAACAAGCACCATCAACATTCCCAGTGGCACCATAAGCAAGGAGATACTGGGAAAATCCTGATCTGCCCCAGCCTGGAGTCACCCCCATGGAGGAAACAGCCCCACAGAGCCCAGAGCTCCGGGTCCTGCTCGAGGGGTACACACAGAGCTCCCCATGGCTGCAAAGGCACAGGAACACTCCTGGCCATCCTCTCCTCCCGAAGCACTCCTGGTGATTGGGTTACACCTGATGCTTTTCTTAGCAATTCCAGAGGCAGGGAACGTGCTGGCACACCGTGCCAAGGCAGGGACGGCTGGAAGTGACCACGGCTTGGACTCAGGTACCCTGGCCACAGCCACCAAGTCACCGGATCAGCGTGGCCCTGAGCGTGAGGCTGCACGGATCCAGCAGGCAGCCGGGGATCACGGAATCCTGGTCAGAAGGGACTTCAAAGCTCATCCAGTCCCAATCCCTGCACCTTCTAGGAGCCCAGGTTGCTCCAACCTGGCTTTGGACACTTCCAGGAATGGGGCAGTGACAGGCATCAGTGTCCCAGCCCCCCTCCAGGGAAGGATCCCTTCCCAGTATCCTGCCTGTCCCTGCAGTGGGAAGCCTCTCCCTGTGTCCCACCACTGCAGGGACACTTTGCTGTGGTGACCTCTGTCCCCAGCACAGGGTTTTCAGCACCCAGCACTCCCACAGCAGCCAGGCTGGAAGCTCCAAGTGCCAAACCCAAGCCCAGCCCTGGCGCCGTGGCCGAGCAGCCGGGCTGGCACCACGAGTGCCACCAGCCCCCGTGGTGCCACCGCCGTGCCCTGCCTCGGGAACAGCTCCTTCCAGGCTTTTTGGCATGGCACTTGGATCAGATTACATTTAGCTGCAGCTCCATTAAAGATTTATTCCTCCAGCTCTGGCTGTTGGATTGGGATGCAGCGAGCGCGGTCGCTGCTCCAGGAGCTCTGCCCTGGCAGCTCTGCCCTGGCAGCTCCCGGGCTCCAGAACAAATCTGAGCCACCTTCCAGGGGACAGCAGCAGCCAGCTCCCCTGGGCTGCACCCTGGAAAACACAGCATCCAGGCTGATTCCATGGAGCAGGAAGGGAAGGAGCTGGGTTTGCCCCTGACAGCCCTGACCAGCGGCACACGTGATGATTCCACCTTTAAATGCAAAGCTTCCAAGTGAGATGTGAAGCCAAACTCCCCGTTCCACACAGAAAGAGAATTCCCACATGGGATCCAGCGAGCAGAGATATTGGATGTCCAAAATATTATGTTTACAACCGTGAGGTTTCCTGCGAACACGAGATTCAACAGTCTTTAAATATTTGCTCACTTTCCCCTTTCCCATTCCCTGGCACATTAAACTCCAGTTGTCCCCATTAAAACTTCAACCAGGAGGGAACGGGATTCTCTGGAATGCCAGGATCAGGGGAGGGCTCCATGCCCAACACCTTCCCCTTCACAGGGCTCATCCATCACCTTGCCCAGAGCCCTTGAGCCCCTCCTCGAGCTGCTCCTGCCAAGGAAAGGCTCCATCCATCCCCAGCACGGGTTGCCATGGCAATCCCAGCTCCCATCCCCTTCCGCTGCCCTGCATCCTCCCTGGACCAGGGCGGATCAAAGACCCGCGGGGGGCACGGGCAGAGGCTCCCAAACACCCTGGGACACTCCTGGCTGTCACAAAGGGCAAGGAGTCGGGAGAAGCTGAAATCCCAGCTAATCCCCCTCGCTCTGTGGCCCTGCCAGGAATGTGCCCTGCTCCCTGCCCAGAGCTCCCGGCGTGGGGTTTCAGCGAAACCAGAGAGAACATCTGCACCGTGATAAATCAACACCGGCACCACTTGGCCCCGGCTGAGGCTCCTGTCACCTGCTCTTAAAATGGCCAGGGCCACCAGCAGCATCCGAAGCACTTGGGGACACGGGGAGCTGCTGCTGGCAGTGCCAGGAGCTGGGCTCACAGAGGGTAGCTCGGTGTGAAAGAGCTGGGGCTGGCTGGGCCCTGCAGCTCCCTGCACTCCCAGCCCCACACCTGCACGGGGCAGAGGGGATTTAAAAATAAACCCCGGGTGTCAGCCATGGGAAAGGCAGAGCAGCCTTAGAACTGACCCAAAAGCTGGGAGTGCAGAGCTCCAGGCTGGGGGGGGACACCCAGACAGGGCTCTGGGCACTGGGGATGCTCCTTGTGCCAAGTTGTCTCAGCTTTGGATGTCCAGGAGGCAAACGGGAGCTGCAGGGATGTCCCAGGCACAGGGTGAGCCCCCAGGCAGGTCCCAGCATCCCCCCGTGGCACAGGACAGGACACAGATCCCTCCTGGGGGACGGAGCTGCCTGCAGGAACCAGCCCCACAGGCATTGTTCAGCATCCCAAAAACCCTGCACAGAGCACCCCAAAAAACCCTGCACAGAGCACCCCCAAAAGACCCCAAACAGCAACCCCAGACTGGCAGAGAATACCCCAAAACACCCTGCACAAAACAACCCCAAAACACCCTGCACACATCACACACCCCTCAACCTCTCCCCCAGACGGAAAATATTGCCCATGGGGAAGGGAATCCCACCAGGCCATGGCAGGTGGAGCCCCAGAAGAGATTTTGGGGCCACACCAGCCCCAAGTCCTGCCCTTGCTGCTGGGTTTATGCAGCAGGACAAGGATGGGGAGAAGGTGCTGAACACAGAACACTGCAAAACACCCCAAAACATCCCTGCCTACGCCCTCAAATCCAGGACTCTCCAGAGGTGGAAGACCAGGGTTAACCCTGCTCAGACACCCCACCAACCCCACCCTGTGCCCCAGAGCGTTGTCCAAACGCTCCTGGAGCTCCGGCAGCCTCGGGAATGTCCCCATTCCCTGGGAAAGAACTAATTCATCCACACAGCCGCAGGGCACCTCGAGCCCTGCAGGAGCACGCCCCAACCCTCTGCTCCTCTCAAAGCACAGCTCCCTCCAACCCCAAGGCTGTGCACCCCGCAGCCCCCTGCGGACCCCCCCAAACCCAGCAAATCACACGAGGCGTGAAGCACCAGCAGCATTTGTTGAAACCAGGATATTGTCTCTTTAAGCACATGAAAATCAGGCCCTTGAGCAGTGTGGTTCTCACTCGGGCGCACAATTATGGGTACTTTCAGCTGTCTACCACTATTTCAAGTGCTCTCTCCAAGCGGGCTGTCAATGGCATGTTGAAAGCTATTTGTGGCTGCTATCGTTATTAGCAAAGTGGAGAGCCTGGCTGATGAGAATTAAATTCAGGGCGAGGGTGTGGAGGGGCAGGACACAGCCCCTCATTAGGGAATTACCACCAGCAATGGGGTAAAGCTTGCACAGACCCCCAAAACTCAGCCAGCAGCCCCCCAACTCAGCCAGGAGCCCCCCAAAATCCAGCCAGGGAAGACAGAATTCCCTCCTGCCTTGGGAGTGCTGAGAGCACAGCTCACAAATTACTCGGCTTCTGAAGTATTTAGCAAATTATTACCTGGCACTCCTTGCTAACGAGCACGACAGAAAGGATATTGTGTTCCTAGAATATTCTAGAAACACACAGACAAAAAGCTGCCTCCCTCCCCTGGAAGTGTTGGGGGGTTTAGGTTTGTTCCAAGCACCAGGCAGGAAAACAAGAAGTGCTTCTGTGGAGCGTTCTCAGCCATAACAAGAAATCAAAGGCAGCACAAAGGTTCTGTCCTCCGAGGTGTCCCGTTTCCCCACGCAAAATGAGTTTTCCTTTTGGAATGGTTATTGCCCTCGGCGATTATCCACGGAGATCTGCACAGAAACAATGCACGGCCGACAGGGGAAGGGAAGTTTCTTTTGGAAAAATCAATTAACCCGACCGAAGGGAAAAAAAAAAAAAGTTTTGTCGGGGTTTCAAAAGAAAACTCCTGATTGGAGTCGGGTTTAGGAAAGCTGAGCCCGGGGAAGGAGTTGAGCTCAGCAGGAAGACTGATGTAAGGAGCAATTCACTGCAAGCGACTGGGGAATCACTTCCTAAATATTTCCTTGCATATGGAGTTGTTTATGAAACTCCATTTTTTCCCTAATGAGAAACAAAACCAGAAGAAAGGGGGGGGGGGAAGGCAAAAAAAAAAAACCCCAACCCCACACGCAGCCACATATGCACACACTTAATATTCAGCGTGGAAGAGATAATCTGTTATATAAGCCCACAGACAGACAATCCCCTTTTGCTTAAAGATGAAGTATCCATCAATGTTTGTCTGGAGCAGATGTAATCACAAGCAGTCAAGTCTGGAGGGCAGGACACTGCATGAATAATTCAAGCACTTCAGTCTACTTGATTGTGTGCAGATAAACACAAGTCAACCGCTAAACAGGTCAGCTGATAAACTTGTTTGTTCAGGACCAGCCACCCTCAGCCAGATGCCGGCAGGACCACGCCGCAATTAGCGGGATGCCTTGCGGGATGCCTGGCGGGGGATGCTGCCCAGGGATGCCTTTCGGGGGATGCTGCGGCCCCGGAGAGGGGGGAAAACCCTCCCCGGGCGCTCCCCGCTCGCCCCATTTTCGCCTGGAAGCCGCTTTGTTCGCTGCCGTGCTGTCAGCTAAAGAGGGAGGCAGCTCCAGCTTCCCCGAGGTCCCGGCAGCGGGCAGGGCACGCAGATGGCAGCGGGAAGAGCCCGGGCGGGCACGGGATGCGGCTGGCATCGCCCGCACAGCTCCCAGCAAAGCAGCGACCTCGCCGGGCACCCCGGGCTGCCGGCACCACCAGCACGGGCGGGGATGAGCCAGAGGGGAATTCTGAGCAATCCTGAGGCTCCTCGGGCACCCCGAGACCCCCGCAGCACACGGAGCAGGGGCTGCTCCATCCGCTCATCCCGCGCTGCCAAACCTCGGGATGCACCCAGGGACCGGGGGAAACGCTCGGGAATGCCTTGGGAACGGCACTGCCCGGCCAGGGAAACAACCGGGGCGTCATTCCAGCATCCCTCAGCGAGGGAAACAACCGGGGTGTCACTCCAGCACATCCCAGCACCTCGGGATGCACCCAGGGACCGGGGGAAACGCTCGGGAATGCCTTGGGAACGGCACTGCCCGGCCAGGGAAACAACCGGGGTGTCATTTCAGCGAGGGAAACAAGCCGGGGTGTCACTCCAGCACATCCCAGTGACAGAACCAACCCAACATCCCAGGTCACCATTCCAGCATCTCCCAGTGACAGAACCAACCCAACATCCCAGGTCACCATTCCAGCATCTCCCAGTGACAGAACCAACCCAGGACCCTGGGGTGTCATTCTGACATCTCCCAGTGACAGAACCACCACAGAACCAACTCAACATCCTGGGGTGTCATTCCAGCATCCCCCAGTGACAGAACCAGCCCAGCATCCCAGGCCATCACTCCAGCATCTCCCAGCCCCAAGCACAGCCATCCAGCACCCAGGCAGGAGGAGGGTGGGCAGAGGAGACCCTGTGCCCCCCGAGCCTGGCCTGGGGTCACTCCGTCCCTCCAGGTCACCCCGGGTGCTGCCGAGGTGGCCGCGGGCTCCGTGTCCCTCTGGCCACACCAGCGCCATCCCCTCGTGCAGGAGGCCGGGCCTAGCCCGGAATCCCGAATTTTGGGGTGTTCCCAGCACCCCAGCACACAGCCAGCCGAGCTCCCCAGCCCCCGCGCAAGGACAGCGGGGCTGGAGCCGGGACGATCTGCGTGGAAGGAGATATTTATAAAAAACTGAAGACTAAGCAGGAATTATTTTCGCTGCCCCGTGACTACGGCGCAGAAAGGCGAGGGGAGGAAGAGAGAGGCGCATTCAGAGACGCTGCTTTGCATCTCATCAGCGCCCTGCGAGCCTCCGAGGAGGAGGAGGAGGAGGAGGGCGATGCCGCTATTGAGCCGAACCACTCTGGAGTTGAATGGGGCTGATTTGCGAGCGGCAAAGTTGATGTCAACTTCTATCTGCCCTAAGTTCTTAATTAGAACTCCTTCTAAAACCAGTAAGCAGCAGCAGCACAAATAATCAGGTCTAATCTCAATAATAACTTTATTCCTTTAAGTTTTACCATCATGTGCGCAGCCTTTAGGCTCTTTACCGATAATCTTATCAAGGTAGCACACCACATTCTGCTGGGGCCTTCTCTATTTTTTCCTTCAGGCAAGTTACACATTAGAGAAGACTGGAAGGGAGGGTTAAAAAAAAAAAAAAAGCCAACAAAACCAAAAGCCCAACCAGCCCCAAACATTGCTTCACTTCCCAGATGCAAAGACAGCTCCGTGCCATTGAGCAACACACGGTGAGCCCGGAGATAATTCCCGGCCCGGTCTCACGCTCGGGCAGGGCCGGGAGCAGGGCTGACCTTCCCGAGAGCCCTGCTGTGCCCACAACACGAGCGGGGGCCGGCCAGCCCCACCGGTGTTTTCCGAGCCTCGGGAACGCGCTATTCCAGGTACTGACCTCCCTGCACGGGAGGCGAGGCTGTTCTCACCTCTTTGCATAAACACGCCGCCTAAAACCGAAATTCCTCGCGAATATCGACAAAATAACCCCGCCGAGCGCCATCAACCTGCGGCTGCCAAGCGAACAGCCGGGCCGCGGGATCCCACCTGGAGCCACATCCCTGCCTCCAGCACTTATTCCCTATTTAGTGCAATCAGGGCCCATTTTACCTCAGGTGGAGGAAAAGGGCAACAGGAGATCAATCAATCACAACTTCCCCCCTCGAAATTACTCACCTGTTTGTGCATTTCAATATTCAAACCGTACGACATTTCGTAGTACTGGGGAAGGAGAGGGAAAAAAATAGGAATAAATTCAATTAAACACCAGAGCCAAGGAGAATTTGAATTCAGTTCACAGAAGGTATTTGCATAAGGTCATTACCAAAAAGCATCCTGGGCAAAACTGGGCTTAAAGCACGGGTAGCCAAGGAAATTACACCTTATAATAAGCAGATGTTTATGGGTTTAACTGGCAGGCACTTAACGAGGGGACACTCCTTTTGACTCCTGTTTTCTCCTCCTAAGCTACTTAGAAAAACAAAGAGGCGCAGAGCTGGGTGACAGGCGTCTGCTCAGCCCTGGCAGAACAGGTACAGCCCGGAGTCTGGCCAAAAACCCAGCTTCTCACCGGGGGGGCGGGTTCGCTCCCCCCAGGGCCCGGGGGAGCCGCCGGGAGCGCGGGGAGAGGGGCTGCAGGCTCCTGCCAAACCCACCGGAACCCCCACCAGCCCACCCGGGGGCCCGCCGCGCTCGTTCAGCTTCAAAAAGAGCGTTTTGTGGCAACAAAAGTGCCCGTTTCCCTCGGGAGGGATGAACGGGAGGCGGGGGGAGGAGCTGCGATGGCTCCCGGGTGGCCTCGGGGCAGGCCAGGGGGGGACCCCCACCCGCACCGGGGGTCCCCCCGAGCTCGGGGTCGCCCCCCCCCGACCCCCCCGCGGCCGCAGGAGCGCTCCAAAGGGGTTAACAGGAAACTTGGGATGGCGCTTCCAGCGCCGGGGGCTGGCAGCGCCGGGCACGGCCGCCCCCCCGCCCCGGGGGTCCCCGGGCAGCCGGTGCCCGTGCCGGGGGGGTCCCCCGGTCCCCCCCCCGTTCGTTCGCAGCTAATGACATTTGCAGGCTGATCCGAAATCTGATTAAAGTCTCTCACCATAACGTAATGGCGCTGCATTTCGGTCTTCTCGTTCGCCAGCTTGTCATACTCCACTTTGAGGCTGCGGGGGGAGAGCGCACGGTGAGACCCCGCGGAACCGGGGGGGCTCGGGGCGGGGGGCGGCCGGGGCTGCCCCCGGGCTCACCTGTGGTACTGGGCCTGCAGGAACTGGAACTCGTCCTTGATCCGGTCGCAGGACTCGGCCACGGTGAATTTGAAGCCCGGTTGGCCCGGCTGGTGCGGAGCCTGCGGGGAGCGGCGGCGGGGGTTACCGGGAGGAGCGGGGGGCGGGCAGCACCGGGGGGGCGCAGCGGGGGTGCCGGGACTCACCGGGTGCCGGCCCTGGGGGTACATGGCCGGGCTGGGGCGCGGTCACTGGGAGCAGCCGCGCCGAGCCTCGCTACGGCGATCGCGACGTGCGGAGCTGCCGCTGCTGCCCGCCGGCCTCGGAGCGCTCCCGGAGAGGCCGAGAACTGAACAAAGGGACGAGAGGAAAGTCCGTGCGGAAAAAAATCAATCACCCCCCCCCACCCCGGAAAAAAAAATAGGAAGAAAAAAATAGATCAAAAAGCCACAGCGACAACAACAACAACGCGGCGGCGGGAGGAGGGTCCCGCGGTATTCCTGCGGCCGGGAGAAGGGGAAGCAAAGCCAGGAACTAACGCCGGAGCACGACGGCCATGGAGGAGAGGAGGAGGGGGAGGAAGGCCGTACACATCCGACTTCCCGGGCGCCGCGGACATGCGAGGTGCGAGCGGGTCCCCCCGCCCGCGGGCGGCCGTTCAGCTGCGTCCAGCCGGGATCGCCGTAACTCCGGGAGCCATCGCGGAGCGGGCGCGGAGCGGGGCAGCGGCGCCCGAGCACGCGGTGCCGCCACAGCGCCCGGGCGGAGCGGGGCGGCGGGCGGGGGACAAAACCCGGGCGGCCTCGCCGCCCGCAGCCAATCACAGCCCGCCGCGCCCACGTGGGGACGGCAGAGGAGGGCGATGATTGGGCGGCGCTGGCGGAACGTCACAATGGCAGCTTGTGTCTGACGGAGGGGAGGCCGCTGGCCACGCCCACCGCGGGCCCCGCCCCGCGCAGGCCCCGCCCCGCCGCGCGCCCCCGGCCCGGCCGTGACTCGGGCCCGGCGCTGCCGTGACCCCGGCCCGGTTCGGCTGTACAACAAACACAGGCGCCTCGGCACCGCAGCGCCTCCGTGCCGCACCGGCAAGGCGCCCGGTGCGAGCCCCCCGCACCGGCAAGGCCGCCCAGCCTCCCCCGCCGGCCGCGCGGCCCCTTTGATGTGCGGTGAGGGCCGCGCTGCTCCCCCTCACGCCCGAGGGGCTTTAACGAGGAACACGGGTAATGGCGTTAACGTCAGGGCCTCCCGCCGCGCCCCCGCGGGGGACCCCGCGCCCTCCGCGGCGGAGCGGGGCAGCGCCCCGACGCGATTGGCCCGGAGGAGCGGCGCTGTCAATCAAAGCCACGCGGGGCCGCCGCCGCGCAGCCCCCGCCCGCCATGGCGGCGTAATTAGCCCGGGCCGGCGCTTCCTCCAGCTCAAACAATCTGTCACCGCCGAGCCGGGCGGGCCGCCGCGATCGCTGCGGCACCGCCGCGCCTCGGCTCGAGCGAAACGCCGCCGCGCAACTAACCGACAGCGGGCACAGCGCCCCGAAAGGCCGCCCGGCCCTCGCCGCCGGCGCGGGGGCGCAGCGCCCCGCTGACCCCCGGGTGCGGGATGGGGCAGCCCCGGCCCCCCCCGCCCGCCGCTAATTGGGCGCGTTCCGCTCGGTGACGTGACGAGCGCTGCCAGCGCCCCGCGCTGCCCATTGGCTGCCGCCGCCCGGCCACGCCCCTGCCCCACGTGGGGCGCGGCCGGAGCGCCGCAAAACGCGGAGCGGAGCGCGGAGAGAGCGGAGCGGGGCGCGGTTCTGGTTCTGCCCCATTCCCTCCTTTCGCCGCCTTTCGGCTTTTCGGGGGGTTTGCCTCTGTGCAGGCAGCAGCTCTTTGTGAATCCCCTGTGCTGCGCGGGGTGTGTCGGCGTGATGGTGGGCATTCATTGGGGTATCCGCAGGAGCACCCGTCGGGATGGATGTTGGGTGTCCATTGGGATGTCCATCCCTTGGGGCATCCATTGGGATGGACTTTGGGTGTCCATTGGGGTGTCCATCCCTTGGGATGTCCATCCCTGGGGATGTCCATCCCTTGGGGCATCCATTGGGATGGACTTTGGGTGTCCATTGGGGTGTCCATCCCTGGGGGCGCGGGGTGTGTCGGCGTGATGGTGGGCATCCATTGGGGTATCCGCAGGGGCACCCGTCGGGATGGGTGTTGGGTGTCCATTGGGGTGTCCATCTCTTGGGATGTCCATTAGAGCACCCATCGGGATGGACATTGGGGTGTCCATCCCTTGGAATGTCCATCCCTGTGGATGTGCATCCCTTGGGGCATCCTTTGGGATGGACTTTGGGTGTCCATTGGGGTGTCCATCCCTTGGGATATTCATCAGGATGGACATTGGGTGCCCATTTGGTGTCCATCCCTTGGGGTATCCACAGGAACACCCATCAGGATGGACATTGGGGTGTCCATCCCTTCTGATATCCATTGGGATGGCCATTGGGGTGTCCATTGGGGTGTCCATCAGGATGGCCATTGGGGTCCCCCTGGGGTGTCCCTCGAGTGACCCATCGGGACCCCCATGGTGGAGCAAACCCCCCCGGCAGGCAGCTCCTGGAGCTGGGATAACGTGGGAGCACAGCTCCCTGAGACCCTCCAGGAGCAGGAGCAGCCCCTGGAGCCACCAGTGCTGGAGAAACAACAAAAATCGACGGCCTGGAGACCTCTGTGCTCCTTATTGCTCCTGCAAAGCTCTCCCGGAGGGTGCCAGGGGCTTGGCGGAGGGACGTGGCCGAGCTCCCGGTGTCACACGCTGCCGCGGCTCCCAGGAGATCCCAAAGCCGGTGCCAGGGGCTTGGCGGAGGGACGTGGCCGAGCTCCCGGTGTCACACGCTGCCCAGGAGATCCCAAAGCACAGGGAACAGCCCCGGGAATCCTCCCTCGGGCAGGGAATGGGACCCCGTGCTGCCCTCCTCGCACTCTGCCCTTCTCCCCAGAAATTCCCAGCAGGAATGGGGGGTTGTGCCCGCTCTGCCCCAGGTGAGACCCCGCTGGATCCCAGCCCCAGAGGGACCTGGAGCTGCTGCAGAATTCCAGAGGAGGCCGTGGAGCAGCTCCAGGGCTGGAGCCCCTCTGGAGCCGGGCTGGCAGAGCTGGGAATGTTCCCCTGGAGAGGAGAAGGATCAGGGAGAGCTCAGAGCCCCTGGAGGGCTCCAGGAGAGCTGGAGAGGGACTGGGACAGGGATGGAGGGACAGGACACAGGGAATGGCTGCCACTGCCAGGGGTAGGGATGGATGGGAAACTGGGAACCGGGAATTCCGGGCTGGGCTGGGATTCCCAGAGCAGCTGGGGCTGCCCCTGGTCCCTGGCAGTGCCCGAGGCCAGGCTGAAGCTGGCACAGTGGAGCTGTCCCTGCCGTGGCACGGTGGCACTGGATGGGCTGTGAGGTCCCTCCCAAAGCATTCCAGGGCTGGGGATTCTGTCCAGCCCTCCCTGGGAATGTGGAAAAGGGGGTGATCCCGTGGTGGGGCTGAGCCCGACTCTGTCCCAGGGACTTTCCGGGGCCACACTCGGGGGACGCGAGGCCGCTGGGAGAGGAACAGAAAGCGGCGATTTTGCACTGAAAATTCACTTCATTGCTCAAAATAGAAGCCATTAGCTGGGCTGTGCCCCTCCCCCTGCGGTACTTATGGACAAATTCTGATTTTTACTTAATGGTTTCCCTGAAAAGGTTGTAATTTTCCTCCCATTCCCATCGAGCCGCAGCTCCAGCGCTGCTGTGGTGAGCTCCACGGGCCGAGGATGGCTCTGTTAATTGATATTCCTCGTGCTGGGGCTGCGCTGAAAGAGGAGATGTTTTATTTTAGCTTATTAAAACTCACCTGGTTGGGGGGAAAAAAAATCAAAAGAACGATTAGGGGTGAAAGGAAACGTTCTGGTTCATATTGATTTAAGGTCTGCTTAAATTGATATTTGCACATCCCAATTAGAAAGCCGTGATCTTTTCCCAGAACTTCTTTTGCTTTTTCTGAGTTGGTTTTCCTGTTTCTGAGGGATCTCAGGAGCAGCTGCTGCCTCCTGGCCCAGCTGGCCGGGCTGTGGGCAGCCGTGGGGACGAGGATGAGGATGAGGATGAAGGCTTTGGGGACATTTGGTGGCGCTCAGTGTCACCTCACAAAGAGCAGCTCCCCAGGGGTGTGTCCCCGCGGAGGGCTGGGGTTTGGGGACATTGTGGCACTCCCTCCCTGGGGGTGTCACAGCCCCAGGGTGGCTCTGTCCCCTTCCCGGTGCCCTGTGAGGTGGCACAGCTGGGAAGGGAAGCTGGAGATGTTCCGGGAGAAACCTCGGCCTCAGCTTCTGGGCACGGGGGTGTTGTGACACTCGGTGACACCATCCTGTCCCCAGCGGCCTTTCGGGGAAACCGTCCCAGCTGCCCTTCCCCTTCCCCTTCCCCTTCCCGTTCCCTTCCCTTCCCTTCCCTTCCCCTTCCCTTCCCCTTCCCTTCCCTTCCATCCTCCCGCTGGCCCTCCCTGCCACTGCCACCCCCGGGGGTGTCCACAGCCCCCCCAGACCCCCGGGAGGGGCACAAGGGAGGGACAATCCCTCAGGATGAGGGCAGGGACTTCTGGAAGGGTCTGACCACCCGCACAGCCACCCCCGGCCTCCTGCGGGACACGGGTCAGGACAGGGCCCCGAAATGTCCCCGTGAATGTCCCTGTGCCGCAGGAGCCCTGAAATGTCCCCACAGGACCCCCGAAATGTCCCTGTGCCACAGGACTCCTGAAATGTCCCTGCAGGACCCCGAAATGTCCCCGTGAATGTCCCTGTGTCACAGGACCCTGAAATGTCCCCGCAGGACCCCGCAGTGTTCCCGTGCCCTGGCAGGGGCTGCACCTCCTGCGGGACACGGGTCAGGACAGGGCCCCGAAATGTCCCCGTGAATGTCCCTGTGCCGCAGGAACCCTGAAATGTCCCCACAGGACCCCCACAATGTCCCGACAGGACCCCTGCAATGTCCCCACAGGACTCCTGAAATGTCCCTGTGCCGCAGTGTCCCCAAAGTGTCCCTGTGCCCTGGCAGGGGCTGCAGCTCCAGCCCACGCGGGTTTGCTGCACAGACCCCGCGCACACGTGTGTCCCCGTGTCCCGTGTGTCCCCCGTGTCCCGTGTGTCCCCCGTGTCCCCGTGTCCCCTGCTCCCTGCCCGGCGTGCCGGGCGCCGCCCCAGAGGTGACTTTATGGCGGGCAGGGCGGTGCCAGCCCGGTCACCGCTGCGTGTTGACACTGCAGGTGACATTATCTGCCCTCCGCGCGGGGCAGGACCCGGCCTGCCACACTCCCCCCGGCCTGAACGTTTGTCTAAACAAGGATTTCGGAGCGGGGAGGCAGCGGAGCGCAGCGAGCCCGGGTATTTGGATATTTATTTGGATATTTAGATATTTGGATATTTATTTGGGTGTTTGGATATTTATTTGTATGTTTGGACATTTATTTGGATATTTGGATATTTGGACATTTATTTGGATATTTGGATGTTTGAATATTTATTTGGATGTTTGGACATTTGGATATTTGGATATTGGGATGTTTGGATGTTTGGATATTTGGATGTTTGGATATTGGAATATTGGGATATTGGGATGTTTGGATATTGGGATGTTGGGATATTGGGATGTTTGGATGTTGGGATATTGGGATGTTTGGATGTTGGGATGTTTGGATGTTGGGATGTTTGGATGTTGGGATGTTTGGATATTTGGATATTTGGACATTTATTTGGATATTTGGATGTTTGAATATTTATTTGGATGTTTGGACATTTGGATATTTGGATATTGGGATGTTTGGATATTTGGATATTTGAATATTTAGATGTTTGGATATTGGGATGTTTGGATGTTTGGATATTTGGATGTTTGGATATTGGAATATTGGGATGTTGGGATATTGGGATGTTTGGATATTTGGATATTTGGATGTTTGGGTATTTGGATGTTTGGGTATTTGGATGTTTGGGTATTTGGCTTTGCGGGGAGCTGGGCTCTCTCCGCTCTCGGCACCGGGTTTGCCAGCGCCCCCGGCAGGAGAGGGCTCAGCCCTGCTCCCCCCTGCCCCGGGCTCGGTGCTGGTGCCACGAGAACCGGGGGGCTCCGGGGGCTCCGGGGGCACCGGGCCGGGGCAGGAGCAGCTCGCTGTGCGGGCGGTGTCCCTGCTGGCGGCAGGGGCTGCCTGAGCCCCTGGGGACCCTTCCCCGGACCCTCCGGTGGCCGGTGACATCTCCGGGCGGTTGCCGCTGTGGCCAGCTCCAGTTCGGGTTGGGAGGGGCCTTAAAGCCCAGCCAGTGCCACCCTGCCGTGGCAGGGACGCCTCCCCCTGTCCCAGGGCGCTGCGAGCCCCGGCCAGCCTGGCCTGGGACATTCCCGGCCTGGGAATGCCCAAGGGTGTCAAATCCTGCCGAGGGTGTGGGGGAGGAAGGCGGGCCCGGCTGTGCCCTGCACATCCCCCGTGCCCCCGGCTGGAGCCAGCGCACTCTGGGATCCTCGTGGATGCTCCTGGGTTATCCTGGATGCTCCTGGGAGCTCCTGGATGCTCCTGGGAGCTCCTGGGTGATTCTGGATGATTCTGGGAGATCCTGGGAGCTCCTGGGTGATCCTGAATGCTCTTGGATGTTCCTGGATGCTTCTGGATGATCCTCGATGTTCCTGGATGCGTCTGGATGGTCCTGGATATTCTTGGGTGCTCCTGGATATTCTTGGGTGCTCCTGGATCCTTGTGGGTGATCCTGGGTGTTCCTGCGAGCTTCTGAATGCTTCTGGATGTTTCTGGGTGATCCTGGTGCTCCTGAATATTCCTGGCTGCTCCTGGGTGCTCCTGGATGTTCCTGGATGCTCCTAGATCCTCCTGAATCCGCCTGGGTGCTCCTGGATCCTCCTGGATCCTCCTGGCTGCTCCTGGCTGCTCCTGAATGTTCCTGGCTGCTCCTGGATGCTCCTGGATGTTCCTGGATGCTCCCGAATGTTCCTGGCCGCTCCCGGGCGCTGTCCCGTGCCCGCCGCCCCGATCCCGGCCCGCGGGCTCAGCTGCCCTCCCCTCCCGGGGCAAACAGCTCAGCCCCGGCTTTTGCTGAGCGCTGTCTAATTATAGATATTATATTGCGAACGGCTTTTGGGCCTGCTAATGGCATTACTGGTGTTATTCTTCTACTTGTTAATTATAACCAATTTGTTTGGGATGCCTTCCCAGTTTTCGGCTGTAATTGCTCTCCCCGCTCCCCGATGGCTGTGACTCAGCAGAAACTCCGCAGTTTCGCTCAGGGATGAGGTTTCTCTTTGTCTCCGCTGCCAAGCGCGGCTGCAGACGCTGCCGGAGCGCCGTGGCTACCGCTGCCCCCCCGCCGGTGGCCACCGAGGGGCCGGGGGGCTGCGGGACCGCGGCGGCTCCCGAGGCTCGGGCGCGGGTTTGGGATGCTCTGGAGGAGCCGGATCCGGGCTGTGACCCCTGAACCATCCCGGGATCCCGCCTGAGAGATCCCAGCGAGCTCCGTGTGGCCACGGGCTTAGCCCCGGGAATATTAAAGGGATTGTTTTCTTTTTCTTATTGCTAAATTCTTAAGGAGTTTGCTCTTCTCCTCTGGCCGGCGTTAACTGCAGATAAGTTATTTGGAAAGCGAGTATTTCAGCAGAACAGCCGCTCAAGTAGCCTAATACACACATTAGAGTCTATTTGCACTTAAAAGAAGTGGGAGGTATTAAATCAGCCCCTGGCCAGATAGGCATTGTATAAACAAGAGCTGTTAACTCCTACTTGATAGCGATGATAGCGAGGGAAAGCAAAACAGCCCTGCAGTGTCACCGCCGGCCTGACACGACTTGTTGTGGGTCTGGGCAGAGAGGGAAAACAAAGCCCTGGGAGCTCAGGGCTGCGGGGGGATGATCCCAAACCTTGTAGGGCTGGGCAGAGAGGGAAAACAAAGCCCTGGGAGCTCAGGGCTGCGGGGGGATGATCCCAAACCTTGTAGGGCTGGGCAGAGAGGGAAAACAAAGCCCTGGGAGCTCAGGGCTGCGGGGCGATGATCCCAAACCCCTCCCGGCCCGGGAGCGGCTCCCGCACCGCGGGGCGCTGCCGGCGGCCGGACAGGAGGCGGACAGGAGGTGGACACCAGGTGGACAGGAGGTGGACAGGAGATGGACACCAGGTGGACAGGCGGTGGACACGCTCACGGACCTGCGGAGGCCGCCGGGAGCGGGGACAGGGGGCTCGTCCCCTCGGCGTGGGGGGATTTCCGCCCTGGGCCCCGCTCCGGCTGGGGGGACGCTGCTGCCCGGGTATTAATGAAATTTATGAGTCAGAGCGAGCAGGAGAAACTGTTTTCGGCTGACTTCACTCACCACTTCCTCTCCTCGCCTTCGCCTCTCCCGGCAGCCCACTCATCCCCGGCTGGAGCGGCGCCCACCGCCCCGGCCGGGGCCGCTCGCTCCCCGGCCCCGCTCCCTCCCTCCCTGCTCGGCCGCTCGAGCGCTCTCAACTTGTTCTCTGTGGCTAATCAAATGTCAAAACAAGCTGGCCCTGTGATTTGGAGAGCTTTTAAGCAGGAAGACATTCACGGCCGGGACACGAGAGTGCCGGCAGCGGGAGCGGCCGGGCTCAGGGCCGCCCCGGGGGCTGCTGGGCTCCTCGGGGTCTCTCTGCTGCCCCCGGGGGCTGCTGGGCTCCTCGGGGTCCCTCTGCTGCTCCCGGGGGCTGCTGGGCTCCTCGGGGTCTCTCTCCTGGGGGATTGTCACTGTGGAGCTGGTGGCACTGATCCCATGGCTCATCCAAAGCCAGCACGGTTGGGATTGGGGCTTCTTCTGTCCATATATCCATCCATACATCCACGGTTCCATCCATCCTTGGATCCCTGGATCCATCCATCCATCCATCCATCCATCCATCCATCCATCCATCCATCCATGGTTCCATCCACCCATCCCTCCATCCCTCCATCCATCCATCCATCCATCCATCCATCCATCCATCATCCATCCATCATCCATCCATCCATCCATCCATCCATCCCCCCTCCCTGTTGAGCAGCTCAGCATTCCCATCCGTGTGTCCCATTCCTTGGCTCTCAGCCATGGTTTGTAGCCTGACCCTGACCGGGTGCCCTGGGGCCAAAGCAGTGCCCCCAGCTCTGAGCTGGCTCTGCAGCAGGGGCACGGAGGGGACCAGAGCTCGGCCATGGCCCCACAGCCCCCAGCCCCACAATCTCAGCCCCCAGGCCCACAATCTCAGCCCCCAGCCCCACAATCTCAGCCCCACAGCCCCACAATCTCAGCCCCACAGCCCCCCAGCCTCAGCCTCGCTGCCCGCCCCAAATCCTTCCCGAGCTCTGCCGTGCCACAGCTCCTGCTCCAACCCCACCGAGCAGCCCCCGGGGGCTGTGCCAGCCCCGGTGCCCTCCGTGGGGCTGGCAGGGGGCTGTGCCCGCTGCCACCGCGGGGAGGGCGACGGGAACGGACAGGGAGCGGCTTTGTCCCCATGGAGAGCCCTGCGGGTTTGTTTTTGGACAAATGAATGGATTTCAGTGTGTGACCAACACTGCGGGGAATGCCAGGCTGGGGATTTGGCAGCAGGGCTGGCACTCAGCTCTGTTCCTGCGGGAGGGAGCAGCCAGCTCTGCCCTCTGTCCTCCCCCTGTCCCCCCTGTCCCCTCTCTGCAGTGACACGCGGGGCTGTTCTGGGAGGATCCAGCAAATCCTCCACACCACATCCCAGAGAGCTCTGTCAGCCAGCCGGGAAGTTTGGGAAGGGCTTCACACTCCAGAGACAGCCAGGGCACTGCTGGGAGCGGGTCTGGGAGGAGCCCAGCAATCCCTGTGGCATCCCTGGGGAGCCTGGGGCCGCCGTGCCAGCCCAGTGCCAGGAGCCCAGCGCCAGGAGCCCAGCGCCAGGAGCTTTCCGTGGGGCTCTGGCACAGGCCCTTCCCTCTCTGCTGCCTGAGGGGCACAGCCCAGCCCAGCGCGGACGGAATTCCCAGGGAACAGCCCTGCTCTGCAGTCAGCCTGGGAGGGCAG
Organism: Passer montanus; assembly: GCF_014805655.1. Classification (NCBI taxonomy): domain Eukaryota; kingdom Metazoa; phylum Chordata; class Aves; order Passeriformes; family Passeridae; genus Passer; species Passer montanus. The sequence continues at coordinate 17,303,623 of NW_024369929.1, forward strand.
GGCCGGGAGCTGCCAGGGCCGCGGGTGATGCTGCAGCAGGAGCGGAGCCCAGCCCAGCTCCCAGTGAGTCATCCCGGGCACGGGGGCCATCCCCAGCTCTGGAAGGGCAGCAGCTGCCTTTCCCTGCGCTGCTTGGGAGCAGGGAGGGGTCAGGGCTTTCCAGTCTGTGCCAGCTCACAGGATCACGGAATTCCGAATGGTTTGGGTGGAAAGGGACATGAAAGGGTGTCCCATCCCACCGTCCCAGGCTGCTCCCAGTGTCCAGCCTGGCCCTGGGCACTGCCAGGGATCCAGGGGCAGCCCCAGCTGCTCTGGGCACCTGTGCCAGGGCCTGCCCACCCTGCCAGGAACAATTCCTCATTCCCAATACCCCACCTCACGTGCCTGGGCTGTGCTCCCACAGCTCCTGCTGCCCCTCAGCCCGGCTCCAGGCCTGGAATGTGGCTGTGGGAGGCACCAGCCAGCACCCAGGGGTGCCCTCTGCTCGGTGGCTGCCCCACTCTGGGATGGCTGAGGGAGCTGTGCGGGCACTCCCGGGCAGCCAGGGCAAACCCGGCTCCCTGTGGCTGCTCTGCACTGCCAGCTCTGTGTGCCTGTGCGAGGAGCCCGGGGCTGAGCCAGGAGCCAAAGCCAAGCCCTGGCCTGGGCAGCGCTCGCCCACGGCGGGCACGGGCTGGGACACGCCCCATGCCAGCTGCTGCCCTGCCCTGGAGCACGGGAACGGCTCCCTGGGGCTCCCTGTGCTTTGGGCACCTCTGGCTGCCCGGCCTCGTGCTGTGCACAGGACCAGGATCCAGCTGTGCTTCGTGCGATCCCAGCCTGGTTTGGAACGCAAGCAGACCTTGAACTGATCCCATCCCACCCCTGCCGTGGCAGGGACCCCTTCCAGCATCCCAGGCTGCTCCAGCCCCCAGCAGCCCGGCTGGGACATTGCCAGGGCTGGGCAGTCACAGCCCGGGCTGGTGGAAGGGGTCTCTGGGTGCACTGAAGGCCTCTGAAGGTCCCTTCCAACCCAAACCACCCGGGATTTGGGATTCCAGGGGAGCCCTGCTCCTCCCTGGTGCAAGGTGGCTGCTCCGAGGGCTCCGGGCTCACTGGAGCTGCCGGGCTCTTTGGGGTCTCCCTTTTGGCCCCACGCCCTGGTGCTGTGGCACCATCAGCCCCTCCATGAGCTCTGTATCCTGGGTTCCATCTCATTGAGGGGGTTTGGAACCCAGCCTGCACAGCCCCCAAACCCGAGGCAAAGCATAAAACATCAAATGATGCCTCTGGAGCACGAGAAATTCCTGCTTGGATGATGAATGTTCCCATTTCTCGCTTTAAGAGAGCAGTGAAAGCTGCCCAGTATTCATCAGGGGTGCCTGCAAAGGGGCACCAGACAGCCCCAAATAAATCCCAAAATAAATGGGATTCAAGCCCTGCTGTTCCACCTTGGGGTGCTCCCTCACCTCGTCCTTCTGGGTGGGCTCTGAGTGACTGTGAGGAGCCCCCCGGGTCCCTTTCAGCTCCTCCACCAGGGCCATCCCAGGCTGCCTGGAAAATCCTTCTGGACGATGCTCGGGAGGAATCCGGCCTGGCCATCAGAGAGGCCTCGCTCCCGCGCTGTTATTTAATTAACCCATTAAAAGGCACTTCTTTATCAGCTCCAGAAATACCTTTTTTTTTTTTTTTCTTTTTTTCATGTGGCTGCGGCTGCTCCCACCTGGAACCGGCACAAATCCTCCCGCAGGTTCAAAGCTGTCTGGCTCCGCCGGGAGTTGGGGATAATGGGGACGAGCGCCTCCAAAGGAGAGTGACAGTGACACCGCCCGGTCCCTCCGGGCCAGCCCAGCCCCCGGCCCGGCCCGGGGGTCGCTGATGGCCCGAGCCCCGCAGCCCTCGGACACGCCGGGTGCGGGGATGAAAGGCTCTGCTGGGCACGGCAAGAGGCAAACGCTGCTGGAAGGAGCTGTGCACCGCGAACCCGCAGCACTGCGGGGGGATCGGCCCCGGAGCGCCCCGGGCAGCCCCGGGAACGGGCTCCGGGAGAGGAGGATGTGCCTTGTTTGGGGCTGTGGAGGGTGCAGGCGTGGGGAGGGGTGTGGGAGTGCGGGGGGAAAGGGAAACCAGAGAAATGGGAAAGGAGAGGGCAGGGGGACAGGCTCTGCTGCCATGGCTGGGATCCCAGGGGGTGCCATGGGTGGGACAGGAACAGGGACAGCTCTGCTGGCCGTGGCTGCGGTGACCCCGTGGGCAGGAGACCCCCGATGGAGCGGGAGCTGGAGGCTGGAGAGGCTCAGCCGGCCCCTGGGAAAGGCCGATCCCGTTGGGAATGTCCCGGGGGTGGCCCGGAGGCTCCTCCCGCGGCCAGGGCTGTGCCCAGCCCGTTGTCACCTCGTCCCGCCGCTGTCGCTGCCCCGCGGCTCTGCGGTCCCGGCAGGAGCTGCTCGCTGGTGTTTCCTGCCGAAAAGGGGAGCCACAGGCGGCCCAACCCAGCGAGCAGGGACCCCAAATCCCCCCGGGACACAAACCTGGGAATGCCCCAGGGGGCGGCCCCGGCCCGCAGCCCCGCCGGGAGGAGCCGATCCAGGGCACCGGGATGGTTTTTCCCCCGGCTTTGGGAAGGCAGAGACCCCCCCGGGCGGAGAGCGGCTCCTCCAGAGCCGGGTTCCAACAACCAGGACCTCGTGTGAGTCTTGGACTGGAATCCGGTGCGGCTGGGGCCATGTGCAAGATGTAATTTAAGCTCCAGCTCCGGGCCCAAATGTTCTCCAAGTGCGGAGGTTTTGGCACCGAGGGTTTGGTTTGGTCCCAGCTTTCATGGCAAATTGAATAATCACAGGAGGGGGAGGAGCGGGGAGAGAGAAGAAAAAAAAAACAAACCCAAACCCAACAACACTCGACAGTTCTTCCAAAAGTGGAAAGAACCAAAACACATTTTGGCTTCCTCAGCCCTGAGCTGGAGTTATTTCCCTCTAGATCTGGAGCAGCTTTTCCAACAACCTTTTCCAATTTAGCTTTTTATTAAAATCAAGCCGTGCCCTGGCAGAGCTGCCTCCTGCCACGCCGTGCCCGGCTGCAGCTCCTGCTCGTGCTGCTGGCACCCCGACCAACATTCCCTGCTCCTGAGGCCTGGCCAGCCCGGCCGGGGAGCCCCAGCACGGCTCTGAATCACCCACCCCAGAGCTGACTTTCGGGCCCACTCTGGCTTTTAATTATTCCCATGTTTACGGTTTGCTGGGCTTACAGGGATTTTCCCCTGCAATGGCTGTTTTCCTATGGGAGCCCAAAAAACCCAGGGCATGGAGCTCAGCTCCACAGCCCAGCCCCAGGAGATGGAGCTCAGCTCCACAGCCCAGCCCCAGGAGATGGAGCTCAGCTCCACAGCCCAGCCCCAGGAGATGGAGCTCAGCTCCACAGCCCAGCCCCAGGAGATGGAGCTCAGCTCCACAGCCCAGCCCCAGGAGATGGAGCTCAGCTCCACAGCCCAGCCCCAGGAGATGGAGCTCAGCTCCACAGCCCAGCCCCAGGAGATGGAGCTCAGCTCCACAGCCCAGCCCCAGGAGATGGAGCTCAGCTCCACAGCCCAGCCCCAGGAGATGGAGCTCAGCTCCACAGCCCAGCCCCAGGAGATGGAGCTCAGCTCCACAGCCCAGCCCCAGGAGATGGAGCTCAGCTCCACAGCCCAGCCCCAGGAGATGGAGCTCAGCTCCACAGCCCAGCCCCAGGAGATGGAGCTCAGCTCCACAGCCCAGCCCCAGGAGATGGAGCTCAGCTCCACAGCCCAGCCCCAGGAGATGGAGCTCAGCTCCACAGCCCAGCCCCAGGAGATGGAGCTCAGCTCCACAGCCCAGCCCCAGGAGATGGAGCTCAGCTCCACAGCCCAGCCCCAGGAGATGGAGCTCAGCTCCACAGCCCAGCCCCAGGAGATGGAGCTCAGCTCCACAGCCCAGCCCCAGGAGATGGAGCTCAGCTCCACAGCCCAGCCCCAGGAGATGGAGCTCAGCTCCACAGCCCAGCCCCAGGAGATGGAGCTCAGCTCCACAGCCCAGCCCCAGGAGATGGAGCTCAGCTCCACAGCCCAGCCCCAGGAGATGGAGCTCAGCTCCACAGCCCAGCCCCAGGAGATGGAGCTCAGCTCCACAGCCCAGCCCCAGGAGATGGAGCTCAGCTCCACAGCCCAGCCCCAGGAGATGGAGCTCAGCTCCACAGCCCAGCCCCAGGAGATGGAGCTCAGCTCCACAGCCCAGCCCCAGGAGATGGAGCTCAGCTCCACAGCCCAGCCCCAGGAGATGGAGCTCAGCTCCACAGCCCAGCCCCAGGAGATGGAGCTCAGCTCCACAGCCCAGCCCCAGGAGATGGAGCTCAGCTCCACAGCCCAGCCCCAGGAGATGGAGCTCAGCTCCACAGCCCAGCCCCAGGAGATGGAGCTCAGCTCCACAGCCCAGCCCCAGGAGATGGAGCTCAGCTCCACAGCCCAGCCCCAGGAGATGGAGCTCAGCTCCACAGCCCAGCCCCAGGAGATGGAGCTCAGCTCCACAGCCCAGCCCCAGGAGATGGAGCTCAGCTCCACAGCCCAGCCCCAGGAGATGGAGCTCAGCTCCACAGCCCAGCCCCAGGAGATGGAGCTCAGCTCCACAGCCCAGCCCCAGGAGATGGAGCTCAGCTCCACAGCCCAGCCCCAGGAGATGGAGCTCAGCTCCACAGCCCAGCCCCAGGAGATGGAGCTCAGCTCCACAGCCCAGCCCCAGGAGATGGAGCTCAGCTCCACAGCCCAGCCCCAGGAGATGGAGCTCAGCTCCACAGCCCAGCCCCAGGAGATGGAGCTCAGCTCCACAGCCCAGCCCCAGGAGATGGAGCTCAGCTCCACAGCCCAGCCCCAGGAGATGGAGCTCAGCTCCACAGCCCAGCCCCAGGAGATGGAGCTCAGCTCCACAGCCCAGCCCCAGGAGATGGAGCTCAGCTCCACAGCCCAGCCCCAAGCCTCCCTCCCGGTTCAGCCCCAGTTCAGCACTGGGAGCAGCCTGGCTCGGGCTGGACGGGCTGGGAGCAGCCCGGGACACTGCGGGCTGTCCCTGCCATGGCAGGGGTGGCACTGGGTGTCTTCAGGTCCCTTCCCACCCCGACCATCCCAGCACTCCGTGATCCCTCACCTGCAGCCGGAGACTCCCCAGCTCCAAGCCCCACCTGAGGCCCTGCAGGGGGAATTTTGGGGTGCCGGGGGTCTCACAGAGCCCCCTCCACCCCTCCTCGGGCAGCGTTTCCCCGGAATGAGGCGGGAGTTGCTGTTAATCAGTTACAAACGATTAAGTCATTGGCCCGAGCGCTTGGCTGCTGCTTTGGCGAGGAATTAGGCCTCCATAAAATCAAGCAGCATGAATCTCCGAGATTTACACGCTGCTTTCTTAACAGTTTTCAGTATATTTCAGTAGTTAATAAAACTAAACGCTGCTTTGTGTAAAAGGTAATAGATTACGATCGGGGGGGTTTTACTGGCACTCAGTGTGCTCAGGCAACACCTCATACGTTCACCTCGGAATCCACGGAAAGCACTTTGTGCAGATTAAAAGCAGATTTATCACAGATGTGCCTCAACATTATGCTTGGCTTGAACCATTAGACTCCTGGAGTTTAAAGGTTAGGCTTTAATGACTTCAAGGAAGTCGGGTGCTTTTTAAAGCTTTAAATAAGCAGCTGGGATACTGCTGGCATTCCCAAACAGGGCAGACTGGTTACGGGCTGCTCCAAGGATGCACAGTTCCCACTCCGGAGTCTGCTGGGCACAGCCCTTTGAAGCAGGCCCAGCGCAGGAGTTCAACCCCCATGCAAATCCCCAATGAATTATTTACCAGATGAAAGGGCTGCCCTGAAAGCTTCGGTGGCGGAGCAGCTTCGCATCCTCGTGGATGGGATGGGAGAGGTGGGCCATTCTGCTGGAATGGGACATCAGGAATTATTTACCAGATGAAAGTGCTGCCCTGAAAACTTCGGTGGCGGAGCAGCTTCGCATCCTCGTGGATGGGATGGGAGAGGTGGGCCGTGCCTCTGCTGGAATGGGACATCAAATCTTGTCCTGTTCCATGGAAAGGACACCTCCCACTGTCCCGGGCTGCTCCAGCCTGGCCTGGGACTGCCCGGGATCCAGGGGCTGCCACGGCTGCTCTGGGAATTCCAGTCCAGCCCTGCCCACCCTGCCAGCCAGGAACTCCTTCCCAATATCCCATCCATGCCTGCTCCCTGGATGAGGGCACGCCTGGATGAGGGCACACCTGGATGAGAGGAAACCTGGATGAGAGGAAACCTGGATGAGGGGACACCTGGATGAGAGGAAACCTGGATGAGGGGACACCTGGATGAGGGCACACCTGGATGGGGGAATGCCTGGATGAGGGCACGCCTGGATGAGGGCACACCTGGATGAGAGGAAACCTGGATGAGAGGACACCTGGATGTCCCAATATCCCATCCATGCCTGCTCCCTGGATGAGGGCACGCCTGGATGGGGGAATGCCTGGATGAGGGCACACCTGGATGAGGGCACACCTGGATGAGGGAATGCCTGGCTGAGGGGACACCTGGATGAGAGGACACCTGGATGAGGAAATGCCTGGCTAAGGGAATGCCTGGATGACCCACCAAGGCGCTGCAGCCCCGATGGATTTTGCACTCCATGTGCTCTGCACTCGATGGATTTTGCACTCGATGGATTTTCCCCGATGCCCCAGGACCTCTCCGTGCCCCCCCGTGCGGATTTCGGGTTCCCCCAGCCCTGTCCTGCCTCTCCCCCGTGCTGGGAGGGCTCCCAAGCCCTGCCTGGGGCCGGAGCATCCCGGAGCTGCCGGCGGTGGGGGAGGATTCCGGCAGAGCAGCCGAGCGTGTTTGATGTGGTTTAAATTAACCTCGATTGCTGTCTAATATTTTAAAAAGACACTTTTTCTAACATGCGGGAATAATGTAGGAGAACTAATGTTCCCTCCTGAAATGCCTTTCAGGATGGTGATAAAAGTGCACTTTAATCTGCTGTGAGAAGGCTCCGGGAGGCAGAGACGTCACCCGGACAGGTGGAACCGTGCAATAAATGCAATCATTAATGACAGCCAGGATTTGCATCTCCCGACTTTTCCACAGCACCTGCTCCGTTGCTTGTTGTTGTTGGGTAGTTTTTTTTTCTCTCCAAGCAGCTTTATTTTGTTTCCTGAGGGTCAGGAGAAGGAGGGATTGGGGACTGTGGCCGTCATTACGCGACAACTCCAAAGGCTGTGAAATGTCGGGGAAGCAGCGCCTGGGAACCGAGGGCCCCATTAGGATTTCCCTGTGAAATTAAGCACCTTTATTGCCTTAAATGAGACTCGCAGCCTCATGACGGCCCCATGCAAATGCCGGGGCTGCTTCCCACCGCGGCGGGCAGGGAGGAGCTGCGGAACCGGAGCGCTCCCTGCCCCACACCACGTCCCAGGGGAAGGAAGGAGCCCAGAGCCGTGGGAACAGCGGGGTACGGGCTGCCAGGCACGGGCAGGAGGCACTTCTGTGTCCCCAGCCTCCCCGGAGGGATCCCAGGATTGGGGACAGATCCCGGGCCTGGGTGCCCATCCCAGCTTCCCACAGAGGTCTCACTGACTGGGATGGTTCCCAAATTCCCCCGTGGATGGTGGATGCCATGGGCACTGCCAGGGAGCTGTGGCCTCAGCCGTGTCACCCCCAGACATCAGCATCACCCCCAAAAGTCAGCATCACTCCCAAATATCAGCATTATTACCAAATATCAGCATAATCCCCAAATATCAGCATCATTCCCAAACATCAGCATCATCCCCAAACCCCAGCTTCCCACAGAGGTCTCACTGACTGGCATGGTTCCCAAATTCCCCCGTGGATGGTGGATGCCATGGGCACTGCCAGGGAGCTGTGGCCTCAGCCATGTCACCCCCAGACATCTGCATCACCCCCAGACATCTGCATCGCCCCTAAAAGTCAGCATCACCCCCAAATGTCAGCATCACCCCAAATGTCAGCATTATTACCAAATATCAGCATAATCCCCAAATATCAGCATCATCCCCAAACGTCAGCATCATTCCCAAACGTCTGTATCATCCCCAAACATCAGCATCACACCCAAATATCAGCATCACCCCCAAAATCAGCATCACTCCCAAATATCAGCATCATTCCCAAATGTCAGCATCATTCCCAAACACCTGCATCACCCCTGAACACCACCATCATCCCTAAATATCAGCATCATTCCCAAATACCAGCACAATCCCCAAACATCAGCATCACTTCCAAATATCAGCATCACCCCCAAATATCAGCATCATGCCTAAATATCAGCATCATCCATGAACATCAGCATCATCCCCCTCAAACACTGTCATCATCCCGAAATATCTGCAACATCCTCCAAAACCACCAACACCCTGGAATATCAGCGTCATCCCTAATACCAGCATCACCCCAAACAGCAGCATCACCCCTAAACACTGAGATTATTCCTAAACACCAGCACCACCCCCAAAACCTGAGACTGTTCCTCAACTCCAGCCTCACTCCCCACAGCAGCGCTCCTGGCAGGGTGTGAGGCCGGGATGGGGCGGCAGCAGGGACACGGCTCTGGGCTGTCCCTGGAGCTCTCCCCCTGCTCCCCTTCCCCGTGCCATTCCCCTCCTCTCCCCCACACCCTCAGGGGGCCGGGCACGGGATGGGGGACATGGAGAGGTGCCAGGTCCTGGACAGGATCCCAGGTACAGATTCCAGGTCCTGGACAGGGATCCCAGGTCCCAGGCAGGAGTCCCAGGTCCTAAGTAGTGTTCCCTGTCAGAGATCCCAGATTCTGGACTGGGGTCCCAAATCCTGAATAGGGATCCCTGTCAGGGCTCCTGGGTCCTGGATAGGGGTTCCTGTCAGAGATCCCAGGTTCTGGGCAGGAATTCCAGGTTCTGGAGAGGGATTCCAGGTCCCAGGCAGGAGTCCCGGGTCCTGAGTAGTGTTCCCTGTCAGGGATCCCAGGTTCTGGACTGGGGTCCCAGGTCCCAGGCAGGGGTCCCAGGCCCGAACAAGATTCCCTGTCAGGGGTCCCTGTTCCTGGACAGGGTCCCAGGCCCTGGTAGGGGTCCCTGTCCACAGGCAGGACCTCCCCGTCTCAGTTTGGGCTCCCTGAGCTTTCCCTGTGCCCAGGAGCCCACGGGCCCCACAGACGGCCGGGTTCCCTCCGTGTTCCCTCGATGTTTTCCAGCACCAGGAGGAGAAGCGAGCGGTAGCAGCGGGGTTTTCCTCGGCCGGGCTGCCGGGCCGGGCTGGCAGCGGGAGGGGAGCGCTCCTCGCTGTGCCTTGCGAGGCTGGGCTTTCACAGGCTCGGCTTTCTCAGGCTGGGCTTTCTCAGGCTGGGCTTTCACAGGCTCGGCTTTCTCAGGCTCGGCTTTCTCAGGCTCGGTACCCGCAAGGCGCAGCTGACAGCAAAGATGTTCCGCTAAACCCAACACGGGAGGGAAACAGCTCCAGCGCGCGGCGAGCAATTAGAATCTAATTAATTTGCATGTCACAGGAGAGGCAGGGATGTCGGAGGGAAAGGAAGGGTCCCCCCCTGGCCGAGATGAAAGGGCTGCCGGAGGAGGGCGAGGGGCGCTCCCCCCGAGCAGGATTGAACGGGGTGGGAAGGGGACAGGTCTGCGAGCTGCGGCCAGCAAAGGCGTCTGCGGGTGAGAAAATCCCCAAAGAGCGCCTTTTCCCGGGAACAGCATCCCGGCCTGGCCGGCTCCTTGTCCCGCTGCCTCACAGGAGGTGACGGTGCGGGGCCGGGGGCCGCGGGGAGCAGCAGCCCCGGCCCAGGCAGCCCCTTCCCGAAATGAGGGCTGGCAGCCTGTCAGTCCCGGTGTTCTCCCCCGCTCCCCAGCGCCGGCGGCTCCCGAAGCATCCCGGAGCTCCGAGGGAAGATTTACAGCTCCTTCCCGTGGTGATGACACCAGGCGGGAGGTTTCGCTGCCAGAGCTGCCGGAGCAGCCACGGGGGCCCTGGGGAAGGAAAAACAACTCTCACAGCCCGGAGTGCTCCTCCGGGAGTGATTGTCAGCCCTGCTCCATCCCTGCCCCATCCCTGCTCCATCCCTGCCCCATCCCTGCTCCATCCCTGCCCCATCCCTGCCCCATCCCTGCTCCATCCCTGCCCCACAGCCCAGCTCCCTGCCCAGGGAATGGGCCCAGGGTTGGGAATTCACAGAATCATGGAATGCTCTGCTTGGAAGGGACACTAAAGCCCACCCAGTGCCACCTCTGCCATGGCAGGGACACCTCCCACTGTCCCATGGTGTTCCGGCCTGGCCTTGGGCACTGCAGGGATCCAGGGGCACCCTGTGCCAGGGCTGCCCACCCTCCCAGCCAGGAATTCCTTCCCAAAATTCCCTGTGTCAGCCTGAGGCCATCCCCTGTGTCCTGTCCCTCCAGGCCTTGTCCCTTGTCCTCTCCAGCTCTCCTGGAGCCCCTCAGGCCCTGCCAGGGCTCTGGGCTCTCCCTGGAGCCTGATGAACACCCCCAGCTCTGTAAAAGGGGGACACAGGGGCCCTGCTCCATCCCTGCCCCATCCCTGCTCCATCCCATCCCCATCCCTGCCCCATCCCTGCCCCACATCCCAGCTCCCTGCCCACGGAATGGGCCCAGGGTTGGGAATTCACAGAATCATGGAATGCTCTGCTTGGAAGGGACACTAAAGCCCACCCAGTGCCACCCCTGCCATGGCAGGGACACCTCCCACTGTCCCAGGGTGTTCCGGCCTGGCCTTGGGCACTGCAGGGATCCAGGGGCACCCTGTGCCAGGGCTGCCCACCCTCCCAGCCAGGAATTCCTTCCCAACATTCCGTGTGTCAGCCTGAGGCCATTCCCTGTGTCCTGTCCCTCCAGGCCTTGTCCCTTGTCCTCTCCAGCTCTCCTGGAGCCCCTCAGGCCCTGCCAGGGCTCTGGGCTCTCCCTGGAGCCTGATGAACACCCCCAGCTCTGTAAAAGGGGGACACAGGGGGACACAGGGGACACAGGAGGACACAGGGGGCACAGGGGGGACACAGGGGACGAAGGGGGGGTCCCCAGCCCCACAGCCCAGGCAGCAGGAAAGGAGCTGGGTGCAGGATGGAAAAGGGAATCACACGGGGTCACGGTTCAGGAATCCCCCAGCAGGGCAGGGAGCGGGGCTGGGAGAAGCTCTCCAAGCCCAGCTGGGTTTCCTCCCCCCCGGAGCAGCCCCCCGGGCCCCTCCTGCCCCGGCAGGGCCGTTCCAGCACCCAGACCCTGCTCCAGGGTTGTCCTCCTGTTTTCCTGCCGATGCCTTGGCCTCCAATGTGTTTGCAGCACCAAATCAGCTCTGTAAACACGCCGAGGGGGGATTTATTTTTCTTGAAAGCAAAATAACTAAACAGCACATCAGAGGGAAGGCATTTAACTCAGCCGGCTCCTTTCTTTTGTCGGGAATCAAAGTGACGATGATGTGAGCAGGTTTCTCCCAGGCATCCCCCCCAGCGCTGGGAAAGGTGAGGGAAACGCGGCTCCAGCTCCCTCCCACCGGGACTGGGGGGCTGGGGACAGGAGATGAGGCCCCTGCTGCTCCTGCCAGCCCCACGGGCAGAGGGAGCACGGGCAGCACAGCTGGGGGGCACGTCCCAGCACCGGGATACAGCTGGAACGCAGGGGGAAGGGGCTGTGGGACCTGGGGCCACTGGAGCTGAGGGTGTGAGTGACCCCCAGGGGGGACAGGGACACTCAGGAGCTCCTGTCCCCATGGGTGTGTACAGGGACACTCAGGAGCTCCTGTCCCCATGGGTGTGTGACAGGGACACTCAGGAGCTCCTGTCCCCAGGCACAGTGTGACAGGGACACTCCTGTCCCCATGCACAGTGTGACAGGGATGCTGGGATCCTGCTGGGAGCTCCTGTCCCCAGGCACAGTGTGACAGGGACACTCCTGTCCCCATGCAGTGACAGGGATGCTGGGATCCAGCCCAGCAGAACCAGCAGGATTCTCCTGCCCCGAGGTTCTCCCTGCCCCGGGGGCATCACGGGGGCAATTCCCCCTTGGCAGCCCCTGCCAGCCCCCAGCACATCCCATCCCTGGGAAAGGGGACCTGGATCTCCGGGAAGTGCCACATTCCCAGAAGCGCGGGGATGTGGCGCTTGGGGACACGGTCTGGGGTGACCACGGCAGTGCCGGGCTCAGGGACCTTCCGAGGGCTTTTCCAGCCCCGGCATTCCATGGATCCGTGGCTGGCAGGGCAGAGGTGCAGCTCTCTGTGCCCTGGCACCTCCTGCCCAAGGAGGGTGACACGGGGACAGGCCGAGCCGTGCCGAGCCGTGCCAAGCCCTCCTCGGCGCGTCCTGGGGCCACGAGCGGGCCGGGCATCGCCTCCAGGACGTGCCACGCTCCGAAGCAGCTCCTCGGAAAGTGCTCAGCTGGAAAAGGCTCCGGAAAAGCCGCAGTGCCAGTCCTGGCCCGGCTCCAGCGCCGTCCTCCAGGGCCATTTGCAAACAAAGCAGGCAGGATGAAGGATTGATGGCCGGCCCCCCGGCAGCCCCTCCCCGGGGATAATTCATCCTTCCCACCTCGCTTGTCACCGCCGCGCTCCGCAGCCATCGGGGTGAGAATTCCGGGAGGTTCCCGGCTGCGATTCGCCTGCAGATTTGTCACTTCGCTAAAGACCCAAATTACGCCCGTTTAGGAGCCGGCTCCGCTGCTCGAACCTGCGCGAGCTCCTGCCGGGATTAGGGATTCGCGGCGGTAATTATGGAAATGGGGATGTGCAGACGGAGAGCTGGCAGCAGGAGCGGCGCTGAAATGTCTATTTATAGTTCAGGGGGAAGAAAATAAACCTCGCCTTGTGCAGCAAACAGATGGGCTGGGCGGCAGCCGGGCTCTTGGGAGCCGCGGGAGGGACGGAGCCGGGCACGTCCCGGGAGCCGCTCCCGGGGATGGCTCCTGCCAGGAGGGCGGCCGGGCCGGGCACCTCGGGGCACGCCGTGCCCTCGGGGCCACCCCTGCAGCCCCCGAGCCTGCCTGTGCCCCCTGGGCAGCCCCGGGGATGCGGGAAGGCAGCCGGGATGGGGAGATCCCGGGGGGTTCGGGAGGTGTCCCCAGCTCCGGGGCTCCCTCAGCCCGGGGCACCTCTGCCACCCCCTGCTCGGGGCAGCTGGCAGCCCGGGGGGGCTCAGCAGGCCTGAGAGCTCCCAGGGAGGATAGCGGGGTGTCCTCGAGGTCTGGGCACCCCGGATCCACATCCTGGAGGTCTGGGCACCCCGAATCCACACCCTGGAGGTCGGGGTACCCTGGATCCACATCCCCGAGGTCTGGGACACCCTGAATCCTCATTCTGGAGGTCTGGGGTACCCTGAATCCACATCCTGGAGGTCCGGGACACCCTGGATGGGCGACATCTCCCTCGCCCCCTGCTCGGGGGCAGCTGGCAGCCCTCGGGAGGGATCCCCAGCCCTCGGGAAGGGTCCCCAGCCCTCGGGAGGGATCCCCAGCCCCCGGGCTGAGCACTCCCAGCTCCTCCCGGTGCCTCCATCCCTCGGGGAAAACCCGAGCGGCACCCGGGGGTCAGCAGAGCCCCCAGAGCCAGCCCTCCCCGCTCTCGGCTCCCAGCAGGATGGAGTCCTGGCCGTGGAGCCGGGCTGAGCTCCAGGCCCGCGGGGCTCCGGGAGGGCTCGGAGCGCTCGGGTTCAACCCGAGCCCCAGCGGCGGCTCCGGCGCCCGGCGGGGAGCGAATAAATCAGCAGCGCTCCCCCCCTTCCCTCCCCAGCGCCGGGCTCCTCCGGGCGGGATCGCAGCGCTTTCATCACCGCCCGGCGAAAGCAAAGCCCCGCAGCGCCGGGGGACAGCCAGGGGCCACCCCGGCTGGCACCGCCGGGATCACCGGGAGCGGGATCACCGGGAATGAGCATCACCGGGAGAGGGATCACCGGGAATGAGCATCACCGGGAGAGGGATCACCGGGAATGAGCATCACCGGGAGAGGGATCACCGGGAATGAGCATCACCGGGAGCTGGGATCACTTGGAGCATCCTGCCCAGCCCATGGAGCCAGGGCATGCCTGGGTGGGAAAGGAGCTTAAGGTCCACCCAGCTCCACCTCTGCCGTGCCAGGGACACCTTTCCCCACCCTGAGCTGGGATCACTGGGAGCATCCTGCCCAGCCCATGGAGCCAGGTGTGCCTGGGTGGGAAAGGAGCTTAAAGCCCACCCAGCTCCACCGCTGCCGTGGCAGGGACACCTTTCCCCACCCCAGGTTCCTTCCAGCCCCGTCCAAGGAATCCAAGGGCAGCCAATTCCATGGAAAACCTGTGCCAGGACCTCCCCGCCTCCACGGGGAGGAATTCCTTCCCTGTTTCTCATCGTATTGATCCCCCCTTCCTGTTAGGAGGGAAAATTGCTGAGCTCCCAGCGCGGCCCCGCTGCCAACGAGGATTTGTGGCGTTCAATAAATATTATTAGAAAAGCGCAAGATAATAATTATGTCAATTAGAGGATGGGTAATTGGGCCTGCAGAAGAAAAGTGCTTTTCTCCCTAATTGCTGAGGCCGTGTGCCTCTGATTGCATGTGTGGCTTCCAAAAATAAAAGGGCAGCCAGCGAGTGGGAAAAGCACTTTTGTTTTCCCAATGAGCTCCGTGGTGGGAATTGGGGAATGGACTGGGGGAGGGAAGAGCATCCCCTGGTGCATCCCTGGTCCTGCAGGGGCAGGGAGAGGGGACCCAAAACTGGGGGAGAGGGGCTCCAGAACTGGGGGAGAAGGGATCCAGAACCAGGAGGAGGAAGGACCCCAAAACTGGGGGTGAGGAGCTCCATAACTGGGGGAAGGAAGGGCCCCAGAAATGGGGGAACAAAGACCCCCAGAAATTGGTGAGAAAGGATCCAGAACTGGGGGGAGAGGGACTCCACAACTGGGGGGAGAAGGCACCCAAAAGTGGGGGAGAAGGGATTCAGAACCAAGAAAGGACCCCAAAACTGGGGGTGAGAGGCTCCAGAACTGGGAGAAGGAAGGGCCCCAGAAATGGGGGAGAAGGGATCCAGAGCTGGGGGTGAAGGGATCCCAGTACAATTTTGGGAATCCCAGGGCACACGGAGCCCCGAGCCCTCTCCAGATCCCAGGGACCAGCCCCTCACTCAGCAAACATTGCCACGGGGAAGGGGAGCCAGGATTCCCTCTGGATCAAACCCTCCCGAGCTCCAGCAGCAGCTCCAGCAGAGACCTCCCCACCCAGGCATCAAACCCGTTTTCCTCCCACTGCCAGCCCCTTTCCCAACAGGCAAATCAGCTCCCAAATATGCATTTGGCTTTAACATATTCCCATATTCTGGAAATCCATCGTGAGCACCAGGCCAGCTCCAAGCCCTGAAGGTGTGGAGGGCAGGAGGGGGAAGGGCTGTAAGCAAAGCAGGCGCATTCATTTCAAACAGGAGCTAAAAAAATATTATATATATATATATAAATTTTAATTTTCTTTTGGCTGCCTGGGGGCCTCTGGAACATATGCACAGACAAGTTATGCAGAATTCCTGCATGGAAATGGGCTGGCTGGCTCCGCTGGGTTTATCATCTCATCCAGAACAATCTGCAGGGCTCTCCCCTCCCTGCAGGGTCACCGCTCCCAGAGGTGACAGGGAGGGAGCAGAGCCCTGCTGGCCCCTGGGTCAGGTCCCCATGCCAGGCCCTTCCCTCCTGGTGCTCCTGACTGGGAATTCCGGACACTCCTGCACTGGCAGGTGCCACATCCCTGGAAATCCTCCAGGCCAGGCTGGACAGCGCTTGGAGCAGCCTGGGCTGGTGGAAAATGTCCCTGCCATGTCCTTGGAATGTCCCCTCCAACCCAGGCCAGTCCTGGGCTCTGTGGTTCCCAGTGCTCCTCTTGGATGGCAGCTCCCAGCCAGGAATTCCAGAGGGGTTCCAGGCTGCACCCAGGGGATGTCTGGGAATGGTCCCACACCCAGAGGGATGGTCCCATATCCAGGGGGATGTCTGGGAATGGTCCCACACCAGGGGAATGGTCCCACACCCAGGGAATGTCTGGGAATGGTCCCACACCAGGGGAATGTCTGGGAATGGTCCCACACCCAGGGGGATGTGTGGGAATGGTCCCACACCCAGAGGGATGGTCCCATATCCAGGGGGATGTCTGGGAATGGTCCCACACCAGGGAATGTCTGGGAATGGTCCCACACCCAGGGGGATGTGTGGGAATGGTCCCACACCGGGGAATGTCTGGGAATGGTCCCACATTCAGGGAATGGTCCCACACCAGGGGGATGCCGGGCCCAGCACAGATGGAAACCCCACACCCAGAAATCCCGTGATTTTCCACCAATTCTGGTAAATACCCACAAAAATCCGGCCCTGGAGAGATCCAACCACAACCACAGCAGGAAACCAGGGATAAAGCGGAGCCCCAGCTGGTGCTTCAGCCTCCAAACCCGTGGGTTTGAGCCTCTTCCAGAAGCCAAAGGTGTCTCCCAGCCTCTCGGATCCAGCACATGGGGATGTGTGATCCCAACCCTGCTTTTCCTTGCATAATCTCCATTATTTATGGTCATGAGCTCCTAATTGTCCCGGTTATCTGATAAGTGAGGGGGGAAAGGGCAGGACAGGGAATTCTTGGCAGGGCACGGCTGTGCCCGGCATCAGCTGATGATTTTGGGAATTCTTCCCAGGGGAGATGAGACCCAGCAGGCTCCAGGGAATCAGGAACACCCCTGGATTCACCACAATGAGAATTTCTGAGGCAGAGACTGCAAAGATGAACCAGATCCACAGCTCAGGTTCTTCCATTATCCCCTCTCTGGACTATTTCCGTGTGGAATTGAACAAGAATGGAAAGAACATAGATTTTTAAATCCCCTCCTGAGCTTCCTCCCCATCCTGACATTGCTGCTCCCGCCAGTGCCGTCCCAGCAGCGCTCCCTGGTACCAAACCAGGCCTGTTCAAACCACAGCAAGGTGGATTTAGGTGGGATTTGGGAATGAATTCCTCCCTGTGGAGGAGGTGAGGCCCTGAGGGTGCCCAGAGCAGCTGTGGCTGCCCTGGATCCCTGCCAGCCCCCAAGGCCAGGTTGGACGGGGCTTGGAGCAGCCTGGGACAGCGGGAGGTGTCCCTGCCATGGGGAGGAACCATTCCAGGACTCTCTGATTCTATTTTGAGGCCAAACCTGCCATTTCCTGCTCGGAGCGGGCTGAGGGATGTGGGCAGGAAAAGCCCTGGGAGCATCTCCTGCCGGAGCGGTGACAGCGCAGGGACAGCAGCTCGGGGGACACCGGGTGGGGCTGAGCCTTGGGAAAGGGACGGGGATGACCCCGGGGTGGGCTGGGACCCCTGAGATCCCCTTGGTGACCGCAGCCCCCCCAGGCCAGGGTCACGGCTGCCCCCGGTGCACAATGCCCTCATTGTGAGGAAATCTGATTCATCTCACCCAGGGATAAAATTAGCAAATCAGCCCCATTCCCAGGAGCCTTGTTAAATCAATACAACACACGTCAGGCAGGCCCAGCACAATGCAGGGCTCAGATAAAACCAGAGCCAGTCCCCCCGGGTGGGTTGGTATCAGCTCCGAGCTGGCAGGCGCTCGTGCATAATTTATCAATTACAAACAATTTAATTCATCCAGGCTAACGAGCGGCGGGGCAGCTCTCCGTGAGTTAAGTGACACAGGGGGTGCAGGCTGGGGTGGACTCAGAGGAGAAGCCCACAAACCGGGTTATTCCAGAGGCTGGGAAGGACAGGGGACCACGGGGGGCTCTTGGGATGGTCCCAGCCCTGCAGGATCCCAGGCAAATCCTCGGAATGTTTGGATATTCCTGCTCTAGGTGAGGACACGGATGGGCCACAAGGCTGGGGATGTCAGAAAGAGATCCAAGGCTTTTCCAGCAGCCCCCTGAGCCCAGAATTCCCAGCCCTATCTCACCGTCCCAGCAAGGGAAACACCAGGAGGTGAAGGGGAGGTTATTTCAAAGAACAAAAGTGATAAAAATCAAAAGCTTTTCTGCCGCCGAGAGGAGCCTTCAGAAGACTGGGAAGCATTTCCTTCCTGCAGCCCCCTTTTGTTCCTCTGCCCATGGGCCCCGGGCCGGGGCTCGCTCCTTCCCAGCGGGAACAATGGGAACGGCTCCGGGAGAGGCCAGGAGGAGCCTCAGGCCAGGATGACACCCCTTGGAAAGGCCTTCCTCCCTCTCCAATCCCCCACCCCGAGCGCCGGGATCTGCTCCCCGGCTTTCCTGCTGCCTCCCGCAGATATTAAAGCCAAGGAGTTAAGTGGTGCGTAATTACGGCATTGTAGTCGCTAATTATAATCCCACAATGAGATCAGGGCCGGGCAGGGACGGCCGCAAGGAGCTGAGGGTTTGGAGCAGGCTCAGCCCTGAACCCTCGGAATTCCTCGGGGAAGCCAGGAGAGCTCACGGGGAAGGTTCAGGGAAAGGGAGAGGAGGAAAAACCCCAACTCCGTCGAGTTCCTCCCAGCCCAGTGCCCAGGGATTGATCCACGGAGCTTCTGGTGGGATCAGTTATGGAGATGGTGGAGAACACATGGAATATCCAGGCACAGCCATGGAGTGTGCAGGCACAATCCATGGAACGTCCATGCAAAGTGATGGAGTGTCCAGGCAAAGTTGGCCCAAGGAACATCCAGGCACAATCCATGGGCTATCCCAGCCCAGTCCATGGGCTATCCCAGCCCAACCCATGGCCTATCCCAACCCAATCCATGCTCTTTCCCAACCCAATCCATGCCCTATCCCAACCCGATCCTTGGGCTATCCCAGCCCAATCCATGGCCTATCCCAGCCCAATCGATGGACTATCCCAGCCCAGTCTATGGCCTATCCCAGCCCAGTCCATGGGCTATCCCAGCCCAGTCCATGGGCTATCCCAACCCAATCCATGGGCTATCCCAGCCCAATCCATGGGCTATCCCAACCCAATCCATGGGCTATCCCAGCCCAGTCCATGGGCTATCCCAGCCCAATCCATGGGCTATCCCAACCCAATCCATCCTCTATCCCAGCCCAATCCATGGCCTATCCCAGCCCAGTCCATGGGCTATCCCAGCCCAATCCATGCTCTATCCCAGCCCAATCCATGGGCTATCCCAGCCCAGTCCATGGGCTATCCCAACCCAATCCATGCTCTATCCCAGCCCAATCCATGGCCTATCCCAGCCCAGTCCATGGGCTATCCCAGCCCGGGCAATGGGCTATCCCAACACAACCCATGCTCTATCCCAACCCAATCCTTGGGCTATCCCAACCCAACCCATGGGCTATCCTGGCCCAGCGCACAGCTCCGTGTGCAGCCCGTCCCTCCCCATCCCGTCTCCATCCCTCCCGTGCCATCCCTCTCGGAGCAGCCCCATGGCTCTGTCCCTGTCCTGGCAGGAGCTGATTTACGGGATAATTTGCTCCTGCAGCCTGTGGCAGCTGTGTAATGGGATGATGGAAGCTCCAGCCATGGACACCGGGCAGGAGCAGCCGGCAAACGGGACCCGTCCAAACTGCCGGGCCCCCAACCCATCCACAGCGAGTTCTGGGCTTTGCTGGGGAAGGAAAGGTAAAAAATAGAAAAATTACAGCGTTTCGCTTGGGTCTGGCTGTGGGGGAGTGGGGGTGGTGGGGGAGGGAGCCGGGATGGTGCCCAACCTGTGCCCAAATCCAGAGAGATGTTAGCCCGGGCCTAAATCCAGAGGGATGTTAGCCCGGGCCTGTGCCCAAATCCAGAGGGATTTTAGCCCGGGCCTGTGCCCAAATCCAGAGAGATTTTAGCCCAGGCCTGTGCCCAGATCCAGAGGGATTTTAGCCCGGGCCTGTGCCCAGATCCAGAGGGATTTTAGCCCGGGCCTGTGCCCAGATCCAGAGGGATTTTAGCCCGGGCTCTACCCAGACCTGTTCAGCCACTCCCTGATTCAGAGAATTCCAGGAACAGCGTGTGCTCGTGACCCGGCACAGCCACGCTAACCCGAGTTCCTGATGGGTTCTCATGGATGCTCCCTGCCCTGCAGTGGGAGCGCTGTGCCCGGTGTGGCTGGGGGAGAGACGGGAGGGAGGGGAGGGATGGGAAAGGATGGGAAGGATGGGGTCAGGGCATGGGACATCTTCAGCTTCTTCCCAGTGCTCAGCCTCCTCCATCCCTGCAGCGCCAGCAGCGCTGGTGTAACTGGGAGTTACTGGGAGTTACTGGGACCCCAGTACTGGGAGTTACTGGGACCCCAGTACTGGGAGTTACTGGAAACCCCAGTGTGCTCCATCCCCACTGGAATTCCTGTTTCTCCAGGGAATGGCCCGCCCCGGGAGCTGTGCAGGGAGCAGTGTGAATCACCGATCTGGTGAATCACTGATCAGATCCGGGGCATGGCAGGAGCCCGTGAAGGGTCGGGAGCGGCCCCGGAGCCCCCAGCCCCTTCTCCACCCCCATTCTGCCCCAGTGTCCCTGCTGGGGACCCAGAGGAGCCAGAGCCGAGCAGGATGGGCTGATCCCGGGATTGCAGCAGCTTGGCCTGCTCAGGATGGCAGGGACCTTAGAGAACATCCCATGGCAGGGACACTGCCACTGTCCCAGGTGTTCCAAGCCTTGTCCAGCCTGGCCTTGGGCACTGCAGGGATCCAGGGGCAGCCACAGCTGCTCTGGCACCTGTGCCAGAGCTGCCCACCCTCACAGGAACTCCTTCCCAACATTCCCTGTGCCAGTCTGAGGCCATTCCCTGTGTCCTGTCCCTCCATCCCTTGTCCCCAGCCCCTCTCCAGCTCTCCCGGAGCCCCTCAGGCCCTGCCAGGGCTCTGCAAGCACCGCACAGGACGAGCTGGCACGCATGGAAAAAACCCCAAATGCAGCCAAGGAGCGGTAATGAGCAGCTGGAAACCATCAACCCAAACCTGTTCTGGCTGCGGGTGCCGCCCCGACGTGCCAGACGAGCCCGGAGCTTGGGGAAGGAGGAGGAGGAGGCGATGGTGGCGAAGGCTGCGGCTGCGGCTGCCGCCCTCGGGGCTCTGCGGAGATGAAACGGGGTTTGTAAATCCGCGTCTGCACCCAGGGCTGGGGAAGGAAGGAGCAGCAGGGAGCAGCCGGCGCCCTGACTCACCCCTGCCCTCCCAAAGGGCGCCCGAAACCCGCCCGCCCTCCCTGGCACAGCCTTACCCACCCCAAACCGCCGGGGAGCAAAAGGGAAAGTTAAATCTGATTTCAGCGCTTTCTGCCTCTTTTTTTTCTCTCCTTTTTTTTTTTTTTCCCCCCTCCCGTTTAATTCCTTGTTATTACTTTTATTAGCCTGGCTTCTTTGGCTGCGGGGCCTCGCTCAGAGAGCGGAGTGTGGCGTGGGTGTTTCTGGCTGCTGGCGCTCTCCCCGGCTTCAGAAAGAAATGCCAATTACTAATTTCATGGAGATAAGCCATCCTGAAGGAGGGGAGGTAGAAAAAAACAAGGAAGAAAAAAAAAATAAAAAAGGGGAAAAAAATTCCTCCCGGCACTGAAACGCGAGAGGCGCCTGCATTTTTTTTCTAATTTTTTTTTTATTTATTTATTTCTCTCCGCCTCGTGGGAGCACCAGAATTGCTCAGTTCTGTTTGTGGAGGGATGGCAGCACCTGAGGGGCGCTGCTGGGAGGTGGGATGGGACATCCATGGATCCATTTCCAGTCACACGCGTGGTCCCGCGTCCTGCCGGGTGCGACGCCAGCCCTGCGAGCCCGAGGCTCCCAAACCTTGGATCCCACCAGGATGCAGAGCCTCCTGCTCCCAGCAGCACGAGGTGACGCCTCGCCCGGCTCCCACAGCCCGCAAGCACCGGGGGCAGGGGCTGGGGAGGGAAAATGACGGTGCCCGGAATGAATCTGGGTGTAGTTTGCATTTTTATTGCTCCAGCCTCAGATTCCAGCCTACAGAAAGGTTTCAAAAAGGATTAGATGCCATAAAACCTTTAATAATCCTCCCACATCTTAGGTTTAATTATTGTTTTTATGCACGCGGAGCCAACACGCCTGGAGCGAGCAATCAAGGCTGGTTCGCCGCTCCTCCTCCTCCTCCTGCTGCTGCTTCCCGGCTCTCCCAGAGCCTCCCGGAGGTCTCCTCCTTCCCAAAAACACTCCTCCCCTCCAGCCAGCGCTATAAGAGCTCATCCCGGAGCCGTGGGTGCGCTCCACACTGGGATCTGGGATCTGGGATCTGGGATTTGATATCTGGGATCTGGGTTCTGGGTTTTGGGATCTGGTATCTGGGTTCTGGGTTTTGGGATCTGGGATCTGGGATCTGGGATTTGGGAACTGGAATTTGGGATCTGGGATTTGGGATCTGGGATCGGAGCTGCCGGAGCCCCGCGGTGCTGGGGACACCCATGGATGTCCCCATGGGAGCTGCTGGAATCTCCTCAGCCTGGGAATTCCGGGAAATCCTCGGCTCCGGGTCTGACCCGCCTGTTTGGGAGGAAGATTTCGGCACTAATTTGGCACTGCTGGAATCGTTGCTGTTTATTTGGGGGAAGAAATAAAAGACAAGACCTTAGGATTGTTCAGTTCTTCTCCCCGAGCCCAGCAGACAGAGAGCCTTCATCCAGGGAGAAGAGAATTACAGGGAGTGGAAAAGCTGTCCAAAAACCTGGCTTTTAGGGAACACTTAAAAAGCTGCATTGTTCAAAATAAATTATTTCAAGGCACCTGCTCTGCATCCTGAGCACCCTCACAGGGGTGGCACCGGTGTCACACCACGGGGGAAACCTGGCTTTTAGGGAACACTTAAAAAGCTGCATTGTTCAAAATAAATTATTTCAAGGCACCTGCTCTGCATCCTGAGCACCCTCACAGGGGTGGCACCGGTGTCACACCCACAGAGGTGGCACTGGTGTCACACCCACGGGGATGGCACTGGTGTCACACACACAGGGATGGCAGTGGTGTCACACCACGGGGGTGGCAGTGGTGTCATACCCACGGGGATGGCACTGGTGTCACATCCACAGGAGTGGCACTGGTGTCACACACACACAGGGATGGCACTGGTGTCACACCACGGGGGTGGCATTGGTGTCACACACACAGGGATGGCACTGGTGTCACACACACAGGGGCACGACAACGGAAACGCTCGGGGCCACGGGGTCACACTCCTGTGGGGACAGACACAGGGTGGGGATAAATAATTCCACTGGGCATTCTCTGGAGAGGATAAATAACTCAATCAGGCTGCCGGTGAACTGGTTTATTATTGTTCCTGATTATTATTATTAATAATTATTCTCGTCATTCCCATTATTGTTATCACCAGCGCTGCTTGCCCTGCTGCCTGCAGCGTGGCTCCGTGGGGGAAGGAGCTTTCCCAGGTATTGCTGGCGTGGGGAACCAAGCAGTTCTTCCTCTCCTGGGCCTGCTGGGATTCTCCAGCAAATCCCAGATTCTTTAGGGATGTTCCTGGTGGTTCTGGGGTGGTCTCAGTGCGGGGTGCCCTGCCAGCTCCCAGCTGGAGCAGATGTCCCACCCTGGCAGGTCCCAGGGCAGGGCTTGGGGCACCTGGATCCCTTCCAACCCAACCCAAACCATCCCAGCTCCCAGCCCCAGGAGGGCTCGGGGTGCAGCAGAGCTCTGCGTGAGCTGCCCTGACCTTTCATCCCCTGGAACACCCAAAGTTTCAGCGATTCTGACTCACTGGAGAGGAAGAGTTTCCTCAGAGCACCTCAGAGGCAGGACAGGCCCCCAGCACAGCACCACCAGAGCCACCAGAGCCACCTCCCTGCGGGGACTCGGGTCCTGCGGAGGGTCTGTGGCCGGAGGCAGCCCCTGGCCGGCCAGGGACACAAGGAACAATCGCCCATTTCTTCGGGGCCCATTAAAATCCCGGCCGGACAAAGGCGGCCTGTGCTGCCAGATGTTTTATTCATGGCCGGCCTGGGAGCACAAACAAGCCCGGCTTATTCTGCTGCCCTTTGTGCTCTGCGCCGAGCCGGGCTGGGGAGTCCTTGTGGTGCCACAGGGCTGCTACCCCTCCCCGGGCTCAGCACAGGCGGTCCAGCCCCGGGATTTGGGCTCCTTGCCCGGCTCCTCTGCTTGGTGGCGCTTGCTCATCCATCAGGTCCCTCCATTGGGCTCCTGGGGACACGGGGACAGCAGGAAAAGGCCACTGCAGACACAGCCTTAGTGCCCCGGATCGATTCTAACTGATGATTAAACCCACCCTGATCTCCCTCTAGCTCCATCTCATGGTGGGCAGTGGGGGATCCGCTCTGAGAGGCAAACCCAGCAGTGGGAGAGGCCACAAATCTGCATTTCCACCCCTGACATCTGCATTTCTACCCCAGACATCTGCATTTCCACCCCTGACATCTGCATTTCCACCCCGGACATCTGCATTTCCACCCTGGACCTCTGCATTTCCACCCCTGACATCTGCATTTCCACCCCAGACATCTGCATTTCCACCCTGGACCTCTGCATTTCCACCCCAGACATCTGCATTTCCACCCTGGACATCTGCATTTCCACCCCGGACCTCTGCATTTCCACCCCGGACATCTGCATTTCCACCCTGGACATCTGCATTTCCACCCCTGACATCTGCATTTCCACCCCAGACATCTGCATTTCCACCCTGGACATCTGCATTTCCACCCCTGACATCTGCATTTCCACCCTGGACATTGGCATTTCCACCCTGGACATTGGCATTTCCACCCTGGACATCTGCATTTCCACCCCAGACATCTGCATTTCCGCCCTGGACATCTGCATTTCCACCCCTGACATCTGCATTTCCACCCTGGACATCTGCATTTCCACCCCAGACATCTGCATTTCCAGCCCTGCACTCCTGCTGCCCGGGGTCAGGACAGCTCCACTGTCCATGGCAAGGCCAGACCAGCCAAGGGCTGGCAGCAACCAGAGCTCCTGTCAGGCACGGCTTTGTTTTCCTGCTCGAACCCAGGCTCTGCAGAATTCCCAGCACATCCTGGGATATGAGCAGGCACCGGGAAAAAATCATTTAAAAACCCCTGGGATGTGCGTGGGAGGGACTGTGCCCCCCGCAGCCACCCCTCAGTGTCCCCTCCCAGCCTGGCCGGTGTCCCCACTCCACCAGCTCACCCCCAGCTCACTGCAGAGCGCTGGGCCGGTTTAATCCCGTTCCAAACCGGGCCAGCCCCGCAGCATGCGCAGGGAAGGCGTGCAGAGCTGGGCTGCCAGAAATACCAGAGCAATGAACAAACCGGGCTGCAGCTCCCGAAACCACCGAGCGGGGCTGGCCCGGCTCGTCCCGCGCTGCTCGGGCTGCGGAGGAGCCGAGCCGAGCCGAGCCGTGCCGGGCTGGGGCACAGCGA
This sequence comes from Passer montanus, assembly GCF_014805655.1. NCBI lineage: Eukaryota > Metazoa > Chordata > Aves > Passeriformes > Passeridae > Passer > Passer montanus. The sequence continues at coordinate 17,328,907 of NW_024369929.1, forward strand.
GCCCCGGGGCTGTGGAGGGCGCTGGGAGCCTCCTCCTCCTCCTCGTCCTCCTCGCCCAACGCGCGTTTCTCTCTTGGCTTTGGAATGGCTGAGCGCTGGAGCAGTGGGGATGTCGGGGCTGCCACAGGGTCACAGGGACACGGGAACATGGAAACATGGGGTCACAGAATCATGGGATCACAGAGTCATGGAATCACACAATCACGGGAACATGGAATCACAGAATCATGGAATCACACAATCATGGAATCTCACAATCACGGGAACATGGAATCACACAATCATGGGAACATGGAATCACACAATCATGGGAACATGGAATCACAGAATCATGGAATCACACAATCATGGAATCACACAATCACGGGAACATGGAATCACTGAACCACAGAATCATGGAATCACAGAATCACAGGAACATGGAATCACAGAATCATGGAATCACACAATCACAGAATCGTGGAATCACTGAATCACAAAATCATGGAACCACAGAATCCCATTATCACACAATCACAGAATCACACAATCACAGGATCACAAAATCACAGAATCGTGGAACCACAAAATCACAGAATCACACAATCATGCAATCACACAGAATCACAAAGTGGTTTGGGCTGGAAGGGCTCTGGAAAACCATCTCCTTCCACCCCCTCTTCCAAAAGATCAGATTGGTCCGACCTGGACACGTCCAGGGATGGGGCAGGGGGAGCAGGCTCAGGGAAGTTCAACACTCCCGATATTTATTTAGGGACATTCTCATGGAGAATATAAAACACCTGGTGACTCCAAACCAGAGAGAGGAACAGCCTTCCCAGGGCACTGCCAGGGTGACAGGGGTGGGACAACAGAGCTGCCCCTGGGGAGTTTTTTATTTGGAACAAAAACAACTGGCGAAGAAGGCAGCTTGGAAGGGAGATGGAGCAAGTGCCAGGGAGGGAGAGGCTCCATCCTGCCAGGAGCACCGGGAGTTCAGCTGGGCTATGCCAGCCCCGGTGGCACCCAGGGCTGCTCCCTGCAGTGTGCCAACCCCGGCTTGGGCCGCTGGGCTGCGGCACACCCCGGCTCCTCTCCGGGCCATCATCAGCCCTGGAAGTGCAGCTCTTTGGAAATTGCCCTTCCTGGGGCTTTTGATGTAGCCCGGGAGGAGTGAGCGTTGCCTCACTGCTGTTTGTGCAACCTCGCTGCTGCAAATCCTTCATTATTCACGATGCTATCTCGCCACTTGATATGCAGAATAGCTCAGAGGTACCGTTGACTACATTTTTCCAGCTCTTTGATGTGCCAGAGATAACTCGTTTCTGTTTCGCAGCCATTAGGTTCGGTGGAAATCATTACACCACGTTAAACGCGGCGCTTGTTCTTTAATCAGCGCCCTTCTGGTTCCAGGCTGGGTGTTGCAACCTGTCAGAGGCGGAAGAAGCTCCTGTGAACCCAGGTGAGCAGCGCTGCAGGAAGTGAGAGCAGCCCAGCGGAGTTTCTGCAAGGTCAGAGATGATTTCTGCAAGGGCTGATCCCCGGGAGATCCCAGCAGGGCTGGGGGCGCTGCCCCGGCGGGGTCAGACACGGGGTGGGGGCTGCAGCCACCCAGATCAGAGCCCACAGCTCATCACTCATCACATCCTGGCGGGATTCAGCTGGGAAAGGACTTTTGAGTTCACCTGGCTGCCATGAGCAGGGGCTTGGAAAGGACCTTCGAGTTCACCTGGCTGCCATGAGCAGGGGCACTTCAGCCAGAGCAGCTTTCCCAGGGGTTGTGCCCACCCTGAGGGCACTGGAGGGTGGCCAGGGTGTCCCACCAGGAGCAGAGCAGGGAGAGGCTCCCACCAAGCAGCAGCTCCAGGAGGGAGCCTGCTCTGAAATCCAGAAGGAATTTCTTGCTGGGAAGGGTGGCCAAGCTCTGGGACAGACTGTCCAGGGAGTCTGGAGGCACACTCCTGGAGGAGCACCTGGATGTGGCACTCAGGGCTCTGGGCTGGTGACACGCTGGGGTCGGGCACAGCCTGGACTCGATGTTCTGGGAGGGTTTCCCCACCCTGGGCAATTCTGTGCTCCCCACAGAGCCCCCAGAGCCGCGGGGCTCCCAAACACAGCTCGGGCTTGCTTGGCAAAACCTCAAACCACCGGAGCATGAGGGAGACCGGTGAGGATGGGAACCCCATCCCGGCAGGTGCTGGGTGCCAGGGCAGGGCTGGCACCGGGCTGCCACAGCCCCTGCTGGTCCCCTGTGCCCCCCTGGCCCCGCCAGGCTCCTGCCAGCCACCAGCCCAGCCACGAGCCGCTTCCACTTCCTGCATCCCCGCGGCCTGGGTGTCTGGGGTGGCCTCGTGTGCCTGTGACACGAAAACCTCAGCTATAAACCCACCAGCCCCGTGTCCAGGGCCCTGCTGGCGCTCTCCTGCCATGCTGGCCGTCCCTCCGGGCAGGAGCAGCGGCTCGGGTGGCAGAGCTGCTCCCTGCCGGGGCCGGCCCCCAGCTCTGCGGAGCCCTGCTCGCCTTGCAGATGTTTATCAGGGCTTGCAGACGTTTATCGGGCCGCACAGCTGCGCTGGCTCTTTGCACAACAGGAAGGCGAGGTTCTGCAGCGCGGGGCGATCCCAGGCCCGCGGAGCAGCACCTCAAGGGCTCTGGCGTGGCTCCTGCCCGGAGCTCCCGAGCCCCTGCAGGAGCTGCTGGCTGCAGAGGGGCCACCGAGGCCGTGCCCGGGGCCAGGCTGCCCAGGCTGGCCCCTGGGGCTGTCCCAGGGCAGCGCCCACGGCGTGGGGTAAACACGGAGCAGCACGGTAATTAGGGCCCTAACCCAGCCAGGCATCCCCAGTTAGAAGGCACCTAAGCGTGTGCTTAAAGATAATTACACGCTTAAAGATCTTTCCTGAATAAGCCTGGATTTCAGGCTGTGTTTGGTGTCTCCTGTACTTAACTGTGATTCAGCTCAACACCCCCCTCCAGCCCAAACCCACGGGGAGGCGATTCCAGCGCCGAGAGCCCAGCCTCCCCTGCCTCTCTCTGCAGGCCGGCTCTGCAGATAGGAAAACAAATATCCTCCTCATTCCCATGGCTTTGTTTTCCTGCTGGCGCTTCCCTGCCCGTGAGCCAGCGACTCCCAGGCCGTGGGGATGTGAAATGGCTCCTCTGCAAGGCTGGAGGAGAAGCCAGGCACAAACGAGGCACAGAGGCCTGGGTGCAAGCGCCCCGCCGCAGAGGCAGGGCTGCCCCGGTGCCTCTGCTCTGTCACTTTTTCCACTGCGTTTGCATCTCTCGGCTCTTGTCTCGCTTTCCCCTCAGCAGTTTCTGCTCGGCTCCCGGGGGTGAACGCGGCGCTGTGGCTGCTGCTGGCTCTGTCCCCGCCGGGTCACCCCCAGCAGGACCCACAACAGGCCCAGGGGGGACCCCAAAGCAGCAAAAGCCCCCGGGGCTGGTGGGGGATGAGGGGCTGATCAGAGCCGGCTGTCCCCGCTGCGGCAGCTGCTTCTGCCATCATTTCTTTAACAAATCAGGGCAGGGCCTGGCAGGAGGAGTTCAGGCAGTGCTGTGGGTGTTCTGTGCTGGAATCCCCCAGGGGAACATTCCAGAGCCAGCAGAAAGCCCAGCAGAGCCTCGGCTGCTGGGTCACACACAGAGCCCGGAGCGCTGGCATTTCACCCCCTCTGAGCCTTGGAGGGATTTCCAGGGCAGTTTTGGGCATTTTCCACATGCTGGGCCCATCGCCTCGCCTCGGGCTCCCTCCCTGGCACTGCCTTTTCCCTGAACCTGCTGGCTGTCCTGCCTCGGAGCAGTGCTGACCCAGCACTCCCATTCCAGCAGGAGCTCCCCAGGAGCGAGGCCTGCACTGCTCTGGGGATGGCGGGAGCTCCCCCTGTGCTCCCCACGGAAGGGTTCCTCCAGCCCTGCCCTCCACAGCCCCCTGGAGCAGGGATAACCCCCGGGCCCTCTCCAGGCCCTCCCTCCCCCTCTGAGGGACAGAGCCCATCCCTGGGTGGGCACATCCCGGGAGCCCCAACAGTGTTTGGGGTGCAGCCAGTGCCAGCCCGGAGCTCTCGGGGCTGGGTGAAGTTCTCCCAGCATCCATTAGCAACAGCAAACACTATCGGCTGCCTCGCTGTGCCAGGCTGGGTGATTAGTGCTGCAGAAACAGCTCCCCGGACACCCCGGAGCCAGCCAGATCCATCAGCGTCTCATTAGCACAGCCTGCCTCCCCTCCTGCCTGCCCTGCTCAAATGAACTCTGCTCCCGTGAACGGGGACAGGGAGAGCTGCCCTCCCTGCCTGGCACGGCCTGGCACGGCCTGGCACGGCCTGGCACCATCCCCAAACCCGAGGGCTCACGAGGGATGTGAGGCACCAGCCCCAAGGGCAGGGCTGCTCCCACCAGCTGCTCCTTCTCCAGCATTCCACCAGGGCTGGCAGCTGCATCCCAGGGGGCAGAAATGTCCCAGAACCAGGCCTGGGGGCTGCAGCTCCTCTCTGCCACCCTTCATTTCCTCCACAAGCTCCCCCAAGTGTCACTGAGTCCCCTCCCTGTCCCCGTCCCCTCCTGACAGGGCATTTCCACCTCTCCCTGTTCCCCAGGAGCATCCCTGGGTGGGACCCGCCTGCTCCTCCTGCCCAGAGCTCACCCGGGCTGGGCTGGCTCCCAGGGTGGCCCCGTGTCCCCTGGGGATGTGTCCCCAGGGCAGAGGTGGCACTGCTGTGGGCGTGCAGGGGCCGAGGAGCTGGGCTGGGACGGAATTCCAGCAGGAATTTCGTGTGTGTGCTCACGTGTCCTTCACCCCGCGGAGCCGTGCAGGCTCCTGTACAGTTACATCTGCTCCTCGTCAGGCTGAGCGCTTCCCGGGCTGCCCAAGCTCCCTGATGGTTATGAACCACGGCACGGGCAGCCCCGGGGGGCTCGGCCGGCAGTCACGGGCTCTGGACCCAGCTGGGATCTCTTCAAACAGCCCAAACCCCCACCCCAGTCCACAGCAGGGCTGCAGGGGCTGCCCTGGCATCCCAGGGTGAGCTCTGCACCCGTGAGCTCCGTGGCAAGGACACAAATGGGCCCAGTCCTCAGCAACCAGGAAAATCCCTAAGAAATCAGCCCTGGCATGAGCCCAGAGCTCCCTGCCCAGCAGGTGCCCACCCTGGGCTGGATCCCTGTGGTGGTGGGGTGGGATCCAGATCCAGGCATGCCCAGGGATGTACTTCTGAAGGGTAGGGGCCAGCAAGGGTTTTTTCCACAGAAAAATGGAATGGTTTGGGTTGGAAGGGACCCTAAAATTCATCCCATTCCACCCCTGCCATGGCAGGGACACCTTCCACCATCCCAGGCTGCTCCAACCCTGTCCAGCCTGGCCTTGGGCGCTGCCAGGATCCAGGGGCAGCCACAGCTCAAGAGTGGGATGGTCTGTTGAGGGAGAAATGCTGGAATGGGGGCACAGGGAGACCCTGGTGGTTCCCAGTGAAACCACAGGGAGCTGTGACAGGCAGGGCTGGAACTGAGGAGGGGACTTTGGGAGTGGTTGGCACAGCATGGCATGGCAGGGAATGGCAGGGATGGCAGGGATGGCATGGCAGGGAATGGCAGGGATGGCAAGGATGGCATGGCAGGGAATGGCATGGCAGGGAATGGCAGGGATGGCAGGGAATGGCAGGCATGGCATGGCAGGGAATGGCAGGGAATGGCAGGCATGGCATGGCAGGGAATGGCAGGGATGGCAGGGATGGCATGGCAGGGAATGGCAGGGATGGCAAGGATGGCATGGCAGGGAATGACATGGAGTGACAAGGAATGGCCCCACATGGCACAGTGCATGCCCAGGGCTGGTGCGGGAGATGGCAGGGATGGCAGGGCAGGGTATGGGAGGTAGGGCAGGGATGGCATGGCAGGGAATGGCAGGGATGGCATGGCAGGGAATGGCAGGGATGGCATGGCAGGGAATGGCAGGGAATGGCATGGCAGGGAATGGCAGGAATGGCAGGGATGGCAAGAATGACAAGGAATGGCCCCACATGGCACAGTGCATGCCCAGGGCTGGCCAAGCATGGCAGCTCTGCAGCCCCAGGAAAGCTTTCCCACAGCAGCAACCACAACCCCCCAGAATCCTCTCCCAGAACAGGGGTCATGACAACCCAGGATGAAATCTCCTCGCTCCTGCCCTGGTGGGAAGCAGAGCCCTGGGGCTCTCTGGGCAGGCTGGGCCATTTCCCTGTGCTGGGATGAAGGATGAAGGTGATAAAGGGTTTATTTCAGCAGCAGCAGCAGGCACGGAGGCTCACCCAGAGCTCAGGCAGCCCCATTCCCATTCCAGTCACGTGCCCCCAAAATTGCAAATGGAGATTTGTTACATTTCATTTGCTGCCAGCCCTGGGAAGCCGTTTGTGGTGAGTTCACAGCTCCCAGGAGGCTCCGTTCCAACCACAGCCAGGAGAGGAGGCAAGGAAGCCCCTCCATGGCAGCCCTGTGAGCCTGGAGCTGGCAGCTGCAGGGTTAAAACAGAAAGCACAGGGCTGGGGACACTGGGACACTGCATGGGGCTGGGGACACTGATCCAGGGCTGGGGACACTGCACGGGGCTGGGGGACACTGATCCAGGGCTGGGGACACTGGGACACTGCATGGGGCTGGGGACACTGATCCAGGGCTGGGGACACTGCACAGGGCTGGGGACACTGCCCAGGGCTGGGGACACTGCTCAGGGCTGGGGACACTGATCAGGGCTGAGGACACTGCCCAGGGCTGAGGACACTGCACGGGGCTGGGGACACTGCCCAGGGCTGGGGACACTGCAGATGCTCAGCAGGCTGGGGGATGCTCAGGTACCACTCCCAGCACAGTGGGTGCTTCCTGAGAGATGCTCAGGTGCTGCTCCCGGGTTTGGGGGTGCTCAGGTGTCTCTCTCAGCCTGGGGGATGCTGGGGTACAGCCACAGCCACTTCTCGAGGATGGGGAGGGCTGGGCAAGATGGGAGAGGTTGGGGCATCACTTCCAGGCCCAGAGGGACTGGGAATACATCCCCCACCCCCAGGGGTGCTCCCCCACTGGGGGTGCTCAGGTGTCTCTCTCAGCCTGGGGGATGCTGGGGTACAGCCACAGCCACTTCTCGAGGATGGGGAGGGCTGGGCAAGATGGGGGAGGTTGGGGCATCACTTCCAGGCCCAGAGGGACTGGGAATACATCCCCCAGCCCCAGGGGTGCTCCCCCAGCTCCAGGGATGCTCCCCCAGCCCCAGGGGTGCTCCCCCAGCCCCAGGGATGCTCCCCCAGCCCCAGGGATGCTCCCCCAGCCCCAGGGATGCTCCCCAGCCCCAGGGATGCTCCCCAGCCCCAGGATTTGACCACTGCTGTCTCTCCAGCTGAGGCTGCTCCCAGAAGGATCCCCCCACCCTGAGTTCCCATCTTTCCTCCTTCTCCATGAGCAGCTCCTGGAGCTGCGCAAATAAAGCCAGGATTTTGTGAACTCAGGGAGCAGGGGCTGAGCACTTGCCTCAAGCTGAACAATTTCCCCCTCACCCCCTCAGAAACCGAAAGCAGAGGGGGCTGGGGCTCGGCTGCTTTGTTTTCCTTGGTTCCCCATTTTTGAAAAGGCTCAATCTTGTTTTCAGCTCGCAGCGTTTGGGTGGCTGAGGGCTGTTATTGATGAGGGCACGTTGTGGAGGAGCAGGAAGCCGCCTGCCATCCTGCCTGCCTGCTGCTAAATTGAAATCTCCTAATCTTCCCAATCCTTTTAAGCGCCAGCAAATGAAAAGGCAGCACAGTGCGGAAAATCTCAGCTCGGGGGAAGCAGGGCAGGCTCTGCCAGAGCCGGGCTGGGAGCGCCTGCTCCGGGGGAGCTGCTGCCAGGGCAGGGAGCAGCGCGGGCCCCGCTGCCTCCCCTGGCACGGGGACAGCCTGCACCCACCCAGGCCTCTGGCTGGCCTCAGCCAGCCCAGCAGCGCTCCAGAGCTTGGGATGGACATTCCCAGCCCCGTGGCACCAGGGCTGGGAGCAGGGTTTGTCCCCAGCTCCACGAGAAACCAGGGACACCACAAAGACAAAATCCTAAATAATGGCCTCTGCCAGTGAGAGAAATCCCTGCTCTGGAGCCAGGCTGGGAGAGCTGGGAATGTTCACCTGGAGAAGGGAAGGATCCAGGGCCTGGAGGGGCTCCAGGAGAGCTGGAGAGGGACTGGGACAAGGGATGGAGGGACAGGACACAGGGAATGGCTGCCACTGCCAGAGGGCAGGGATGGATGGGAGATTGGGAATTAGGAATTGTTCCTTGGGAGGTGGGCAGGCCCTGGCACAGGTGCCCTGGATCCCTGGCAGTGCCCCAGGCCAGGGTGGATGGGACTTGGAGCAGCCTGGGGCAGTGGGAGGTGTCCCTGCCCTGGCAGGGGTGGCACTGGGTGGGCTCTAAGCTCATCCCAACCCATCCCATGATTCAGTGACCCCAGGGTTCCCTGGATCCCATCCAGGCTGAATTCCTGCCTGTTGGGCAGCATCTCCCCTTCCCTTCCTGCACATTCCTCCTTCCTGCCCCCAGACCCCCACCCACAGCCCCAGGCAGGTCCCTCAGAGGGATCCCTGTGCTGGGACCAGCCCGGAGCTGTGGGGACACAGGGATGGGACATTTGTGGCCCTGTGGGGACACCGGGGTGGGACATTTGTGGCCCTGTGGGGACACCGGGGTGGGACATTTGTGGCCCGTTTGTGATTTTGGGAAGCGCTGCTGGCGAGGAGATGGCAGCAGCCCGGAATAACAATTGCTGCCACCAGCCCTCATGAATAAGTGGCACCATCTGATCTCGTTATTTATATCCTTCCTGCTGGGAAATTAATTAATGTTTCATTTGCGGCGCAGGCAGCCCCTCAGCCGCTTCCCCCTGCTCTGGAGGTGGGCATGTCACCACGTCACCGGCTCTCCCAGGGCTTTTCCTGGGAGCAGCCCTGGTGGGTGGGGATCACCCTGCACGGCTGGGGCCAGGCCCTCTCCCTGCCCTCACCGTCCCAGCTGCAGATGAGATCTGGGGCTGTTCCTGCAGTGCCCAGGGACGTTTTGACTCCTTCTCCTGGATGTTAAACGATGTTCAGTGGGAAAATCCCATTCCTGCTGCTGGGATGGTTCTGGTCCATCAGTGCAGGGACAGGATGGGAGCAGCCAGGAGTGCTCAGGGGAAGGAAAGCTTCCATAAAGGAATTATTATCTCACCATGGGGTCACGGGCAAAGCCCGAGGCTCTGAGGGAAGGAGGAGCAGGGCAGGAGCCAGGAGCTTCCCTGGAGCTGCTGGGAATGGGATGGGATGGGATGGGATGGGATGGGATGGGATGGGATGGGATGGGATCCATGGAATGGGATGGGATGGGATCCATGGGATGGGATGGGATAGGATGGGATGGGATGGTGTGGGAAGCACTGGGCTGCCCAGGGTGGCCCGTTTGTGTTTTTGGGGTGGGCACAGCCCCTCACCCCTTCCCCTCACAGCGCCCGGGGCTGGAGCCCGTGGGATGAACCCACTCCTGGGGCAGTGAGGACAGAAGTGTCCCTCGGCTGAACCGAGGATCCTTTGGCATCCCCATTTGTGTTTCCCACGGCCAGGACAGGGAAGGGCAGCGCTGACTCCCTGGGGGTGGAGATAAGGAGCTGGAAAAACAAACTGCGCTGCCTCAGGAGGGAGAAGGACCGAGGAGCCTGGACCCAGCTGGGGACACCCCATCGCCCCACAGGAGCCCTGCCCCAGGCCGGGCTGCTCCCCTGCAGGACCCCATCCCACCCCAACATCCCTAAAGCAGAGGGATGCTCCCATGTCCAATTCCCAGCCCTGCTGTGGCTCCTCTCTTTTTTGGGATGCGGTTCGGGGGGTTTGGTGCCAGCTCTGCCCCATGCCAGGAGCTGCAGGGATGAAGGCCTAGAGAGATGTCAGGGCAGGGCTGTTACTGCCCGGCCTAATGAATATGAATGGGCTCTTCATAAACGTGGCTTTGTGTCATTAAATTCCTTCACACCTCAGTGCCCGCGGAAAGGTTACTCAGAATTAAATGTAAATCACAGATTTACCGGGACGAAACCGCGGCGTGGCGGGGCTTTTCAAAAACATCTAATTTAATGACGGGGGGATCTTCCCCGATGGATTCCGAGCTCTCCCGCCCGGGGGAAGGTGATCCAGGTCTCACCTGATGGGCGATTTACAGCCTTTTCTTCCCCAAAGTGCAGCCCTTGGGTCCTGATGGTTCCAGCTTCGGGGGAATTATTTCCCCCCGCCGCCGCCGCCGCCACTCCACGTAATTAAAAGATTAAGGAACGGCTTCTGTCGGGTTATAAATGAAGGGGCGGGGGGTGGGAGCAGCGGGGTTGGGAACACCAGCCTGATCCAGCTGCCCCCCCAGCCCGTAATGGGATCACAGGATCCCAGACTGGGTTGGGCTGGGAGCTTAGAGCTCATCCCATTCCCCCCCCGCCGCGGGCAGGGGCACGCTCCGCTGTGCCAGGGCGTCCCAAGCCTCGTCCCGGCCACGGCCGGGCACCTGCAGGGGTGCCCGCGGCGGCACGGGCCCCGCTGGCCGCGGTGGGCGCAGGAGGCTCGGGGCATGGGGAAAAGAGGGACATTTTTAGGGAGCTCCGCAGAGTCCCGGCAAAGCCCCCTCGCAGACTGCTCCGAGCAGCCCGGGCACGTCTCAGCCTGCCAGGGAGAGCTGATTAGTAATTAAATGGCTTTTAAAAATAAAACCATTAAGACTAATCCCATCAAAATTGGAGCTTCATCCTGGCAACTCTTATTAATTGTCGGCCCACCTCGCGGCTTCCAGAGGCGGGGCTGGAAATAAACACGTGGATTTTGGGGAATTCTCGCTGGGAATAAATACCGGGGGTTTGCAGAATTTTGGGGAATTCTTGCTCCAAGCTGGGGATGCTGCTGCAGGTCCCCGGCCCCTCCCGAAGGCGCAATTCCCGGTGCCGGGAATGCTCCCGGGGTGCCCCCGCAGCTCTGGGGGAGCCCGGGCCGCCTTCCCCAGGGATAAAGCCGGGGCTGAGCCCGGCTAATCCCGCCGGGGCCGCTGCTCGCCCTCCCTGCCGTGGAGCCGCAGGTTCCTCCCCGTTATTTCCCTCGGAGTATCCATAATTCCGGGGTTAAGGAAACAAAAGCTCCTCTCTGCTTGTTTGTATTTTCCCCCTCATCAATAGCGGGGCCAGGCAGGGCACTCGCAGCCGCTCCCCGGGGCCTGCTCAGCTATTAAAGACAGAAATTACATCTTCATAACCCAGGATATTGCCGCTCGCTTATTTATGACTTGCTCCATTGCGAGAATATTTATTCTAGACAGGGAGCCTGATAATTTTCATCCAATCTACTCCTCATAGCTCAGGGCAAAAGAATGGAACAGCTCAATTGAAGGAGCACTTTCCCATTATTGCCAGGTAAGGGCAGAGCACGCCGAGCTCATGGCTGCCCTCGCCACCGCCGCTGCACCAGGCTCCGGGGATTTTTTATCCTGCTTTTTCTCTCCTTTATTTTTTTTCCCCTCCCTTTCTTTCTTTTTTCTTCTTTTTTTCTTTTTTTTTAATTCATCGAGGAATGGCAGCCCACACAACCACTTAGAGGAAGTGCTGCATAAATCCCAGCGCAGTAATTACCCATTTGGAACAGGACGCTTTATAGGAGCGGCGGCGCCGTGCCAGGACGCTCAGCACGCCGCTCCTGCTCCAGCCGAAACCCTCCCAGGATCGCAGGGAGCGGCTGCGTGTGCGTGTGCGCTCACAGCCGCCTCACACGGAGCCCGTCCAGCTGGGCAGGGCCTGCAGGCGGGGAGGCTGCGAGGGAAACCAGGGAGGAACCGCCGGGAAACACCGGGATGGAGGGGAGAGAGGGACAGGGACAGCCCGGGGGACAGCTCCTGGGGGGGATGGCCCATAGCTCGGGGTGATGGCCTGAAAATGGATGGAACCATGGAAGGATGGATGGATGATGGATGGATGGAAACATGGATGGATAGATAGATGGATGGATGGATGGATGGATGGATGGATGGATGGATGGAATCATGGATGGATGGATGGATGATGGATGGAACCACGGATGGACCCATGGATGGATGGATGGATGGATGGATGGATGGATGGAATCATGGATGGAATCATGGATGGATGGATGGATGGAATCATGGATGGATGGATGGATGATGGATGGATGGATGGATGGATGGATGGATGGATGGATGGAATCATGGATGGATGGATGGATGATGGATGGAACCACGGATGGACCCATGGATGGATCCATGGATGGAACCACGGATGGATGGATCCATGGATGGGTGATGCTCCATGATTTGGAGTGATTCCCCAAAACTGGATGGATGACGTGATGCCCCATATAATGGAGGGATGCCCCAGAAGAGGGATGGATGGATGGATGGATGGATGGATGGATGGATGGACAGAGCAACGCCCCATAAGTTGCAGTGATACCCCCCGATGGATGGATGGATGGATGGATGGATGGAGCAATGCCCCATAAGTTGCAGTGATATCCCCCAAAAAAAAGACAGAGCAACACCCCTTAAGGCACAGCAATGCCCCATGAGGTGGAATTGTACCCCAGACCGGAATGCCGCCCTATAAGACAGACAGAGCAATGCCCCATAAACCAGAATAAGGCCCCAGAATCCCGAGGGGTGCCCCAGAAGCCCGGGGGGTGCCCCAGAATCCCGAGGGGTGCCCCACAAGCCCCGGGGGGTGCCCCAGAATCCCGGGGGGTGCCCCAGAAGGTGGCAGCCCCCACGTCCCCGCAGCAGGCAGCCCCATCCCCAGCCCTGGCTGGGCAGACCCTTCCTGCCGCGGCTCTGCTGCCGCCTGCCTTAAATGTCAGAGCCAATGAAGTGTTGCAAAGGCTTTATTGCTTTCCGTGGAGCCGATTAGGAATCTCTTCTGCTGGGTAAAGAGCAATATTGCAATATGAGGGATGGGGGGAGCGGGAGGCAGCCCTGTGTGAATTCCCCACAGGAAGCTCTGTTCTCGCAGCCAGAACAGTTATCAAAAAGACAATTTAGGCAGGATTGTGCTCTAACTGGCTGGAGGACAGGGGAGCCAGCCCTGGACAGGAATCTTTCAGCTCTGAGTAAATGAAACTGCAAAAGAAATCAGCTTTCCTGCCTGGTCTGCAGGGGAGGAAGGTGCCAGAAGGAATTGGGTTTTTTATAACCATTAGCTCAGCCCGGCACTCCCTGCCAAGGCCAGGAGCTGCCGGGGGATGGAGGCAGCTCAGCAGCCTCTGCTCCCGTGGTCTGCAGCAATTCCAGCCCCCAAACACCCAGCAGGGCACGGGGGAAGCTCCCCCACTCCGTGTTCCATCCCTGCAGACACAAAAAACCCTGCTGGGGGCAAAGCAAGCCCTTTGTCACCCTTAGAGAGAGATTTGTGTCCCCACGAGCCACCAGGCCCCTGGCCAGAGGGGTGTCCAGGCAGGGGCTGGGGTGGCTCTGGGAAGAGAGGTTTTGGAGAAGCCAAAGGCCCTGAGGGGTGAGAATCTCCATTTGTGGGGCAGAAAGGCTCCTGCTCTGTGGGCACATCCCAGCCTGGCCAGTGCCAGCTCCGTGGGACCTGTGGCCACCTCCGGGGTCCCTCGGGTGCCTCGTGTTCCATCCTGGAGTGATGCTGGAATGCAGGGCAGGCTCAGGGAGGAGCTGAGGCCGCCTGTGCCAGGCCTTGCTGTTAATGACAATGATTTATGGAGCACTCCGGATTGCCCCGGGGCTTGGAGCAGCAGCTCAAGGGCCCAATCCAGCCCCGGTGAGGGCTCTGGGAGGCACAGATCCATTTCCCCCCCACAAATCCATTTCCCCCAGCTCCGTGGGGAGCTGGCCCCACTCCTGCAGCTGCTGCCATCCCTGGGAACCCACGGTGCCAGCAGGGAAATGACAGCTTCCCACCCTGAAATTACATCCAGACACAGGGGGACAATTCCCTCTGCTTCCTCCCTGGTCAGGCAGAACCAAACACAAAGCTGGGGTCCCCACCCTGCCCTTGGGATCCCCACCCTGCCCTGGGACCCGCGGCTGCCTCGCTGCTCTGGGGTTGCCCAGCCTGGGAAATGCTGCCTGGGCTGGGGAGGTCTGTGGGGTCAGCTGGAGCCCGGGCCGTGGCTGCCATCCCTCACAGGTGCAGGGGAATGGGATCGGGGTGAGCTGGGGGCTGAATGTCCGACTGTCCACCCCGGGGCCAGCACCTGTGCCATCAGGAGGCTTTTAATAGGGATTATTGCACTGGAGCAGTTAATCAGGGTGGGGATGGTGGCTCCTGGTGCCCCTCAGGGTGCTCCCCTCTCCCCACACCTGGCTGGGGGCGCTGGGGTCCCTCCAGACATTTTAGCCCATTTTAGCCAGATATTTTAGCCAGACATTGTAGCCCATTTTAGCCAGACATTTTAGCCCATTTTAGCCGGGAGAAGCCCCAGGAAGGACAAAGAGGAGGTGAGCACATGGTGGCTGCTCACCCTCTGCAGAGCCGTGCCCGTCCCGTGCCAGCCCCTGCCTTGGGTGGGTGCGGTTCCAAGGGTGGCCTGCATGTGCAGTTGTCCCTGGATTTGCAGGCTCCCGGCGCCTGCCCGGGCTCAGCTGTCCCGCTGCCGCTGCAGGAAGGAGCCGGGCGGGCTCAGGCCGGGGGGACAGCGCTCGCTGCTCCTGCCGAGCGGGTCCCGGCGGGTCCGGAGCTTTCCCTGCCCGCAGCAGGGCCGGCACTGCGGCCCCGGCTGCCCCGGGCTGAGCTGAGCCAGCCGGGCCCAGCCCTCGGGGCGTCCCGGCAGATCCCGCCCGCATCCTCAGCTTGCGCGGTCCGGGAGGAAGATTCCAGAATTCCAAAGGGTTTGGCCTCAAAGGACAATTTCTCTGAGGCTGATGTAAGAAAATCCCCTCTGCTGGACCTGCTGCTCCGCTCAGCCCATGGGCCCGGCTCAGACCCTTCGGGGTGGATGGACAGACCCCCCTCGGCCCGGGGAATTCCCATTAAACCCCTGGAGCATCCATGGGATGCACCCAGCGAGGCTCCAGGCCCTGGACACGGGGAGGGGACCCTGCTGGGCCTCTCCCCTCGAACACCGGGGGTTGCACGGTCCTGCCCTCCCAAAAGTGTCCTTTGGGCTCTCCCGGGGTTCTCCTGCAGCCCCTGGGAGCCCCGAGAGCTCAGGCTGGGGGCGGTGGAAGCTGGGGAAGGTGACTGGGGCTGTTTGCTTTCCCAGCCTGTTTTCCCAGCTTTCCCAGGCCGGGAAGCTGGAGGCGGGCCGGCAGCCCCGCTCGCACCTCCTCCGAAGGGAAAGCTCATTAAACTGATGACCCAGGGATCCTCTACCCAGAGCCTCCCGTTCTTATTGGAGGCACTAATTAAAACAATAGCAGATCAAAGCGCTGCTGCGGAGCATCTCATTTGGGACGAAGCCTCCTCCCTGCGCATCCCGGCTTTTGTTCTCTCCCATCCCTTTGAGGTCGGCAGCTCCTTGTGGCAGGTCCCCGTCCCGGCCGGGAGCAGCGGGGCCCTCCCAAGGCCACGGGGTGCTGGTTCCGTCCCTGCTGGGGAAAAGCCTCTCCCTCCCCGTGCCCGGGTCCCGGCCGCTCTCCGGGACCTTTCCCCGCCCGGGCAGCGCAGCGGCGGCCCCGGGGCCCCGCGCTCGTCCTTGGGCAGCAATTAGCGAGCGCTGCTGTGATGGGCATCTCCTCCGGACTCCTCTGCAGGCTCTTCCAGCTGCTGCTGATTAGCGTTTGGGAGCGCGGGGAAAGCGGGAGCAGCCTGACCCGGGGAAATGTGCAGGCTTTTATTAGCGCTGCAGATAATTACATTTAATAAGGACAGCAGCTTTTCCCACACCAGAGAGCTGAACCATCAATCTTGCCTTTAATAATAAACCCTCTCCAACTCATTTACATTCATTGTTCCTCTTGCAACACAACATTACCCACGCTTCACGGCCCCGGCAGCCAGCGGCGGCTCGCAGGGACCCGTGTGGAGCAGGGTGCCCGTGCCGTGCCGTGCCACGGCTGTCCCCGGGGCTCTGTGCCCATCCCCGTGCCCACGGGACTGGCAGCGCTTTGCCCGGGGAGCCACAACCCCCCGGGCGGCGGAGCCGTGCGAAATTTCCCAATCACGCCGTGGCTTTGTGGATCCGCAGCAATTACTCACCTGGCAGGAACCTGCACCGCCAGGGCTGCGCCTCCGGGGATCCCGGCGTGAATCATGCAACTGTTTGGGTGGGAAGGAGCTGAAAGCTCATCAGTGCCACCCCCTGCCGGGGCAGGGACACCTCCCGCTGTCCCAGGCTGCTCCAAGCCCCAGTGCCCAGCCTGGCCTGGGACACTGCCAGGGATCCAGGGGCAGCCCCAGCAGAACAATTCCTTCCCCACATTCCTGGGTCAGTCTGGAGCCATTCCCTGTGTCCTGTCCCTCTATCCTTTATCCCAGTCCCTCTCCAGCTCTCCTGGAGCCCCTTCAGGCCCTGGCAGGGCTCTGAGCTCTCCCTGGATCCTTCTCCTCTCCAGGTGAGCAGTCCCAGCTCTCCAGCCTGGCTCAGCCCTTGGAACATTCCGTGGCCTCTCTGGACCCTCCCCAGCAGCTCCAGGTCCCTCTGAAGCTGGACCCCAGGGCTGGAGCAGCTCTGCAGGTGGGCTCTCACCTGGGCAGTATCACCTGTCCCCTCCCTGCTGCCCAGGGATGGATCAGGAATCATCACACCAGGACCCAGGAACGTTCTGGAGCACGTTGTTGTGAGGCAGGACTGGTGGGGTTTTAGGGAGAGAAGTAAAGGCAGTCTCTGTGTGCTGGGAAGCACAGTGTCCCTCAGGAGATAGGAAAAAGAATGGATAAATGAATAAGAGCGCAGCAAACATTCATCTTCCCAGCTGAAATTGGAGAGGAAAGCTGAGGGTATTATAAATCCTATTTTGCTGCTGCTGCTGCTTCGCTGTGATTTGGTTTTGCTGGCTCTGAGCAGGACAGATATTCCAGGCCAGTTTTCCCCCCCTGATGCTCTGCTCTGGGGCTTCCCACTGCCTGGGTGGGAGCTGTGCTGGGAGCAGAGGGCTCTGGGAATGTCTTCTCCTGGCCTCGACTTCTGGGGGACACCAATTTGGGGGCCAGGGGGGCAGATATGGGGCTGGGGGCTTCTCCCACCATTCCTATGGAGGGAAGAAGAGGGACCAAGGAGCAAGCTGGGCTGGATGGGGTTTGGAGCAGCCTGGGACGGTGCAAATGTCCCTTCCAACCCAAACCAATCCATGATTCCATGCCTCTGTGATGACTTACAGCGTGCCAGGACCTCCCAGGGCTGGGACACTTCTCTTGCTGTCCCTGTGCCATCCCAGCACCGGGGGATCCGGCGGGATGAGGATTTGTGGCAGAAAATGGCAACAAAAAGGGCTCAAAAGCTGCACCTTCCCTGTGATCCCATCTGGCCATCCCTGTGTGCCAGACCATCCTTCCCTTGTCCCTGGGCCAGCAGCCGGTGCCGGAGCCAGCGTGGCAATGACCTCATGCCCAGCAGGATGGCATCACGTGCAGAGACAGCCCACCTCCCCTGAGGGAGATTTGGGGTGCTGGGTGCCCAGGATGCTGCCCGGGGTGGTCTGCACCAGCTAGGCACGTGTCCCCAGTGCGTGCCACTGTTCTGGGATGCACAGGGAGCTCCAGGCACAGCCCCAGTCCCTGTGGAGCACAGCCAGGACACCCCATGGGATCTGCCTGGGACGGGCCCCCCGTGTTTAGGCTGGGCTCAGGGCTCAGCACCGGCCTGGCCTTGGCTCCTGCTGCCCTGCATCTCCTGCAATCACCTCCTGCAATCTCCCTGCACTCAGCATCCCTGGCGTGCAGCAGCCCATCCCGGGGAGCAGGGTTTGGGAGGAGCAGCAGCCTGATGCCTGGGCTGGGGAGGGGCAGCTCCTGCTCCACCGCCCCGGAGCCTTCCCTCCTCCAGCTCAGCACCCTCGGCGTTCCCAGCCTGGCTCCAGAGGGGCCCCAGCCCTCGCAGGGCTCTGCAGCCTCTGGAATTGCTCCAGCAGCTCCACATCTTCCCTGCTGGCTTGATCTGCACACACCTGCCCCGGGGCAGGAGGAGTTCAACACCTCCGAGCTGCTGGGGCGGCCCTGGGGCCACCAGAGCTGGTGACAACGCTGTGAAGGCAGAGTGACAGCAGGGTGACAGGCGGGGAGGGTGCAGAGCAGGCTGCTGCTGGCCTGGCAGGAGCTGAGGAGCTGCAGGAGCCAAGTGCTGGATGCAGGCTCCAGGCTCTGGGTGCAGGATGCAGGCTCTGGATGGAGGCTCCAGGCTCTGGGTGCAGATGGATGCAGGCTCCAGGCTCTGGGTGCAGGATTCAGGATCTGGATGCAGGATGCAGGCTCTGGGTGCAGGATGCAGGCTCTGGGTGCAGGTGGATGCAGGATGCAGGCTCTGGATGCAGGATGCAGGATCTGGGTGCAGATGGATGCTCTTTTCCCCCCTGAACCCCTCTGTGCCCCAGCCCCCACACCTGGCAGTCCCTGGGGATCTCTCCATGGGCACAGGTAGCATCACTGCAGAGGTGAGTCTGTCCCAGCTGGAGCTGGAGCAGGCAGATCCAGCTCTGGCTGTGTTTGCAGACAGGTTTCACACAGGGGTGGCTCCTTCTCCCTTCCCCCTCAGAGGATTTCCAGACCCGTGTTCTGCACCTCGTGATCCCAGCGCTCCCCTCAAACCCATCCTTTACGGGAAATAACAGGAGTCGCTGCTCGCTGGGTGGGAAAAACCCAGGGATCATCATGCGGGAACAACTCGGTGAAAACCCCCCACCAGTCCGCGTCCTGGAACTTATTTATTCCCTTTTATCTCCGGCAAGAGACGATCGGCTGGGGCTTGGCAGGAGCCGCCTCTGCCATGTGTTATCTGTGCTATCCCGAGCCGATAATCCCCGCGCTGCTTTGTGCCTGACACCCCTCGGGACGCGGCTGGAGCAGCCCCTCGCTCCCGCTGGGGCCGCTCCTCTCTCCCTTCGCCCTGCCAGCCCTTAAATATTTGTGTAAGAGCCTCTCTCCCCCAGCCCCGACGCCGTTCCCATTTCTCCAGTGTCACAGGCGACTTTTTTTCCAAACTTTTTAATTCCGTTCATTAATCATTTAGAGAAATGTGCAATTACTTGAGTCCAATTACAGAAAATGTGCAACTACTTGAGTCCCATTATGAGCCCCTAGAAAATGCCAAGAACTTGATTAGAGCAAAACCACCGCCAGTCCCACAGACTTTCAAAGCAAACACTGCGACTTCTCCTGGCAGGGGAAGAGAAATCCCAATTTATTTACGCACAAACGTGTCCAAGCCTCGCCGACAATATGGGAAATCTTTCCTATCGGCTGGAACGTGAGCTCAGCGTTCCCTAAAGGAAGAGATGTCTCTCCCTTAATTAAAGCAAGGCCTGAACTCGCTGTAACCTCCCGGTTTCATGGCGGGGAATCGGCTCGGATTTTTCCAGAGGGTTTGTAATTACCCCACGAGCTGCCGGCTGCTACTCTTCCAGAGGGGCTGGGTGCTGGGGAGAGGGGCTGGGTGCTGGGAGAGGGGCTGGGTGCTGGGGAGAGGGGCTGGGTGCTCGGGAGCAGGGCCCTGCTCCTGCCACAGCTCCCTGCTCCGTGCTCCTCCGTGCCGGTGCCTCCTTTCCCCGATCCCCCATCGCTCCAAGTGTCCCCGTGCGGGTCGGGAGCGGCTCCGTCCCGGCTCGCGGGGCTCGCAGCCGCACTCGCTGCCCTTATTTAGGTCAGCGCTGCCCTGAGTGTCTGCGGGAGCCACAGGAATTACGGTTTATTAGGGATTAAGCCGGGATTTAAGGGCCTTTCTTAGCGTGGGGCTGCGGGGCCGGGGCCGCTCCAGCGAGCCCGACTCCCAAAGTCTGAGATTTTCGGGAGGATCTCGAGCTAAGGGGCTTAGGGAGGGGAATTAATTTCCTGGGATGCCGCAGCTCGTCTGGAATAAAAAAAAAAAATCTCTTATAAAAGTATAATTTTCTCCTTGTTATTCGTGATTACAAAATAATAAGATTGTTTAAAAATCCAATAGAGTGGATGTCAATATTGGCAGGAGATGTAATTGCAAAGCACGTGCCAGCCGTCCGTGGCTTTTCTTAATTTTAATTAGGATAAAATTTACTAATCTTGCCGGGTTTGCAGAAGGAGGTTTGCCAAGAAGCCATCAATTGATCTGGATGATATTGGCTCCCTTTTAAGAGCCCCTCGCTAACTGCTATGTAAAGCCTGGGCTTTCAGCTCCCTTCTCAGATCCTCTCCGCAGTGTTTTTGGCATGTCAAAAGGCCAGATGTTTTTTATTTGAGAGCAAATTGACACGTTAAATTACATTGTGCAAACAGCAAAGCCAGCCATGAGTAAACAGGCGACGAGGATTCATTGAATTTTATGGGTCGCAATAATGTTTATGTAATTTAACAAATTTATGCTTCGTGTCAGCTTCACCGCAAGAGTTATTCATTCCAAAAGGAAAAACAACTTCCATGACAGCCCCCATGGATCCTGCCTGGGAGCCAGGCAGGAGCAAACCCAGCCCGGGGATGACAATGACACGGGCCGTGGGTGGCAATGAGGCCAGCACAGCCCGGCGGGGCCAGCGCCGGCTCGGCTCTTTTGGGGCTTTTCGCTCCCTTTTGGTGACTTTTCCCCATCCAGCTGGAGGGGCTGGGCTGCTCCAGGCTCTGAGTTCCATGAGGCTTTTCCAGGTGCCTGGGAGCTCGGCAGGTTGGGCAGGAGCCTGGAGGGACGCGGCTGTCCTCGCTCCCACCGAGCACACCCCGAGCTGGAATTCCGCCGGCAGGGAGCAGGGTTAACATCCCAACTGCGGAAACGCAGAATTCCTGTGGATCCCGTCACCCATCCCTGTCCTTCCACGCCTGCCCTGCCCCGGGACAGCTGGGACAGCAGGGACAGAGCTCCCAGGCTCCGCAGGGACCGCGGCCGCTGCTCCCGGCCGGGTGAAGGTGGGAATGCGGGATTTTGGGAAGTTCATCAGCCCTGGAGAGTGGCATCAGTAACCAAGGGCAGCACGAGGTGACAGCGCCTGGTGCTCTGGGAAAGCCTGGAGAGCAAAGGGAAGGCATCTCCGGTCTTTTCACAGGGTCTGGAGGGACAGCACACAAGGAATGGATCCCACTGCCAGGGGCAGGGATGGATGGGGTGTGGGGAAGGAATTCCTGGCTGGGGTGGAATTCCCAGAGCAGCTGTGGCTGCCCCTGGACCCCTGGAATTGCCCCAGGCCAGGCTGGACAGGGGCACCCTGGGAAAGTGGAAACTGTCCCTGCCCATGGCACTGGATGGGGTTTAAGCTCCTTTCCAACCCAAACCATTCCAGGAGCTCCAGCTGCCCCTCCAGGCTTTGGTTCCCTCCATAGCAAGGTGGTGCCTTCAGGAAGCCCAGAAAACCTTGGAAGGGATGGCAGGGGAAGCTCAGATTTTGTCAGCTGGAGGGAAAGGTGCTGCTCACATCCCAAATTTCCCATCTGGCTCCTCCGTGGCAGCAGCAGCACTGCCCTCGTCAGCAGGGAACAGATTCTCTGAATAAATGGGATTTAATGCAGGCCTGAAGGAGATCTGTGCACAGGACACAGAGAGGGAACACGGGGTTATTGCTGTCAATATAATTAATTTCAAGCTAATTTGAGCATCTGATTAAGTTTAGCATTACCATAAAAACTAAACTGCTATTTAAACCAGAGAGAGGTTTATTAAATAAGTGCTGGAATGCAACAGAAAGCAAAATGAAGGCAATAAAGTCACTAGAAGTAATAAAATTAAGTGAATGCTGGAGATAATCCTTTGATGGATCTTTCCTTTGCCCTTTCCCAGGATGGAGATCTTCCTTCCTCTGCTGGGATTTTCCATCCAGATCTCTGGAATTTTTATGGTCAAATGTCCATACTCCATGAACTGGAATGTCCATGAAATGTCCAGGTTCCATGAAGGTGTCCAAACCTTCATGGAATCAAAACATGGAGGAAGAAATGGTCAGTAGAGTGATTTTTCCTTGGAGAAGGAGGAGAGGGGGCTGTGGGTGAGCTCCTGGCTGGAGCTGTTTGCTCACACAAGGTCAGGGCCAGCTCATCCAGCTGGGAATTCCGCCGGGAGCAGAGCGTGGGTGGGAAAGGACAAGTGGGATCCCCCGTGGGTGCTGCTCTGGGGGCTCCCTCCATCACTGCCCTGCCTGGAACGAGACATTAGCCCAGTCGGACAGCGGGTGGTGAATCCCTGCGGGGTTTCTCCCACTGTGCCCGAGCCAGCCCAGATGAGTCCCCTCCTCCCCAGGTTCCCGTGTCACCCCGGGAAAACACTTATTTACTCTGAAGGCCACAGAGGCCTGAAAATCCAAGGGCTGAGATAACACTGATAGGATCACACAGACATCCAGACTCATTTATCCCGCTGGCCTAAGCAGGAGTGACTCGGGAGTGTGGGGAGTGCTGGCCCTGCACTGCTCCGGGGGGATCCGTGCCAGGGTCACAGACTGGGCTGGGCTGGGATCCCGTGCCAGGGTCACAGACTGGGCTGGGGTCCTGTGACCAGGTCTGGAAGAGCACCACACCGACATTCCTCAATTTAGGCAGCTCTGGCCAGCATTTCCTTCCATCCTGAGCCCAAAGTTCCCCTCCTAGGTTTTCCATCCGGCACCAGGGTTTGCAGGTAACTTCCACTGTGATGCTGAGCACAGTTTAGATTATAAAATATATCCGCGGGCTGTTTCCTTAATTGATTTCTTTTGTTTCATTCTATTCCTCGAAGATTTGTCAACATTAATTTTTATATGCTTAACACTTTGCAAATACTGGCCAACTTTTTAAAATTAATGTGTTGAGATGGAGATTGAATACCTTCCCTCCCCTGCACGTGCAGCTGGGAAGGAACACGGGATGAGAGGAAAACACGTTATCAGCATTTAATTGGGGAAATTTGGGTTATTGAAAAGGGAATCCACCAGCACCCATTGGCAGCCAGGTTTAACACCGCCCATTCCCGCTGCTATTCCTCCATCCCAGGCCAAAAATCCCCACATCTCCCGCTGAAAATTCAAAAATGCGGGACAAAATTCCCACGTTCCAGCTGAAATAAGGAGATTTCAGCTGGATTCGGGAAATCTGTGGGTTGTCCCAGGGCTCAAGTCAACAAATCAGCGAGGAATGGAGCTGAGGGCGAATTCCCGGGAAGAACCCGGGGAGCTCCTGCGGGCTGTGACCCCTGGCAGTGCCGCGTCAGCCCCGGTGAAACCCCGGCCACAAATCCGAGCGGGCCGGGGCCAAACCCGGCCGGGAGCCGCTCCCGGGGAATCCTGCGGGCGGATGTGAGAGCACCTCGCTCCCAAAATACATCTCGGAGATGGCTCCTATTAAAGCGCAATTACGGGTTAAGTAACGAACTGGCTGCGTGCCTGACGGGGAGAAACGCGCGGTGACAATCAGATAAGGGAGCGAGCAACACGGCAACAGCCACCGGGAGGGAAGGAGACACAGGGAGGGAAGGAGCCATAGGGGAGGGAAAGAGCCATAAGGGAGGGAAGGAGCGGCTGGAGAGGGAAGGAGCCACAAGGGAGGGAAGGAGCCAGAGGAGGAAAGGAGACACCGGGGAGGGAAGGAACTGCCAGGAAGGGAAGGAGCCACCGGGAGCCACTGGGGAGGGAAGGAGACATAGGCGAGGAAAGGAACCACAAGGGAGGGAAGGAGCCACCGGGGAAGGAAGGAACCAGAGGAGGAAAGGAGCCATAGGGGAGGGAAGGAGCCACCGAGGAGGGAAGGAGGGGCCAGGGAGGGAAGGAGCCACCGGGAGCCACCGGGAGCGGAGCCGGCAGCCGGCGGTGGCCGCGCCCCGGGGCTCCGCTGTCACGGCTCGGCCCGGCCATGCGGACCTTGGGAAGCCGAGCCCAGGGCTGCGGGGCCAGCCGCAGCTCGCAGCCGCTCCGCACGCAGCCCGGAGAGCGCGGCTGTCGCCAAGGAAACCGGAGATTGCCGCAGCCATCGCCAGCCCGGCTGCTGCCGCTCCTGCGGGGCCGGGGACGAGCGTGGAGTGCCTCTCCAGGGCTCTCCTCGAGCGGGGACACCGCTCCAGCGGTGGGGACAGCGCTTCGGCGGCTCCTGTGCCCCGGCACTTCACCCCGCGCCCGCAGCCAGGGCTCTGCAGGAGCTCCGGGGCCGCCGGGCAGGGCTCTGTGCCCGGGGACTGACCCTGGAGAGGGGCAGCCACACCGCCGTGCCGCAGTCGGGGCGTGGGGCGGTCACACCCGCAGCCCTGTGTCGCACGGAACTGGGAGAGGAGCGGGACAGGTGACAGTGGCGTGTGGCAGCGTCCCCGCCCCGCCTGCCGGGCAGGAGGACACTGAGAGCCCCAGGGGCTGGCTGGGAGGGTCAGTGGGATGGGATGGGATAGGAGTGAATCCCAGCCTGGACAGGAGGTGAGAGGGTTGTGAAGGAGTCTCCAAAGCTCTGGGTGCACGGTGGCAGGGAAGATGGCAGGGACATCTCTCCACCTTGTGCTGAAAGGTCTCACTGGGGTTCCTTGTTCTGCAGGTGGAATCTCTGCAGCACAGGCACTGCTCTCCTGCACAGGGCCTTGCCATGGAATCATGGAAAGGTTTGGGTTGGAAGGAACCTTGCAGGTCATTCAGTGGCATCATCTCTGTGGCCTCTGTGGCAGTTCCATGTCCCCCTCTGCAGGTGGGGCCTCACCTGAGCGGCCAGAGGGGACAATCCCCTGACCTGGACAAAGAGCAGCCAGCACACCCAGCCTCAGCCCAGGCTCTTGCAGCTCCCGAGGCAGCTTTGGCATCCCTGAGCACCACCAGGGCCAGCTCCTGCTCAGGGCAAAGTCCTTTCCCTGGTGATGGGAAAGCTCCCATTCCTCTTCTGCCAGAGGGGCTGGGAAAGCTGCGCAGGGAAACACCTGCAGAGCACCCACAGCCCCGGGATCCCACAGGATCATGGAGGGTTTAGGCTGGAAAAGCCCTCTGAGGTCATGGAACCCAACCGCTGTCCCAGCCTCGTGTGCCCAAGTGCCACACCTGCACGTTTCCCAGCTTTTCCATCTCCATCCAAGCAAACCCCCTGTGGAGCTGCTCCCGAGGGTGAGAGGGGCTGGCTGAGGGGTCCTGCCGGGCTCTGCTCGCTCCTGCTCCCCCCGACCCCACCCCAAAACTCCCTCTTTGTGTTTGCTCCCGCTTTGGCTGCAGCAGGGAAGCGGCAGGAGCAGAATCCTCGAGCACAGCGAGTTCTCAGCGATATAATTCTCTTTAATCTTTTAAGCATTTGACAGTATTTGCTTGAAAGAAGAAGCAACAAGTACATAATTATTGCACTAATTAAGCTGCCAAAACACAAGCATGCTGCAAGAGCACCTTTGAAACAGTGAGCTCTCGATTCATTAGCATCTGCTGTAAGCTTATTAATCACCTAACAGGCAATTAGCAAGCTGTTACTGTTTGAGACTAGTATGTAAATAAATTCTTGGGTTAATTTCTTCCTCTGATAATAAAGAAAACATTATGAAAATTAGCTAAGCGACAATGTAAATGATCTTGACTGTTAATTATGTGCTGGTGTTACACACGCGGCCGCCGCACGGCAGAGAGAGGATGCACCTCTCGTTTGGCGCAGTTTGAAAAATAAAATTGTTGACAGAGGGAGCGGGGAGGTTTTCCTGCAGTGCAGCCACAGCTGTCTGCCTGCAGCTCCCCAAACCCAGGGACTGGCACCCCTGGGCTTTGGGGCAGAGGGGGATGTGCCCGCTCAGGAGCTGTCCTGGGGCTGCAGCCCTGCCCCAGCCAGCATCCCCGAGCGTGGAATTCATAAATATTAATGGCAAATCCACGAGGTGCCCTGCCCTGTGGAAAGCAGATGTGTGTTCACCCTCTGTCCTCGCAGAAGGACCTTGTTTTATGGGCCCAGATGAAGGGATTTGGCTGCAAGGACAGTGATGATCTCCACAGATCCAGGCTGGTGGCATTGCCTCCTTATTTCTGTTCCCTCAAGGATAATCCCGAGGATTCCTTCTCCTTCCCCAGCTGAAGGAGCAGTGATCCTGCGGCCAAACGGGGCAGTTCCTGATGTGCTGGAGCTGTGAGCAGAGGGACCCAGCAGCCTCTCCAGAGGGTTTGTCCTGGGGACAGCCCAGGGGACACAGACAGTGACCCAGAGCTGTCCCCTCGCTGCTGTCACCACACCCAGCCCCAGCAGAGGGACTTTTCCCTGCCTGTCACCTTCCATGGAGGAGCCCTGCTGTGCTCTGAGCTCAGCTCTGCAGCTCCTCTCCCCCAAATCCCTCCCAGCTCCTTTAAAGCTGCTCCAGCGGAGCAGAAAACTCATTATGGAGAACTGCACAGAGCCTGCTCGAGTGAGGAATTACCAGCAGCAGAGGTTACCTCATAATCTCATTAATTTAAACTATTTTATCACCAGCGCCTGGCCCGTAATTACGCGTGCAAAATGCACACAGGATATTTCACCGCGAGAAGCTTGAAACAGAAGATTGAGGGCGAGATAAGGCCCTTCCATGGGGCTGCAGGGGCTGCGGGCAGTGCCATGGCCCTTATCCCAAGTCCTCCTCTCTCTCTGAGGAGTTTTCCCAAAGGAAAATTTCTGAACCACAAAACAGTCTATAATTTTAACTTTGGAAATATAAAATATATTAAAAATGCTCCAGTTTCAGGGTCCAGTTTCTGAGTTTTTCTGTTGGTGACAATGACTCTTGGCTGGTGTCAGTCAGAACACAAACTCAGCAGCCCCGGGTGGAAAAAGCAGTCCCAGGTTTAGCCCGTGGTTGTGTTCCCCTTCCCACAGCTGAGTGCTCCAGCTGCCACAGCTTGGTTCAGTTCTCCACATGAAAAATTTACTTTTTAATGGGCCAGGCTGCGGCAGCGCCTGAGCCGGATCCAAAATAACCTCTTAGCACACAGCTCCAAGGGGATCTCCAGCCATCCCCATAAACTGGAACACAGCTTGCACTAAAAAGCTCTTTACAGCCGTGCCCTCCTCGGCTTCTCGGGGCCCTGCAGTCGTTGGAAAGCTCCAGTGCTTGCTCCAGGAAATGGAAAATGATATTTTGGAACCACACTGCCCATGGCTTTTGTTTTCCAGTTAAAGCAAGCTCACACATCAATACATTTGGATTTTTTTTTTCTTCCTCCAGGATCCAACAGCAACCTCAGCAGCCTGGCCAAGGGGAGCTCAGGGCCAGGGGGAGCAGATGGAGGGAAAAGCTGTGGGATGTTTTCAGGATGTGAGGAAAGCCATGCAAGAGCTGTGCCGTGGCCAGGGTGAGGTGGGGCCTCTGTCCAAGCAGGGGCAGAGCCCCACATCCCCTGCATGCCAGAGGGACACAGGTCTGGTGCTGAGGGGACTTTGGGCAGAGCTGCAGCTCTGGTTTGGGCTGGAAGGAACCTCAAAGCTCCTCTCATTCCACCAGACCAGGGTACTTTTCATTTTTTTCTCCTGGAGCTGCTTTTATCTTGGAAATCTCCATTGAGAAAAATTGATTTTGTACAACCAATCAACCCGCTGTGAGCAGTGCAGGAGGGCATCAGAACCACCCAGTTCATCCCAAACCCAATGGTCTTGGATGGCCCTGTTAGCCCAGCCAGGCCCTGTTAGCCCAGCCGGGCCCCGCATGGCCCTGTTAGCCTGGCTAGTCCCTGTTGGCCCAGGCAGGCCCAGCCAGGCCCTTTTAGCCCAGGCAGGCCCCACACGGCCCTGTTAGCCCAGCCAGGCCCTGTTAGCCCAGCCGGGCCCCGCATGGCCCTGTTAGCCTGGCTAGTCCCTGTTGGCCCAGGCAGGCCCAGCCAGACCCTTTTAGCCCAGCCAGGCCCTCCCAAGATGGTTCTGTTAGCCCAGCCAGGCCCTGTTAGCCCAGCCAGCCCAGCCAGGCCCTGTTAGCCCAGCCACTGGGATTTGGGGATATCGATCCCTGAAATATTTCCCTGGTGAGTCACGGGAGAGCAGCCAAGCCAAAGCTTTGCCCCGTTTGAGGGAAGGATTGCTTTGGAACAGAGCTAGAGGTGAGGAAAATTCCTGGGCTGGCAGCAGTGGCACTGCCACCCGCTGCTGGAGCGGCGGTGTCACACGGCGGGGCCGTGACAGAGGGAGCACAGTGTGCCAGGAGAGGGCTGGGCCATGCCCGGATCGATGGGGAAGGCAGTGCTGCTCTTATTGGGGCTGACCTTGTCCCCAGTCTCTCCCACAGATCCAAAGGTCACAGCAAAGCAAACAGCTCCCGAAGGACTGAGATATCCCAGCGCGGCCAGGACAGGATGCAAATATCCCCAGAGAGCAAATAAACACCTGGAGAGGCAGCAAATATTCCAGAGAGCAAATAAACCCCTGGAGAGGCAGCTCCCCCGGGCAGCAGGGAATCCTGGAATGCCAGCAGCGGGCACGGAGGGGATTGGCCCCTTTGGCCCGGCCTGCAGAGCTGGGGGTGGACATTCCAGCTCCGGGGCACGGAATCAGCACACGTGCTGCTGCTGGAGCCCGTCCAGAGGAGGCCACGGAGCTGCTCCTGTCCCCAGGTGCCACATCCACGTGGCTTTAAATCCCTCCAGCGATGGGGACTCCCGCCCTTCCCATGAAGACATTTTCCAATGCCCAACCAAAGTCTTCCTGGTGCATCTTGAGGCCATTTCCTCTCACCCTGGCAGTGGATGGATGGGGAGACGTCGATATTTTCCTCCTGATCTCAGCCTCCACCCAGGACAGCCCAAAGTTTCCCATTTCCCCCAGAACTCACCAAACCCCCCCGGAATTGCCCTGCTCTGGCTCAGCAGAGCCCAGGACCGGGCTCGGGATGGTTTTCCCTGCAGGGGTGCCAGGCTATTGCCGCAGTCCCAGCTCAGCTGGGTGTTCTGTGAGGTTCCACACAGCCAGCCCCCCTCGTCAGCGTCACAAACCCGCCAGGCCCAGCGAGATAACGAGGCCCAGGCTCTGCCATCTCTCCCAGATCTGCTGATATTCCAAGCCGCTCTAAGCTCTGGCTTGGATTTTTCAGGCAGGCAGCTGATGACTTCAAAGGCACCAGTGCTCATCTGATGGAAAATCTCTCCGACTGCCTGGGAGACTCTGCCTGCTGGGGGGAGCCCTGCCCAGTGCCATCAGACCCCGGTGCCGCTGGGCAGGGACATGGGAGAGAGCTGGACTTTGCAAGGGGCTGCCTTTGGGCTGAGAACACAAATCCAGGCTTTGCCCACCTTCCCAGGGCTGTTCAACTCCCGGGTTTAACAAGGGAGGAGGAGGAGAAGGAGGAGGAGGAGGGTTTGCTTTGATTTCCACATCCCTGTGGATTTGTGCACAGGGGACGCACAAAGGGTTT
This sequence comes from Passer montanus, assembly GCF_014805655.1. Classification (NCBI taxonomy): domain Eukaryota; kingdom Metazoa; phylum Chordata; class Aves; order Passeriformes; family Passeridae; genus Passer; species Passer montanus. The sequence continues at coordinate 17,358,210 of NW_024369929.1, forward strand.
GGGGGTGAAACTCCCTCTGGCTGCTGCAGGAATGAACATTCTGCCCCAAAACAGAAGGAGGGCAGGGCTGGATGGGGTATTGGGAATTAGGAATTGTTCCCTGGGAGGGTGAGGGGGCCCTGGCAAAGGTGCCCAGAGAAGCTGTGGCTGATCCCTGGCAGTGTCCCAGGCCAGGTTGGATGGACTTGGAGCAGCCTGGCACAGTGGAAGCTGTCCCTGCCATGGCAGGGATGACACTGGATGGGCTTTAAGGTCCCTTCCAGCCCAAGCCATCCCAGGATTCTGCGATCAGCCAGAGCTGTTCTGGGGCTGGGAAGCAGAGCACAGATCCTGCATCTCTGGGGCTGCCTGGCACACCCAGAGCAGATCTCTGCCTGCCATTCCCGATCTCCTCAGCACCACCCAGAGCAGGGACATCCTCTGCCCCACAGCAATCCCTGGGCACTTCCCAAGCCACCCCAGAGCCCGGTGTGTGGGGTTTGTGGGTGGAAGCCCAGCAGAGGATGGTTCAGAGCGCAGAGGGACTGGAGCAAATCCCCTCTGCCTGAGCCATAAAAGCCCCGGCAGGGAAGGGAGCTGCTCCCCCCGCCGTGCCCAATCAATTAGCGCTGAGTAATTGCAGCCCATTAGGGCCGTGCCGTGCCGGGGGAGCTGCAGGAAGGCTGGGTTAATGCTCCTGCCCACCGCACAGCCCCCAAAATCGATAGCGGCAGGAAATTGTTGCTAAGGCAGCTCCGGGTCAGCGCTCCGATCTCAGACATTCACTGGGCTGTGGATAATCCGGAGGAACAACCGCGGGGGCATTCCCGACCGGGGAAAGGGATGGAGAACCCTCTACGAGTGCCCCATCCCTCGGGGTGCCCAAGACTGGCCTGTGGGAGGTGTCCCTGGTGGAATGAGATGAGTTCCAGCCCAAACCATCCCGGGATTCCATGGAAGAGCGCTGCCAAATGTGAACTCCAGCACCTTGGGGCTCTACAAGGAGCTCTAGCAACCCCCCCTCATCAGCTCCATCCCTTCCTCACATTTCCAGGATGGATCTTTACCCTTTCCTTGGATGCAGGAGGTGCAGGAAGGGAAGGCTGGGAGAGCTTGGATCTCACCCCAGAGCCCACCAGCCACGGGCACAGGGCAGCAGGAGGTGCCCAGTGCACCACAGAGACCTTTCCCTGCATGGAGAAAAAAAACCATCCAAAAGCAGGAGAGGAAAAATCCCCTCTGGCCTGCCCTGGGGCCGGGGCTCAGCGTTCCAAGCATTCCCGGGGCTGGGGCTGCCCGAGGATTTCCATGGGATTGGCCTGGGCTAACACACTGTGATCAAAGCTAATCTCTGATTAGCCACACTGAGGAGATTTAATTTAGTTTAAAGCCTTACCTGAAATGCAGAACTGGGTATTATTGCATATCTGAGCGGGGCTGCTGCTGTAAAGCTGCAGTATTTATAGGAGAATTAAACCCTCCTGCGAGCACCGCCCGAGCAGGCAGCAGGGCTGAGCCTCGGGCAGCAGGGCTCCAGACACTCCAAAATCACTCTCAAAATGGCACAAGATTCTCAAGTGCCATTTGTTTCTCTTATTTCTATCTAGTTCAAGAGGGCCAAGCTCACGTTTTCAAGCCGGGGGGTTGAAATCTGTCTCTCTCCTAAGGAAAAGGAGATTTCACCCAGTGCAGGGACCCCTCCAGGGATGGGGACTCCAAAGCTCCCTGGGCAGTTCCGACCAACCCTTCCAGGCAGGAATTCCTCCTGATGCCCAAGCTGACCTCCCCTGGTGCAGTTTAAGAGGATGTCCTCATCCCGTCCCTGTTCCAGCCCGACCTCCACCCAGCTGGATTCCTGCTCCCTGGGCTGGGAATTCCAGGCCCCGGGAGGCTTTCTGGGCCAGCCCATCCCGGCTGCCGGGAGGTGCAGGGTGCTGGGAAGCAGAGAGGGGCAAGTGCAGCCCTCCCCAAGCCTCATTCCCTTGGGAAATCAGAGCGAGGGGGGGAAAAAATAACCGTAAGCGAGCTAATTCCTATTAGGAACGAGCTGCTCTCTCCCCTCATCTCCTGCGAGCGTTCTTGATTAGCTGATAAATGATTAATGGTGCCAAGAAAAGCCGGCTCCTTCATCTCCCGCTTTCATCCCCCAGCCGCCTCCGGGGGACTCCAAATGTCACGGGCAGATGAAAGGGGCCCCCCCAGAGCCCAGGGGTGCCGCTGTCCCGGGAGGAGAGGCCCGAGCCCTCCCTGCGAGCCTCCCCTGGGAGCGCATCCTCCTGCTCTGCCCTTCCCCGGGAAGCAGCAGCACGTCCCTGGAATCCATCGCTGCTGACAAGGGCTCTATTTTAATGCTCCTAACAGCAATTTTTATTCCAGCACTATGTGAAGGCACTTAGATTTCTGTGCAGTTTTTACTTTTTAATCTGCCATACTTCTTGCCGGTGTCAAAGTGTCACCAGTTAATAGTCTGACTGGAAAAAGGAGTGTTTCAGATCTTGTTCCGTCGTCCACGCTGTGAATACATTAGAGAGGCACTGAATGATTTAAGAGGGATTTTTCTCCCCCTGAGCAGGCAGGAAAGGCAAACGTGGGAGTGCAGGAGGGGCCGAGCCTCGCTGCTCCCAGATAAAAAGATGGGCAGTGCTTTCTGCTCCCGGCTCCCCCGAGGCAGCGGCGTCCCGGCATTTCGGGTGGGCAGGCTCTGCCGGCCCCTCCTCACCCCTCAGGAATGCCCGGGGATGCTGCCTCCCCTGGGACTCTCCGGCTCAGCCCTCCCAGGCAGTTTTCCCCCAGAACTGCGTCATTCCCAGGGCAGCGAGCGCCGGGAAAGCGCTGGGACAGCCGGTGCCGGGGGCTGGAAAAGCGAGGGTCCCGCCGGAGCTGCCCCGGGTGCCGGGCAGAGCATCCCTGCCGTGCCAGCCCGTCCCTGGCACAGCGGCAGCGAGTGCCCAGCCTCGCCCAGCCCTGCTGGGCTTTGGAACCCCAACATCCGAGCTTTGGAGCCCCAACATCCCGGCCGCAGCTCCCTGCTCCCCTCCCGGCTCCCGGGGGTGTCCGGGGCTGCTCAGGGATGCTCTGGATAATGAGAACGGCAGATCAAAGCTCCGCGGCTTTCCAGCCCTCGGCAGCAGCATCCCTGGGCATTCCAGCTCCACCCATTCCAGCCAATTAGCAAATTAATCTGTCCCGACTCAGGCACCGCACAGGGCTGGGGGAAACACAGAGTGGAACCTAGGACGGGGATGGGGCAGCAGGGAAGCCAGGCAGCATTCTTGGGGTTTTATTTTTATTTTTATTTTTATTTTTATTTTTATTTTTATTTTTATTTTTATTTTTATTTTTATTTTTATTTTTATTTTTATTATCACCTGTAGCCCATTCATTCCCCCCAGCAGGATTCCACAGGAAACCTTCTGAGGCCTGGTATGTCCAGTGGGACTCTGGGGATTTTTGGGTTAAATCAGGCCTTACCCAGGGTCTGGCATCTTCTCTCTCCCAATATATCAGTACCTGATGTCTGTCCCTATATATGGGTATCTGATATCTCTCCCAATATATCAATACCTGATGTCTGTCCCCAGATATCTGATATCTCTCCCAATATAGATATCAATATCTGATCTCTCCCAATGTATTGATAAGTTTGATGTGCCCACAGCAAGGGCTGGATCCAGGGAGCACCAACAGCTCTGCCCATCCACAGTCAGTGGGAGGGAAGGGGACACTGATTGTGGAAGGAAAAGAGGAAAGCCTGGATTTTCCTCAGCTCAGCCCTGGCTGCTGTGATGCTCCAGCTCCCGGGATTACCTGTCAGGCCTCTGTGAATTTTAAATAAAAGGTAAAAGGGTTTAACGGGAACACAACACCTCCGAGCACTCAGCTCTGGTTCCCAGGGAAGCACCAGAGCCGGATCCACAGCAGGCACGGCTGCACATCCAGGGCCAGACACATTCCCTGCTCTTCCCTTCCTTTCTCCTGCGGCCCAGGGCTTTGGAGCCACCCCTGGGTTTGGGTTTGGGGCTCTGCCTCCAGCTCGCCCCAAACCCAAGCCACACACAAACAACAGCTCTGCCCAGGGCTGCTGCCTGGGCTGGCCTTGAGGGGGATTGGCCATTCCAGTGCTTCTTCCAGCCCCTGTGGGAGACAGGAGAGGGCTTGGCTTGGGTGGGAAGGGTCCTCTGACACCTCCCAGGGCCACCCCATTCCCTGAGCACCCTGCAGCCCCGCAGGAGCAGGGTTTGTGGCCCGGGTCACACCCATGCCATCCTTGGTTTTCCCTGGATATTCCTCGGTGCAGGTGAAGGATGGGGAGCGCTGCGCTCGGCGCTGAACCACGGCCCCGCTGCCAGGGCCGGGCATTAATTATTAACTCCAAGCAGGAGATTTGCCTCTCTCCCAGCACCAGACGCTGCAATAGCTCCCCACATAAAAGAGCATTAAGTGAAAGCCGGGATAAAGCCGATCGCTGGGCAAAGTGACGTCCCCGCTTTCAAGGCCTATTGCTCGGCAGGAAAATTTACAATCCTTTAATTCCATTTACAAGGCGGCAACACAAAAGGGAGCCGGAGACGGGAGGCTGGAAGCCGGGAGACTGAAGGGGAGGAATAAAATAAACAGGAGTCCAAGGGAGCCGGGATCAGGCCCCCCCTCTGAAATTCAGCCGCTCATTAAATTCCAGCCGGGATTAGAGGCGGAAAGCGCCGGGTGAGGCTCTCGCTGCTCTTCAATGGGAGGTGTATTAAGTTATATAGGTTCCATCTTGTCCCTATTCACGCCAAGCCGGGTTGTCTATACCCGAGCAGCTCGGCGTAATTTGCTTATAAATAATTGACTTCTTGGCGATTAAAATCTCTGGAGGGGCTCCGGGTTTATTCACAACAAGCCTCCTCGGCCTGCCGTGCAAATTAGGCCTTTCAAACCTGTCTCATCTCCAACAGAAATGTTATGAAGAGTGATTTTTTTATCCCCTGTAATAACCTTCAACTAACCTTTAAACTGAAGTGAATAATTTAAATCTTATTTTCATATCAATGGGGGAGTCAAGCCAAGCAATTATCTTTTATCTGTATACTCTGTCGTCAGAGCGAGGCATAATAAAGTTTTCCCAAGTGGGCAGAGCGAGGCAGGAGAGGAGGAGAGAGCGGGAGCGCGCTGGGATCTGAAGCCATTAATGCAGCGATGAATTATTCAGTAATGAGGACAAGATCTGCCGGCGAGGATCCGCCAGCGCCCGCCCGGTGCTCGACACAAATCTCCGGATATTCGGCACAATCCGAGCCGGCCCGCCTGGCTGGGTGGGCACACCCCCTGCCCAGGCCGAGGGACCAAAAAAGGGGGAAAGGACAAAAAAATCCCCCTGTGCCGGGGCTGAAATTCCCCCCCCCCTCTGTGCTCGTTAAGATTCGGCCGGGCTCACTCCTCCCCGCTGCTGCCGGACCCTCCGCGATCTCCTCGTTCATTAATTCATAAAACACCGGCCCTGGTCGAGGCGCTGATTGCAGCAGCACACGGAGCTGCTGGAGCGCCGGGCCCGGGCTCCAACATCCCGGGCGTCCAAGGGAGCCGGGATCAGGTGCCCTGGAAATCACGGCCTGGCATCAAATATTGACCCCTTGTCCTGGAAATCACAGCCTGGCATCAAAGATTCACCCCTTGTCCTGGAAATCACGGCCTGGCATCAAATATTCACCCCTTGCCCTGGAAATCACGGCCTGGCATCAAATATTCACCCCTTGCCCTGGAAATCACGGCCTGGCCTGGCATCAAATATTGACCCCTTGCCTGGCCCGGGGCAGGCAGGAGCGGGATGGGGGCCTGGGATGGCTGAGCAGCCAAGGAAAAGGACAATAATGGTTAAATGCTGCTCCCTGAAGTGCCACAGATCCCTCTTTTCCAGCCAGGACCAGGCTGTGACCTGCAGCCACAACCACCCGGGTCTGACATCTCCAAACCTGCTGGAATCCGTAAAAAAACTTCATCCCGCTGCCCTGCAGGGATCCATTGTGTCACCAAAGGGTGGGAGGCACAGGGACAGTCCTGTGCCCTGCTCCGGGCTGGGCACATGCCCTGGCAGCCCAGGCGGGCAGGGATTCCCTCCTTGGGATTTGTCACCCAGCTCGGGGCGGTGATGGACAGGCTGGGAAAGCCCGGCAGGGACAGGAAAGCAGGAGCCAGGGTGATCCCGGGAGGGAGCAGGGCTGGATTAGATGTCAGGGCAGCTCTGGCACCGAGCAGGAAATATCTTCATGTAATCTTTCCACTTAAACCAATGATTAAACAGATTTAGCAGATGATTAAACAAATAAAGATTAATGAAACAAGCAAAGCAATCAAATCTTTATGGGGGAATAAATGCGTGATCCAAAACAATATTAGGACAAATTGTCTAAAACTAATCGAGGCTGTGCTGCCTTTGTCTAAACAGTGTTTGTTATGTTCGCACTTGGGTGCAATCAAAATATTTGCTCAAACCAGGAGGGAACTGAAAATCCCAAACACCATCGAGGATTAAAGGAAAAAATAAGGAATGTTTTGTGGGATTCCTGTGCTCCCAGGCCAGGCTGGGGGCCCGAGGGGGCCGAGGGGTCCCGTGGGAGTTGGGATGAGGATGGAGAGGATGGGGATGGCCCCGGGAATGGGAATGGGCAGGGATGGGACAGCTGGAGCACGGCCAGAGGGACCTGGAGAGGCTCCATCCCACAGCCACCGCTGCTGGTCCCTCTTTAATTAATTTACGGGAACTTCAGGATCTCCAAGGCCCCCCCAAGCCAGCCCATCCCATAATTCCATGAACTCAAGGCTTTGGTTGCTCCAGCAGCAGAAGCAGTGCTGGGGTTTAGAGCTGTAAGTCTTTTTCTTTCATCAATTTTGCATAGGGGAAGATCGTGTTTGCTCTAAATACTTTTGTTTTTAAAGCCTCCTAAATTTTTGAAATGAAAATAACAAGGGGGAGAAAAGAGAAAAGACTTTTCCAGACAAACTGTCAGGAGGCTGCAGCCGCCAGCAAACACAGACAGAGCTGGGCTTGGAAGGGAAGGGAAGGGAAGGGAAGGGAAGGGAAGGGAAGGGAAGGGGATAGCTGAGCCTGCTGGGAGCAGCGTTGGGCCAGGCTGCAGCACCTAGAGTGTCCCTGCTGGGAATGGGGTGTCCCAGCATGGATTTGGGGTTTTCCTGGGCTTTGGGATGGTGCTCCCAGACAAAACCACCCCGGGTGCTTTGACTGCTGCTCCCAAACCTTTGCTGAGGAAATGGAGCAGCCACTTGACACTGGGGCATATCCCTGCTTCCAAAATCAGTGACGTGGGGCGGGGTGGGGGGAATTCCTCATTTCCCAGGGAAAATCAGGCTCATCCATCCAGGCCAGAGCTGGAGCTCGGAGCAGAACCAGCCCCATGGCCACCCCTGAGGGGGACTGTGGAAGCAAGGGTGACTGACGTTGGTGAGGGAGAACGATGCATTCGACTCCAGCTTATCAGCAGGTTAATTAATTGCTTTATTACACTCTGCTATATACATTGCATCTAAACTGAATGTGCCTTGCAGTCACTCTGCTCACACTGCACAGAGCTGCACTCATCTCGGATTCTTTCATGACTGTCTTGTGACAGTCTGACACACACACACACACTTTCCTGGCCCTGATAGGCCAAGGAGAAAAAACATCTTCACTTCAGATAAACAACCTCCATGTTGTACTCTACTTTGGCACAACGCAGGCACAGCAAGTAAAATAAGAATTGTGTTTTCCCTTTCTCTGCAGTTCAGAGGATGCGAAACCCAGAAATGTTCCTAGGAGGAACTGTGCCTGTGAAGGGAGTGTCTCCACAGGGGAGCTGAGCATCCCTGCTGGGCTCAGGGGATCCCGGCAGCACGGGATTGCTCTGCTGGAAAAGCCCTGGGAGGCCACCGAGCCCAGCCACTGCCTCCATAAACCCCAGAGTGCCCCAGCACAGGGATGAACCCGGCAGGAGCAGGCTCCAGCCCTGCTCTCATGGAGGGCATGTCCCCCTGTCCCGCTGTCCCCCTGTCCCTCTGTCCCCGGCCGGAGCGGGCAGGGCACAGCGGCATTTCCAGCGGAATCCCTGCCCCAGCACAGGAGCAGCTGGATGCCGTGGGTGACCCCCGTGCCACCCCAGCCCCTGGCACGTCCCCGCAGCCCCCGGTGCCGCCATTCCCAGCGGGAATTCTGGAGCCTTCCCTGAGCCGCTGCCCGGGCACAGCGAGCTCCGCATCCTGCAGCTGCAGCGGGAGAATCCAGCGAATCCAGGACATGAATTCCGAGTCTCCCTCCCTCCAGGAAAGGCTGGAGCCAGCTCAGCATCCCTCCTCTCTCCCCCCTTCCTTCTTTTTTTTTTTTTTTTTTTGGAGACTCATTACTATATTGTGGATATTCTCCACTAAAGGGCATCTCTTTGAATGCATTTGCTTTTTTATTAATGTGTGCTAAGACAAGTCAAGCCTGATTATCATGAAGACAATTGCTGAATTCCCTCCTGGAGAAATCTCATCTAGACTGTGTAGGCGTTTTAATTTCAGAGACCCATTAATTGGCACAATTGCTTAAGCAGCTGCTTTCCGTGTCATTTTAGGACCACTTTATGAAAAACAGAGCTTAAAAAAAAAAAAAGAAAAGAAAAGAAAAGAAGAAAAAAAAATATGACAGGCCAGAGCTTTCTACATGGCAACATAATTAATGCAAGGAGCTTCCTTGGAGCAGCAGAGCAACAAAAAGGCACCAAAATAGGGCTGCCCTGCACACCCCCCTGGAAAGCAGCCGGGAGCTCTGCTCAGCACCCTGTGCTGCCACAGCCCCTCCTCTGGGCCCCGGAGCTGGGCAAAGAGCCCCGGGCACAGGGCAGGGCACAGGAGGCAGCAGGAGCCCCAGGGTGGCACTGGGGGTGCCCGGGGTCCCTCCCTGCTCGGGGTGATGGGGAGGGGCAGGGCCCTGGCAGGGAGGGGGAGAAGCAGCGGGAGCAGAGGGGCCCAAAGGCCCCGAGCTGACCCCAGACACGGGTGCTGCCAGGGCTGCTGCAGTGCCGGCGCATCCCGGCACATCCGGGCATGTTCTGGCACATCCTGGCACATCCCGGCACATCCTGGCACATCCTGGCATATCCCGGCACATCCCAGTGCATCCTGGCATGTTCTGGCACATCCTAGTACATCCCAGTTCATTCCGGCACATTCTGGCACATCCTGGCACATCTTGGCACATCCTGTAATATCCTGGCACATCCTGGGACATCCCAGTGCATCCAGCACATCCTGGCACATCCAGGTACATCCTGGCAATCCTGGTACATCCCAGTGCATCCTGGTGCATCCTGGCACATTCTGCATTGTGATACATCCTGGCACATCCACCGGCCCTTGGATCATTCCCAGTGCTCAGGGGCCAGGGGCAGGTGGTGGCACAGCCCCCAAGGCACCTGGGGCTCCTGGAGGTCCTGGCTGCTCCCTGGAATATGCAGGCTCCCCCCTTTCCCATCTTTCCCCACTTTCCCATCTTTCCCATCTTTCCCCTTTTCCTCCTTTCCCCCTTTCCCATCTTTCCCCTTTTCTCCCTTTTGCCCTTTTTCCCCCTTTCCCCCATTCCCCCATTCCCTCTTTCCCCCTTTCCCATCTTTCTCCCTTTTCCCCTTTCCCTCTTTCCCCTTTCCTTTTCCCCTTTTTCCCCTTTTCCCCTGTTCTCCTGCCCCCCTTTTTTGCCCCATTCCCCCCTTTCCCCCTTTCCCCTTTCCCCCTTTCCCCTTCCCCTTTCCCTCTCCGGGTGAATTCCGGCGTTCCCGAGCTCGGGGCTGCTCCCTGCCTCAGGCAGGCCCCACATTCCCACTCATTAACGCCCAGAGCCCTATCAACGCCCCGAATTACCCGCGGAACGCATTTGCCAACCCAAAGCAGTGGTAGGAACAATTACTTATTAATAAAGCAATAGCTAAATCTAATTACATCCCCATCAGATCCTGCAAGTAATAAAACCACAGTTGCCTTCCAGAGCTGAGGGACCTGCTGACCTCAAATCAAAGTTTAAACCATCCATCAGCTCCCAATACATTCCCAGCACATCCAGCAATTACCGTGCCCTCCACCGGCTCCCCCGGCAGGGGCAGGGGTCACCCCATGTGCTGCATGGCTGGGAGCAGGAGCAGAGCCTCAGAAATCTCATTATCCTGTTAACCATACATTTATCTGACAAGATAAAAGAGACTAGGTGACCAAGCTATCATTAAAGATTAATAGAAAGTATAAAAAATTCAGCTGCAACCAGCATTACTGTTTAGTGCCTGTGATAGGCCTGACAGGATTATTAATCAGGCAGCCAAAAAGATTTAGGGCTTTGCTCTTGGTTTGGGCGCTGCGAGCGCGGTGCCGGCCCCTCTCGGGCGCGGGGGGCTCTGCTTGGTGGGTTCTGGGGGCCTGGCAGGATCAACCCCGCAGCCAGGGCAGGGCTGGGTGCCCCCCGAGCGATGGGCTGTTTGTGGCAGCGGCCCCTCGGCCGTGCCAGGCTGTTCAGAAATTGTACAGATCAATGCCAGGGCTCCTTTTAATCGAGGGCTACGAGGATCACGCGGCTCCCAGGGTGATTTTCCCCTCATTCTTAATTCCATTTAAGTTTAACATGAAAGATTCCCAGGTAGCACCTACACAGGAAGAAACGAGATTTCCCTGTTTTAAAGTCTTAAGTATTCTTTTTATTCTGCTTTGCCTTTTCCCTTTTGATCATAAATCAATGTCCGTCGCCGCTTCCCCGGGAAGCCGGGCTGCAGGCAGGGCTGCCCTGCATTTCCCACCTGCCACAGAGAAAAACCAATAAATTAGGGAAGGAGGTTTCCAAAAACTCCGTGGAGAGGGAGCCGGGGGGGATGGGGATCCCCAGCACCCCCAGCTCCCCTCATCCCTCCCTCCCTCCTTCCCAGGGATCCCTGCCTGGATTTCCCTCCAAACACACATTTAAAATAGGAAATACCACTGGAAACCTTTGTGGGTGCATCCCAGGGGGCTGGAACAGGATAATCCTCACAGCCCCTTCCAACCCAAACTTTTCTGGGATTCTGGGATTCCACAAAAACCAACCTTTTATTTTCCCACATGAAAACATCCCAGTGGGAGCTCGGAGAGGCTCAGACCAGCACAGCCTTTCCCACAAAAATGGGACAAACCAGAGCAACACCTGCGAGCCTCCCAGGAGAATAATTTACCTCAAAACAACCCCAAAAATTCTTGTTCCCTGAAAAAAAAGTGCAAATCAACCTGTGGAAGGCCAGGAAAGGATCCAAGCAAGAGGCAGGTGAGCAGGGAAACGTGGAAGTGCCCAGAGCCTGGCTGGGAACACCACTTCCATAAGGACATGGTTTGATCCCAGCATCTCATGGAACCCTCACAGGGAGGTCTCTCCGCTGCAAAATTCACATTTTAAAGCATTTCCCCCCTGAATTTCCATGTTTTCACTCATTTCCCTCCATTGTGTGGGATCCTGCACTTGGCAATTAACAACCAAACGTAATTGGAATTGTGCACAGAAGGAACTGGGCCGGGAGAGGTGCTCAGGGGGGTTTGGTGACACGGGGTGGGGGTGACAAGGACTGGGATGCACTGCAGGGATCAGTGTGGGCAGAGCACCAGAACAGGCTCCTGCTCTTCCAGCAATGCAGAAATCCTGCAAACCTCCATCGTGGAATGGTTGGGCTGGGAAAGGACCTTAAGGCCCATCTTGTTGCAGGTTTAAAAGTGTCAGATTCGTACTTCCAAGGGAATATGGAATGGACTCAAGTGCTTCTCCTGGTTCCGTGTGCCAAATCTGCATGTGGCCTTTGAATCTTCCCAGATGGCAGCGATGCAGCAAAGCCAGGGTTTGTGGAGATGCAGGAATGCCAGGGTTTGTGGGGATGCAGGAATGCCAGGGTTTGTGAGCACCAGGCACAGGGGTGGGAGCAGAGCACTCCCAGCCAGCTCCTCCCTCCTTTAGGAATGCAACACAGAAATACAACATCTTTTCTTGAAAAGATTTCCTTGAGAAGGCTTTTCTTGTAAAGACACTTTCCACTGTCCCAGGGTGCTCCAAGCCTTGTCCAACCTGGCCTGGGACATTCCAGGGATCCAGGGGCAGCCCCAGCTGCTCTGGGCACCTGTGCCAGGGCCTCATCACCTTCCCAAAACAATTCCTGCCCAAATTCCATCCGTCCCTGCCCCCCTGGCAGCAGGAAGACATTCCCCTGCTCCCTCCATCCCACACCTATGCTGGAAACTCCTGTGAAATTGCTGCCTGCAGGAGCAGGCTGGGCAGGCAGGGAGGGGAGAGGAGCTGGGTTTGCCCATCCTCCTGCCCTCCGTGGTGCCAGGGTGCTGGAAAGCCCAGGAGCCTCCTGCTTCTGCACCCACCCAGGATCTGCCCAACCCCAAACAAACCAGTTCCCAAGGATACCTGGCAGCCCCAGAGCAGGGGCTGGAGAATCCCCAGCTGCAGGAAGGTAGGACTGGGCTCCCCAGCCTCTTTGAAGCTCACAAGAGTGAGATAAAAGAGAAATGTTAAAGCTTCTGCAGAGCGAGCGGGAGGGGATGGGGGAACGGCCGAGCTCGGCACCGCTCGGGTCCTTCTGCCTCTGACAGAGCTGGGATGAAAGGGAAACCTCAGCACATCCCCCGTGCTTCCCTGAGGAAACCCTCGAGCTCTTCCTGCCTCTGAGGCCTCACTTCGATGCCATCGGGCTCAGTTTGGGGCCAAAAGTGCTGCTTTCAGCTGTGTGACATCACGTGCAGCTGGGCCTGGCACGGGGCGTCATTCCTGCAGGAGGAAACCAAACCCGCACGGATCCAGAGCCCAGCGCATCTCCAGGGCTCCAAAGCACAAGGAAACAGCTGGAAATTCAAACCATTCCCGTTTTTTTGTGGTATCCCTGCCCCTCAGGCCAATGAAAACCGGGTGCCAGGAGCTGCCCGAGGGGGGCTGAGGCTGGGAGGGCTTCACATGGGGGCTCTGGGTCTGGGACATCTCATTCCAAGGAAATCCATGTGATTCTTGCTAAAAAGATTCCCCCACATCCCCATTTCTCCCGGCCTGGGGTGTTGTGGCTGCACAAACCCATCTCTGATCCCACAGGATGCTCCAGCCTCTCCGGGTGACCCAGGAATGGCCGCTGCTCTCCTTGGGACTCCTGGGGACTGGAAACATCTGGGGACTGGAAACCTCTGGGGACTGGAAATGCTGGGGACTGCAAAAACATCTGGGAGGAGAATCCATCCCTTTCCTGGGGAGGAACTGTCCGAAGTCGATGGAAGATAAAGTCCAATTAATTATTTACTTCCAAGAGCTCATGGAAATCCTCCCTGGGGGCTGCCAGGACCAGCGGGCTCCCAGCTTTTATCTGTTTACCAGGAGGAGATGGGAGAAGGGGATGGGGCGGGGGGAAGAGCTTAATGACGGCGTCTGTTGATCATCAACGCGAGAAAAATGAATTGCTTCCCTGAACCTGAGAAATATCAAACTGCATAAATAAACCCATTTCAATTATTAATAAAGGAATTTACATTCGGAGCCTGAGCATGAGAATTAATTTCATTTCTTATGCTAAAGTGGCCAGTACGGCTGAGGAGTCGAGAATTAAAAGATGGAGAAATGAGGGGGAAACGAAGGTAGGGTGGGTCTGGGGGGAAAAGAGGCAACGTGGAAATTCCTGTCCTAAACAAACCCATTTCCAGCAGCTGTAAAGGAAAGGAAATGGCAATAAAGGGAGTCTGGGTGTGAAGGTGTTTCAGGAACGATGGTCCCACTCCATCCTCGATGCTCCCCTGGCCAACATCTCCCATGGAAACAGCTCCGGGCAGGATGCTGAGCATAGAATGCTGGCCCACAATCGATAAATACCAGATCTGAGCAAACCTGAGACTGAAATCCTTCCCCAAACCTCCAGCTGAGCCCTCCCTGCCTGCCCGGGGCTGATCCCTGGCTCCAAAGGGCCAAGGCTGACCTGCAGTGAGGGCAGGGCAGAAATCCTGTGAGAAATGACCCCAGAAATGATGTCAAAAAGCAGCAGTGCCATGGTGGCTGCCACAGCTCGGGAGTTTGGGGCAGAAATGCCGGGGTTTGGGCACTTCCCAGCATCCCAGGGGCTGCACTGGGGCAATTTCCCAGTGCCCAGAGTGGGGCCTGGCCACGGCAGCTCCTGGTCCCAGGGCACAGGAGCCACACCAGCCCCTTCCCTGTCCCCCAGCCCCCAAAACCCCCCTCTCTCCTGCTGTTTTCCCCTTTCCAGCCTAAACAAACCCATTTCTTCCCATCTCCCCTCTTTGGTGCTTCCCAGACCTCCGGAGCAGCCCCTGGGCAGCCGGAGCTGGAGGTGGTGCCCACAGCCCCTCTTACAGACCCCATTCCCGTGTCCACAGGGGACAGGGCCAGCTCCCCTCCTGGCTGCCAACCCCAGGGATGCCCCAGAGCTGTTGGTGCTGCTCCTGCCGTGGTGCTGGGCTCCAGCCGTGTCCCAGAGCCACCCTTCCCTTTCCCGGAGCAGCTCCTCCTCCCGCCGCATTGTTCCTGCCTGCGAGGAGACATTCCAGGAAAACCAGCTCAAATGCAAGCAGCCATTTGGAGGGGCTTTTGTTTGGCTGCTCCCCAGCTGCCCTGGCTCCTGTGAAGGCCCTTGTCGAGTTGATTTGCTCGCGCTGCCTCCGGAGCCCGGCCTCGCTCCGGAGCCGCTGCTCTTTTCAGGCGGCTCCTCGGCACGACAGGGGAATCTTGGCAAAGCCACAATGGGGGGAAAGGGAAAAAAAAAGAGAATAATCTCGGCACAGAAGTTGCATTATGTGATGTGGCTGCCATGTGGCTGAGGCTGGGAGAGGATGGGGAGAGCCCTGTGAGAAATGGGAACGGGAGAGGGGATCCCTGGGGACCCCAGGAACGCCAGCCCGGAGCTGCCAACCCAGCCTGGTGCCAGCAGATCCAGGAGAGCCCATCTCACCTGCCTGGGAGTCTGGGTGGGACAGAAGTGCTGCTGGTGCAGCAGCCCGGGCACCTTTGGCCACGAGGATTCCTAACGTGGGGATTTACTGGGGCAGGGAATTCCCGTGGGTACGGACCCCAAACCTCACCAGGGGGAGAATCAGCACGCAAAGATGGGGCCTGAAGTGCTGCAACCAACACCAGCAGGACCTGGAGCTGCTGGGGAGACTCCAGAGGAGGCCGTGGAGCAGCTCTAGGGCTGGAATTCCTCTGGAGCCAGGCTGGGAGAGCTGGGAATGTTCCCCTGGAGAGGAGAAGGATCAGAGAGAGCTCAGAGCCCTTCCAGGGCCTGAAGGGGCTCCAGGAGAGCTGGAGAGGGACTGGGACAAGGGATGGAGGGACAGGACACAGGGAATGGCTCCCACTGCCAGAGGGCAGGGATGGATGGGAGATTGGGAATTGGGAATTGTTCCCGGGGAGGGAACAGGGTGCCCAGAGCAGCTGTGGCTGCCCTGGATCCCTGGAATGTCCAAGGCCAGCTTGGACAGGGCTTGGAGCAGCCTGGGACCGTGGCAGTGTCCCTGCCATGGCAGGGGTGGCATTGGGTGGGCTTTGAGGTCCCTTCCCACCCAAACCACTCTGGGATCTGCCCCCAGAGAGCCCCAGGGTCCCGGGGCAGGGGACAGTGGTGGCCCTGTGCCCGCAGAGCCCCAGAGCCCGGGCCAGCTCTGCCTCAGCAGTTCACACAATCAGCGCCTGGTGCGAGGCAGCGGGATCCAAAACCCTAATTTGGCCTGATTAAAGCTTAATGATTCCAGCCTAATGATTAAGGCACTGCCCCAGTTCCTGGTTCCAGGCAGCCCAGCGTGCCAGGACTCAGGTGGATGGGCACGGCTGGGGCTGGCCCGGGGGACACGGGGACAAACCGGGCACTGCAGCCGGAGGAGGATCCCGGATTCCTGCCCACAGCTGAGACACCAAAGTGCTTAATGAGGATTTCAGGACGAAAAACAACCCTGCTGCCTCTCCAGCAGCAGAGAATCGCTGTGTGCAGCCATCGGGAGGCTCGGCTGGGGCTGCAGCCCCCTGCCCGGGTCACCCCCTGCCAGGGTCACCCCCTGCCCGTGTCACCCCCTGCCCGGGTCACCCCCTGCCCGGGTCACCCCCTGCCAGGGTCACCCCAGGGCTGGGGCAGGGCACAGGGGCACGGGGAGCAGGGGATGGCTCTGGTTCCTGCCGGCCCAGCCCAGGCAGCGTTCCCGGAGCAGCCCTGGCAGCAAACCCAGCTCCCCACGTGCTCGGGGCTCTGGAGCCCGTCACAGGGGAGCAGGGCGGGCAATGCACACAAGGTGCTCCCCTCATGAAAGCATCTTTTGATTATGTTATTGCAGCTATCAAAATATTGCCGAGCTCAGAGCGTTCCTCCGGGATCCCCGAGCTCTTCAAAGGCCGGAGCACCACGGCTGGGGAAAGAGAAGCCTTTAATTATGCCGGCTTCCACGCTCGTTCTGCCGTGCTTTCCTCGCAGAAAAAAGGCCTTTAATGAGGACAAGCCCACATGGCCGCATTGTTCAAGCAGGGAGATGAGGCTGGTTTTGGGGCTCTCTCCCATAGGTGTGCGGGTTCCCTCCCAGCCCCACATTCCGAGGGGCTCTGGAGCACGGGGACAGCGCTGTGGCAATCCCAGCCTGGCTGCAGAGCTGCTCCCATCCCCATCCCAACCCCAGTCCTAGCCCCAGCCCAGACTCCTGCCATTCCCCAGCACTTCCACAGCCTCCAGCAGCGTTTTCCTCCTTCCCAGCCCCGTTAAACCCCATGCAGGGCAGGACTGAGAGATCGCAGGGGGTGCTCTCCACAAACCCCCTCATTTTGCTCAGGTTCCATTTGAATTGCAATGTAAATCCTCATTTTTACCCCAAAAGGTAAATAGCAAAGCAGAGCCGTGTGTTGCAGACTTTAAAGAACTTATTCTGCTAATAAATTCTCCTATCCGGGGGATGTAATTAAAGGCCAGCAGGAGCTGCAGGATCCCAGCAGCTCTGCAAAGCTTTTGGACGCTTGGAGTCCTAATAAAGAGAGTTTTGTTCAAGAACTCACAGGGAACAACCACAATTAATTGCCAAGGAGGGCGTGTGCCTCACTGGAGTGACTAAACATGAAAAATGATGGAGCAGAGGTATAAAAAAGCAACAAACCCACGGGGTTTTTAAGAGAGCGAGGGCGAGTGGCTGTGACGCAGCAATTCCTGCCCTTCCCACATCCCACATCCCACATCCCACGTCCCACCCTGCTCGGGGCTGGCTTCTCCAGGGCTCTGAGCACTGGGGGAGTTTCTGTGGACAGCAGGCTTCACATCCACGCAGCACCACGGAATCATGGAATGGTTTGGGTGGGAAGGCCCCTCCCAGCTCCTCTCGCTCCATGGGCAGGGATCCTTCCACCACCCCAGGCTGTTCCAAACCCTGTCCATTCACAATGGGAAAAACCAACCCACAAACCCAAACCAGGCAAGGAAACCCAGGAAAAGCCACTCAATGTAAGCAAAAGTTGTTTTGTTTTTTTTTCTGGGAATGTTTCCCCATCCTTCCTCCCCTGAAGCTTCGGAGTAGAGCAGAATTTGTTCCCTCTTTTCTTGAGGATCTGTGGGCAGAGTTTGGGTCTCACAGGGGATCACGTTTGCTTCCAAAACACAAATATTTACACTTCAATAAAAGACTGGTTTCCCACAAAGGATTAAAATCCACCTGAAGCCCGAGGTTCAGGCTTTCCCTATTCCACATCACCAAAAATCCCCAACCCCCATCCTCTGCTCCCCAGACGGAATCACAAAGAGCAGCCTCTCAAGGGCTGTAGAGGCAGCAGTGGCATTTTAGCGATTTTAGCTGCCAATTTCTTTGCTTTCCATGTTTTACATGACAATTGAGGGAAATCTTCCCCAGACAGCAATTCCCGTCCCGGTCAGCGGGACACCGGCACCACAATACACAAATTACAGCGCTGGCAGGAGGAGCAGCCAGAGCTGGAGAGGCGACATTGATGCCAAAAAATTCCCATTTCAAGCCACCACAAAAGCAGCATTTTGCTGTGTTTCCCATGCAAATAATCAGGCAGGAGAGCAGCGGCACCTCTGGCTCGGGGGGCAGAGCCGAGGGCAGGGCTGGTGAAATTTAGGGAAAAGCTCCGACAGCAGGTTTGGCATGGGGTAATCCGATGGATCTGGACCTCAAAATCCCACAGATCTGATCCTCCCATGGATCCAAGACTCCCATGGATCTGAGCCTCCCGTAGATCTGAGCCCCCTCCCATGGATCTGACCCTCCCATGGATCTGAGCCTCCCATGGATCTGAGCCTCCCATGGATCTGAGCCTCCCATGGATCTGAGCCTCCCATGGACCCCTCCCTCGCTGCCTGGGGGTGACCCCGGCTCCGTGCCCACCTCCAGGGCAGGGAGCCTCTCCCTGCTCCCCCTGCACCCCAGTCCCAGGAGGTGGGCAGGGATCTGTCCCATCCCCAAGCCCCCACAGGTCCCCGAGCTGGACACTTCTGGTCAGGACGTGTTTCCAGAGGACACTCAGTGGCATCCCGGCTCTGGAGCTTGTTTCCCAAGCATGAGCAGGGATTCAGGGGCTGGAGAATCCCAAAAAGTCCAGCTGTAAATCCAGCCCAGGCCTCTGCCAAGGCCAAGACAGGGCAGAGAGGGATTCAATGCCCTAATTCCTGGGATCACAGCCCTCACAATTCCTGGGATCACAGCCCTCACAATTCCTGGGATCACAGCCCTCACAATTCCCAGCTGGGGCCGAAGATGTGCTTCCATGGCAGCCTGGGGGATGTGGGAGCAATGCCCAGGGATGCAGGAACAGCCCAATGGATGAGGGACAGCCCAATGGATGAGGGACAGCACAATGGATGAGGGACAGCACAATGGATGCAGGAACAGCCCAATGGATGAGGAACAGCCCAATGGATGCAGGAACAGCCCAATGGATGAGGAACAGCCCAATGGATGCAGGAACAGCCCCCAGGGATATAGGAACAGCCCAATGGATGAGGGACAGCACAATGGATTAGGAACAGCCCAATAGATGAGGGACAGCCCAATGGATGAGGGACAGCCCAATGGATTAGGAACAGCCCAATGGATGAGGGACAGCCCCAGGGATGCAGGAACAGCTCCCACAGATGCAGGAACAGCCCCCAGGGATGCAGGAACAGCCCAATAGATGAGGAACAGCCCAATGGATGAGGGACAGCCCCAGGGATGCAGGAACATCCCCTAGGGATGCAGAAGGATCCCACACATGGGGTTCACAGGCCCCTGTGTTTTTGCAGCTCTTTCCCAGCTGCCCAAGCTCCGGGTCTCCGGGTTACATCCCACAGGATTCCTGCCAGCTCCTGCTCCCCGGGCAGCTCTGGGTGCTGGGGGTGGCACCCGCCTGTGCCAGGGCTCCCCAGGCTCTGCCCACCCAGGAGATGCTCCTGGCACACACTGGAGCCACGCAGGGATGCAGCAGAGCGTTCCCATGAGTGTTCCCCAAATCCCAGCCCAGGCAGAGGCCACGTCCTGCCCCTGCCCCAGCCCTGAACGCTCCGTGCTGCAGCCACAAACACCCCGCTTGATTTCATCGGGCAGGAATGCTGCAAGCTTCCAGAAGCATTTTTTCCCTGCAATTCCTTCCCCGGGCAGAAGCAGCTGGGTTTTCCAAGAGTCCTTTTTTTCCAGAGGAAAGCAGGAGTTAACCATTGGAGCGAAGGCGTTCGGTTCCCGTCGTGGCCTTCCAGAACCAGGATTAAAAATGGAAAGGGGCACCTTTAAAACTTTAATACCATTTAAATGTTGCAGTCCCCCTCCTGCACCAGATCGTTCCGTAAAGCAGCTAATTAAAAAATGGCTGCTGTGATGACAGACTCGATTAATAGCTTTTGAAGAGCAGCCAGTGCACCAACTGCTCCTGGAGCCATGATGAAAGCTAATAATGTAGAAAATTCTGCCAATTCTTCTAATTCATGAATATTTAAGCCTGTGAAAAATCTGTCAGATTATAGCACTTCTCTGGTGATTTTCTGCTTAAGTACAGGGATGGGTCTGTGCCAGGGGCTCCCAAACTTCAGGGAAGTTTTATTGTCTGCAGCTCCAGAGTCCTGCGCCCTCCTCCGGCTCTTTAACCCCTGCCAGGGCAGCGGGAGCCAAGGAAAAGGCTGGGCTGGGCTCAGAGGGACACCCAGGCCGACACAGGGACACCCAAAGGGACACAGAGACACCCAGATTGACATGGGGACAATGAGATGGACATGGGGACACTCAGATCGACACAGGGCAACACTCAGATGGACACAGGGACACTGAGATGGACACAGGGACACCCAGATGGACACAAGAACACCCAGATGGACACAGGGACACTAAGATTGACACAGGGTACTCAGATGGACAGGGGGCACCAATGCAGGGTCAGCACTGGCACAGTGCAGGGTCAGGGCTGGCAGCAGCAGGGTCATGGCTGGCACAGTGCAGGGTCAGGGCTGGCACAGTGCAGGGTCAGAGCTGGCACAGTGCAGGGTCAGCGCTGGCACAGCCCAGGGGTCAGGGCTGGCACAGCCCAGGGGTCAGCCTGGCAGCAGCCTGGCTCCCCAGCTGGCTCTGCCGAGCCCAGCACACGAGGCTGGCTGAGGCACGGGTGCTCTGCTGGCAGCAGCTCCCTGGCAGCGCCGCTCTCCTCACGGGGGGCTCCTGCTGCTCTGCCAGGTGACTCACTTGACAGCGATTCCCAAAATCCGAGTGCATGCAGCCGGTGGGAGCGGCAGCAGCTCCTCGGCTCCGCCGGGCGCTGGAGGCTGGCGCTGCCTGGGGGCGAGGGGATCCTCCAGGTGCCTCTCCAGGGATGCTCCTCTCCTTCCTCTCCCTCCTTCCCAGCGTCTCCCCAGCCAGCCTGGTGCTCAGGGCTGGACCTTGCTCTGCTGGCTGCAGCTGGAGGAGGATAAAGGCGAGCAGCAGCAGCAACGGGCCCTTCTCTGCTTCCCACCGGGAGAGTTCACCGGGAGGTGGGACATGGCCAGGGCTTGGTCAGGATGATCCTGCGGGAAGGGTCTGGGGGCAGGGCAGCTCTCCCTGCCCACCGGGAGGGCAAGGTGGGGAGGGGGCAGCAAAGAGGGCTGCGGGAGGAATGCACGAGGGGATGCTCAGCTGTGCCTCGGTGCAGGGAGGCCTCGGACCGGGGCGTTCCAGCAAGGGAAGCACGGAGTGACTCTGAAACAAAAATGAGGAAACAAAACCAAACACTCCTCACATGTTACCTAGATCTGAAAAGGCAGCTGATCCCCAGCCTGGCTGGCCCAAGGAATGCTGCCATGGCACCAGAGTCTGGGAAGCTCCCCTGCCCAGCCCTGCCTCCACCTCCCTGTGCTGCCAGGGTACCTGAGCCCTGCACATGTTCCACAAGCAGTGCTCTGTAATTAAGGGCTTACAGCATTTGCAGCTCTCGGTTTCGTGGTGGGAAACAGCTCCATTAAAGCTCTCAAGGCTTAGTGGGTCAGCCTAACCCCAAGGAATTCCCACCTCCAGGAATACCTGGCCGTTCTCCAGGAATACCTGGCCAACCTGGGCTGGTTTGGGCACCTCTTGTCCCGGGAGGTGAAGCTGTTCCTGGCTCCCTTCCTGCAGCACCCACAGGTTCTCTGTCCCACTGGGAATGAGCTTGGCAGGCTCAGGGGGATTTTTGACCTTCAGTGGGGCCGGGATTCCTGCTCAGCTGCTGGGAATCCACCCCTCCCATCCCCAGAGAAGCCAGAGCACGGGAACAGCGGAGCCCCCCTTCCCCTGCTCGTCACAGACCTTCAGCCACTTACAATGTCACTTCAGCTGAGTAATAAGCAATTATGATTTAATTACTCCAATGCTCTTCAGCGGAATTTTCTGAATAATAATAGTCACTTTTATGGCACCTCATTTATCCTTTCTGCTCCTCATCTGGTTTTATCCCACACTGCTGCCAGCCTCGGCCCTGCCAGAGCCACTGCAGCTGGTCACCTTGCCTGGGCTGCCACCAGCCAGGCCTTTGCTTTCCCCATCCCTGCCTTTGCATTCCTCACCATCCTTGCCTTTTGCTTTCCCCCATCCCTGCCTTTGCTTTCTCCATCCCTGCCTTTTGCTTTCCCCCATCCCTGCCTTTGCTTTCTCCATCCCTGCCTTTGCTTTTCCCCATCCCTGCCTTTGCTTTTCCCCATCCCTGCCTTTGCTTTTCCTCATCCCTGCCTTTGCTTTCCTCACCATCCACAGTTTGGCACGGCGGGATCTCAGCCACACTCACTCCCATCCTGGAAACTCTCAGCTCACAGAGAACCCGACAAGTGCCGCTAATTCATAAATATTTAACACCCAAATCTGCTGCCTCCTGATAGCTTTTTCCAGAGTTTCTATTCTAATCCATATTCCACCCTCTTCCCCTCCCCACCGGCCCTCCTCGGTTTTTTTCCCTTCCTCTTTGCCGGGCACAGATCCAAGTGCTGAGCTGACTGTTTCACTTCCCTGCTGTCATCAGTTGTTTTTATCTTATCTGGCCCGTGGATGCCAGTCAGCACCCGCTGCGGCCCCGCCAGCGCCGCCTGACCCGCGCGGCCTGCGAGCCGCAGATACGGCACTCGGCGTGTCCGTCAGCACTTCTGGGGAGACACGGGGCAAGGAGACAATCCCGGCGGCTGACAGCGCGGGGTGAGAGCCACGGCAGCCCCGGCTCCTTCCCGGGCAGCCTGCGCGGGGAATTCTGCACTGGGAGTTCTGCCCTGGGAATTCTGCGCTGGGAATTCTGCCCTGGGAGTTCTGCCCTGGGAGTTCTGCGCTGGGAGTTCTGCACTGGGAGTTCTGCACTGGGAGTTCTGCGCTGGGAATTCTGCGCTGGGAATTCTGCTCTGCAAATTCTGCGCTTGTCCAAAGTCTCTCTCCTGCTCTCTTGGAGCCCTGTGCCTCTTCAGGAGCGCCAGGGTCTCCCCACAGCCTTCCCTTCCCAAATCTCTTCCCGTTCCCTGCAGGCAGAGCCTTGTCCTTCCCACGTTCCCGGTCCCCTTCCCGCCTCGCGCCTCTGGCGGCGCCGATTTGCACAGTTAATTTATCAGTTCAGTAATGGCATCGTGGGGAAGGGCGAAGCGAGGCCAGCACTGAGCCAGCTCGACTTTATATACATCTCACCCAGAGTAAAAATGTCATGTAAGATTTACTCAACATGCATTTTATCAAAGTGCTCAAGCGCTGAAGTAAAAGGGCTTTTAGTTCCAGCAGATTGAAGGGGGTGGCATGTGGGGAAGGAGGAGAGAACGGATGGATTTGAGCTCTGCCAGAAGCTCTTGTTGCTTTTGCATCAACATCTTTATTTTCCAAGAGAGGATTTAAGACCTTGTTGTGTATAAACAAGCGAGACTGGAGGAACTTGAACGGTGAGGAACTGTAAAAGGTTATACTGAAAAATGCTCTTAGTCTGCATGAAATAAGATTCTTCCTGGAAACATGACACTGAACATTGAAGGGAGGGGGAGGAATAGCTGTAAAATGGCTAGAGAAAAGGGGTTACAAATTAAATATAATAAAAAGAATCCTTTTGAATGAGATCTTAATTTAACCTCAACATCATGACCGTATATTTCAGGAAATTAATCCCTTGGCCTCCAATAAATCCCAAGTATAACACAACCACTTACGGTTCAGCAATGAGCCATTAGTATGGGCTCCAGATCCCCTAAACCACCAGAGCCATTATTTAGGAATGCGCCGAATTCCCCGCGGCCATCGGGGCCGGGCTGCCCCTGGCACCGGCCTCGGGGGTACCGGGGGGCCGCCGGCTTCCCCCACCCATCACCCACGGCACCCTGCCCACCCTTCCCGAGGCTGGACCGCTCCTTGTGCGGGGATCACCTGCAGGGAGATGCTGCGTTTGTGCGGAGCACAGGGACCGAGCACACAAGTGCAGGAGAAACCTCCCTGCCAGCCTCTGGGCGCTGCCAGCTTGGCACCGGCCTCTCCTGCATATGCCCCAAGACATAGGAGGGAAGGAGCTCCTAATGAGCCGGGAGTGTAACCCTGCTCTGAGAGGGAACATATGCCACCGCAGCTCCCTTGGCACGGGCTCCTGGAGCCGCCTGCTGCCAGGGAATGCTCTTCCCAGCCAGCCCGCAGCCACGTGGGGCTCTGGGCGCCAGCACACGGCCCAGGTGAGGGGCACTGCCGCTCTGCAGGGCTCCCAGAACCTGCTGCAAGAGCTGCTTGGATTCAGGGGCTCCTCCTGGAGACACAGCCCTGCCAGCCCACGGGGACACCGAGGAGCAGGGGGGGCCTGGGTGGTGAAGGGGACATTGAGGAGCAGAGGGGGCCTGCGTGGTAAAAGGGACATTGAGGAGCAGGGCAAGGTCTGGATGGTAAAAGGGACATTGAGGAGCAGGTCTGGGTGGTAAAAGGGACATCGAGGAGCAGACGGAGGTCTCAGTGGTAAAGGGGACATCGAGGAGCAGGTCTGGATGGTAAAAGGGCTCCCCACAAACAGCAGCCAGCCCCTGTGACATCAGCCCTGGGACAGGGACACCACGGCCCCAGGCAGGCTGGGATGTGAGCGCCAGCCCCCTGTCCCAGCTGTCCTCCCAGGCAGGAGGAAGGAGCTGGAGTGGGAGTGTGTCTGTCCCGATGGACAGCCCTGCAGAGCTGGCTCAAGCTGGAAATGACATTCTGACAGGCAGAAGAAAGCAGCTCCCCATCACAAAGTGTTTTTGTCAACAGCACAAGCGCAGGGCAGAACCCCAGCCCTGAGTCCCAGAGCAGCCCAGGAACAGAGGCAAAAGTGCAGCTTTGGTGGGGAATCACAATCAGATGGGCAGGAGCCAGGGAATGGCCGGAGCTGTGGTAGGGTGGATATGGGGAAGAGGTTCTCTACCCAGAGGGTGCTGGGCACGGCCCCGAGGCTGCCAGAGCATTTGGAATGCACTCCCAGGGGTGTACAGGGTGGGGTTGTGGGGGGTCTGGATATGGGGAAGAGGTTCTCTACCCAGAGGGTGCTGGGCACGGCCCCGAGGCTGCCAGAGCATTTGGAATGCACTCCCAGGGGTGCCCAGGGTGGGGTTGTGGGGGGTCTGACAGGGCCAGGGGCTGGGCTGGATGATCCCTGTGGCTCCCTCCGAGCTCAGATATTCCCTGACCCCACAGGAGCATCCCCACACCCCACAAACCCCCTGCACAGGGGCATCCCCGTGGGCTCTGCCCAAAACCAGCCCCGTGACACCACCCCGACCCCTTCACTTCCCAAAGTGACGGCGGGACCTCCCTGCTGCGGCCTCACCAGGGGCTGCCCACCTGCCGGGGGGAGGTGGGAACCAGGGCAGCTCTGTTTTCCCAGGCAGCAGCCGGGTTCCCGTCGGGTGCCCGGCGCGGTTCCCGGATCCGCGGCGCGGCTTTGCGGGCGGATGCCGCGGTTTGCAGCGCCGAGCTCAGCTCCAGCAGAGCAGCTGGAACAGAGCTGGGCCCGCTGGGAGCCTTTCCATTGATGGGCTTACAAGAGATGAAATATTCAGGAGGATTAAGAATTTGGAGGAGGCGGAAATCAAAGTGAAAAGGAAAACAAGCAAAAACAGCTTAATCTGGCCTCGGAGCGCTAATTGTCGCTGGGACTGGGGCTAAAACAAACACAGCACAACGAGCTGCCGGTTTGAAAGGGGAAGGAAGAGGGTGAAGACGTTCCCATCGCATCGAAAGCAGCGTTTGTTTCGTCCCCGCAGCCGCAGCCCTGTCCCTCTCCCCTGTCCCTTGTCCCCTGTCCCCTGCCCTGGCTGTGACCTTGACCCAGTGCCCAGGTGGAGTCCCCACCCCTGGAGGTGCCCCAGGATGGCCTGGACATGGTGACAAGGTGGGCACAGCATGGATTCGATGAGCTTGGAGGGCTTTTCCAGCCTCAGTGACTCCGTGGTCCCCCTCCTGCCCGGGCAGGGTGTGTTCAGCCGTGGTGCCACCATCAACACCCCAAACCCCCCCGAGCAGCCCCCCGGGCCTGGACCCCCCTCTGCTCCCTCTCCTGGCAGGCCAGCAGAGCCCCGGGGCTGAGGCTCAGGCAGAGATTGTCTCCAGCCCCAGCTCAGTTATCCAACACTGCAATTTAAGTTGACAATTACATGGTAACCGACTTGCACACAGAAAGAGGCTCTGGAAGTATTCCCAGAATACAGAAGTCTGACAGTATCCACCCAATTTGTTGCAACAACAAAGAGTACTGGAATATGTCCTTTCATTTGGCAGAGGACTCTTTTATTTTTTAAGGCTAGGTGGGGAAATTTAGCCTGCTATTTAGGGAGCGTGTTGTGCCTTGAGAGTGACAAGCCAAGAGTTTCACTCGAAAGCCAAACTCCAACACAAATTGCAGCCTGCCACCCAAGGAAAGGAATCAGTGGGATGCATCTGTTGTGGGGGCCTGTGCCTGGGGAAGGTGGGGGCCCTGCAGAGCTCCCTTTCGTGTCCTCCCTCTCTGCAGGAGCTCCAGGAAAAGGAGCACTCAGATGTAAAACAAAAAAAATCCCTTCAAAATGTCTCTGTCCATGGCAAAGGCGGATGGTGGGCAGGCCCTGGCACAGGGTGCCCAGAGCAGCCCCTGGATCCCTGGCAGTGCCCAAGGCCAGGCTGGACAGGGCTTGGAACACCTGGGACAGTGGGAGGTGTCCCTGCCCATGGCACTGGATGGGATTTAAATCCCTTCCAAGCCAAACCCCTCTGGAGCTCTGGATTCCAGGTGGGACCCTGTGCCTGTGCCCTGGAGCAGTGCCTGGCTGGGGATGCCCAGCTCCTCTCCCCAGCCCTGCTCCTGCCCTCTAATCAGCCTCAGGCCTGGCTGCAGGAGGCTGCAAGGAAGGAAGTGGTTTGTGGAATGGTGGCAGCGCTGAGCCGGCTCAGAATGTGGCTTGAGGTTTGTGCCCTGGAACGCTGACTAATTTCCACCAGAAACAAGACCACAGGAATAAAAAACCATCCTGAGAAACGCCCCTGTCACCAGCCTCTGACAGGGAGCTGTGGAGGAGCCCCAGGGCCCTGGGGTGACCTGGGGGTGACCCGGGGGTGTCCTGGGGCCCAGTGTCCCCCCTGCACCGCCAGCACCAGCTCTGGGACCCAGGGCCTGCCACCCTCCCAGGGAGCAATCCCTTCCCATATCCCATCCATAAGGGCTGGGGGCTTTGGGCACGCTGGGGGCTCTGGGCAGCAGGGCCAGGCTGGGTTCAAGCCCTGGCACCAAAACCATCCCCAGTAACACACGGGGGGTGTGGGAAGGGCTCAGGACCACACAGGCACCACACGGCCTCCTGCAGGCTGCTCACCACCCCGGTGCTGCTCAGGGTCGGGAGCCAGGTGCCCCCAGAGCCCCGGGCACGGTCCCAGTGCCAGCAGCCAGGATGGCACAGCTCCCCAAAAACAGCCCCGGGCGCACACCGCAGCACCGCCTCCCCCCGCGCCAGGCTCTGCTCAATTAGGAGCAGAAAAGTAATTACGTGGTGGAAAAACATGAGAGAGAGAGAGAGCAAAGCGTGTTTTGGGGGGAGATGTTATCTGTGGTGGAGCGGAGCTGCGCTCCCGGAGCTTGGGCAGGTTTGGAATGTTCCACCGCAGCACCGGAATAAACCCCGGCCTGCAGGGAGAGCACATCCCTGCCACCAGAGAGCTGCCTCTGCTCCGGGCCCAGCTGGCCCCTCCAGCCCTTACAGACACCCACACTGAGCCTTTGCCACCCAGATCCTCCCTGTGTGGGGCGCAGAGCAAAGCCAGCCGTGTCCAGGGGCGGCAGGAGCACCGAGCACCCACCCAGCCCAGCCGGGAGCTGCTGCAGCCAGCAGCGCTGCCGGAGCTGCCGCAGCAGCCACGTGCAGCTCCGGGCTCTGCTCCTGGCTCCGGGCATGCTACCTGTGCCCCGAGTTGGCTCAGCAGGAGCAGCACCCACTTCAAAACCGGGCTGGGCTGGGCTGGCATTCGCCGCCAGCAGCGCTGCCCCGGGACCAGCGCAGCCTCTCCCCTCCCTCCTGCCCGCCTTTCTCTTTCTTAACCTTTTTGGCTCCTTTATTAAAGCAACTGAACAGTTTAGAGGGTTTTTTTCCTCCCTCCCCCCTCCTCCTGTGTGGCTCTGGGTGTAATCTGCCTTGAATATTTGATGTGGAGTCTCTGGTGAGAGCAAGCAGGGTTTTTATGGGCGCTGGAGGAAAACTCTTGCAAGGCAGAAGTGGTAATGAGCACCCCTGAGTACCCTCTCGCTTTCACAACCGCCTGTCTTTAAAAATGAGCAGGAATTGGGCAAGTGGTTCTCATGTGGGAGCGGCGCTCCCAGCCCTGCTCTGCCTTCCAGGAGCTGCAGCAGCCCAGCAACACTTGTTTATTCCAATTGAAGCTGACACCAGCAGCAGGCCAGACCAACCAGACGAGCTCGTGTGTGTCCTGCTTTATTTCCAGCCCGCATTAACAGCATCTCTTTAATTCCTAATGGGCCGTTCTGGGACTCGCAGGCGCTGTTCAAACACCAGCCCGGGCTGTGTCGCTTGTGTCCCTCCTCCCGCGTGTCCCCTCCGTGCCCAGCTCCGTGATTCCGCTCCCAGCCCAATTACACGGGATGAACTCCTGGGAAGATTTTCATCACACCCACACGCATTTTTTTTCCCGCATCCAGGTCTGTGAATTTAACACAGCAGACACGATTCCTCTCCTTTTCAAAGGCACAGTATTCCCTTTCATTTCAGCCCTCTGTACATCATAACCCTGAGCAAACTCTGCAGGAGCTGCTCGGCACTGCTGCGGCTCCGGGCCGGGATAAACACTGGGGAGAGTCCTGGGGGCCCCTGCTCCTCCCCAGGGGAGTGTGCCCCCAAAGCACACACCTGTGGGGCACCTGGCCAGGCCGGCAGGGCTGGGCTCTGGCAGGGCTGATGGGGCGGAAGTTGGGGTGATGATCTGTGGGTGTCGGAGCTCCCTGTGCCTGCAGCAGGGCCCTGCACCCCAACAGGGTCACCTGGACCCTGACAGGACCACCTGCACCCCAACAGGATCATCTACATCCCAATAGGATCACCTGAACCCTGACAGGATCACCTGCAGCCACACAGGGTCACCTACACCCCAATAGAATCACCTGTACCCCAAAAGGATCACCTGCATCCCAATAGGATCATCTACACCCCAAGAGGAGCCCCTGCACGCCAAGAGGGCCCCCTGCACACCCAGGCTGGTGCCACCGGGTCCCCCAGCCATCAGGATCCGGATCCTCCGCAGGGTCCCACCCCGGCAGGACCCCCGGGAAGGGGATGGGCAGCAGAGGCTGTTCCAGGGCCGTGCCTCGTTCACAGGGACAATGGCAGAGCAGGCACCAAGCGGGAGGAGAGGCCAGTCCCAGTGGGACAAACGCTGGGATCCTGCCCGAGCCCGGTCCCTGCCCGTGCCAGCTGCAGGAGCTGCTGGAGCCGGGGCCGGTGCCCGCAGCCATGCCCGGCTGGGCAGCCAAGCCCAGCCCCGAGCTCTGCAAGGGCCGGGGGTCCCTTTCTGGCTCTGATTGTCCTCGGGAGGATTAGGGAGCGATTAGTGCAGCTCGGGCAGGGCTGGGGCTTTGTGCGGGAGCAGCCCCGGCGCCTCCTCCTTGCTGTGCCCTCACCCGAGCGAGACCCAGCCGGGCTCTCCAGCCGCGCCCAACAAAGCCTGGCTGGGCTGTGCCAAGGCTGGCTCCGGGAGCTGCCGGGCCCAGGAAGCCCCTGCGGAGCCCCGGGGTCATGCTCGGTGCCTGCAGCCCCTCGGGGATGGGAAAGGGGCATTTCACAGCACCCCGATGTCTGCCGGGAGGCACAAGGCTTCCAGGGGTTCCCTGGCAAGGATCATTTCCTCTCCAAGTGGCAAGGCCACGTTGGACAGGGCTTGGAGCAGCCTGGGACAGTGGGAGGTGTCCCTCCCACGGCAGGGGTGGAACAGGGTGGGATTTCAGGTCCTTTCCCACCCAAACATTCCAGGATTTTCTGATTCCGTGTCCAGCCCCCTCTGTGCCAGCTGTCCCCCGCTCGCTGCGTGACCCAGGCCAGGCTGGCAGCTGAGGGGACACCAGAGCTCAGGCAGGCTCTCAGCTGATCCAGAAATGTGGGAAGGAGATTTGGTTCCCCCCGAGCTTCCTCCAGCCCCTCCCTGCTGAGCTGCAGCAGGATCAGAGAACATTATTAAAATAGTGTCGTGTTACCTATCAATAATAAATGACCAGAATAAATTCACTGCTCTCTGCCTAATAACCCTGCAGGATTTCCATACCAATATCTGCACAGAAATGGGTGCTCCTTCAGCAGCCCTCCAGGTGTATGCCAGGGCCACAGCTCAGACACAGCACAGCTTTCATGGGAAAATTATTTTTTCCTGCTGCAGAGGGAGGGAATTTGGCCCTGATGAAATGAATCCAATATCAGTGATGTGCTCACGTTTAGATGCAGCCCAAGCATCCCCAGCCAGGTATCTGCATCAGCAGCCCCTGCAGACCCTGCACTGCATCCCTTGGCCAGCAGCACCCTTGGGCTGCGAGGGAGGTGCCCCACAGCCCAAGAAATCCCCTTTTCCTCCCCTGCCAGGTGGGACACAGCGAGGGGCCAGCACAAACAGCCCCTGGCAAGGCCCAGCCACCCTCCTGCCGTGGCACAGGGGTGGCAGGGCAGGGCCAGCAGCCCCAATACCCACACTGGGACGTGACCCAGAGCCCCCCGTGGGGCACAGACAAACCCTGGCTCACCCTCCCCACCCAGGAGCGCTGAGGGCGATGCCACACCAGGCTGGGGATGCCCAGCTCAGGATGCCCGGCTCAGGCTCTGTCCTGCCCCCAGAGCAGCAAACAGGGGGCCAGAGGGCTGGAGCTGCGGGATGCCAGCAGCCCTGGCTCCTGCTGTGCTGCCCGGCGTGCCAGGGGGCTCTTGCGTGCCTTTTATTTGGCTTTTTCAACATGTCAAAGCAGACTGCTTCCCTCCCAGCGCTCTCAGATGTGGTCGGATTGTTTTCGCCAAAACTTCCCAAATACAAAGTTTCAACCTAAAGCAGACGCTGCCCACAGAAAGCTTTTCCCCCCGAGCTAACTGTAAAGTTATAAGCAAATAAAACTGGATTTAATAATGGGAAATATTCCTCATTCTTGTGCGTACGCCTCTGAAGTCAAACCACCCTCGTCGAAGACGTCCCTCTCCAGCAAAGGGGGCCTGCGCTGGATGCTCGGTGCTCTTTGGACCAAAGCACATGGAAAACTGGGTTTGTTTCCCTTCATGTGGGCACAGCCTCCTGGCAGTATTTAAATCTCCTTCCCTTGGAGTCTCACAATTACCGAGGAGCTGCTTTGTTGCAGCCTTTTTTCCAAGAGCTCCCCGAGCCAGTCTCTCCCAGGAGCTTCCCAGCACAGCCCAGCCCTGGGGTCTGCCAGCATCCCAAATCCCGCGGGGCAGCCCATGGACACGGCAGGATCCTAGCCCGGTTTGCAGTCACAAACCAGCACTGGGGGGTCTGGGCACGCTGCAGGAGGGGGTGCCAGGAGGGAAATGCCCAGCAGAGCAGGCAAAGAGCACCTGGCACGTCCCACCCCACCACTGCCACAGCCGGCAAGGCTGGGATCTGCCACGGCCCTCAGCACCCCCGAGCTCTTTGTTCTTCTCATCTAGAACCTAATTAAACCGACCGAGGCCGGCTTTCACACCCCGTGCCTCCTTTTCCCCTGTAAATCACGAGACAAACAGCCCTGAGCGCAGAAGCCGAGGCAGAGGCTCGGCAGCCACGCAAACATCCAGGGGCAGCTTCTCACGCCACGCCGGGCCCTTGCTGCGGGCTGCTGGTGAGACGGCTGCGATGACACAGCCCCGTCCCTGCCAGGCTCCCACAGGAGCGGGCAGGAGCGGGCAGGAACACGTGTTTGGATGCGTTTGGGGCGGCAGGCCCGGAGCTGCCGCCATGTGGGGCCTTGCGCAAGCGGCACCGCCGGGCCTGCTGCGGCTTTGTCCTGAGGGGCACCCGCGCCCCTCGCCGTGGGGCTGTGGCAAGGGCAGCCCGAGGTGCCCCACGGAGGGGCTGCCAGGCTGCTGCCAGCCCCAGGAACCCCGTGCCCCTGCAGTGCCACCCAGGCACCGGGCGCGGCTCCAGCTGGGGTTTCACAGCTCGAGGTTTTCACCAGAGCGTGAGGTTTACCAAGGGGGTTGGAGGCAGGAAAATAAGCAGGAAGATAAAAGTCCACTTCAATCAGGCGCAGTGTACAGACAAATCTCTCCCAGGACGTGAGGAGGGAGGAAAACCAACAGTGCTCCAGGCTGTTTTTCTCTCCCAGGATCTGGAGCAGTGCAGAGCACCACAGCCAGCAGGAGCAGCGCCGCACTCGCCAGGTGCCTTGGAAATTTGGGATGGGAACGGCCCTTTGGCCCAATCCATGAAGCCTCCAGCTCCTCACCCTGCACCCCTGAGCTAGTGGGACCGAGCTGAGCCCCACCTGCTGGAGGTGGCACTGCTGCAGCTCCTCGTGCCCCCAGACCCGGGCGAGGGGACACGGCGAGGTCCAAGGGTCAGAGTGATGGCACATCCCTGCTGATTGTCCCCAGCAGAGCCCTTAGAGACACCCAGGTCCCACCCCCGGCTCCTTTCAGCCCCAAAACAACACCAGAGGTGAGAAGACCTCGCCTGGCACGGGGACAGTCTCACCCTTTGATCCAGGAAGCCACGCGTGCCCGGAGGTGTCCAGCAGGGCACAGCTGCCAGCTGTGGCGAGGAGGAGGAGGTGTGTGGCTGAGGAAGGACACAGAACAGTGCCAGCTCTGCCTCTGTGACACTCTTTGTCTCGCTCGTGCTCCTGCTCTGCCGGGAGCCTGGGGGAAGGTTGTGCTCCGTGACCCCGCATCAAGGCACCCCCCCAGCCCGGAGTTTATTATTGTCCCCGATCAGCTGTGATCCCTCAAAGACATTCCCTGTATCCTTCCA
Organism: Passer montanus; assembly: GCF_014805655.1. Lineage (NCBI taxonomy): Eukaryota > Metazoa > Chordata > Aves > Passeriformes > Passeridae > Passer > Passer montanus. Next base: position 17,391,078 of record NW_024369929.1, read on the forward strand.
TCTTACACAGCTCTTCCCTGGCAGCCTGGGAGGTGCTTTGAGCCGCTGCCTCTGGTTTAAATGGAGGATCAGAGGCGCGGCAGGAGAGGCGGGTGGGGAAGTGACAAATCTCCCGTTTCCCCAGGAGCATCCACAAAGCAGCAGCCTCCAGCAAAGCTCCTCTCCCCCGAAAAGGCAGAGAAGGAAAAGAGCAGCGCTTCAGAAATCAGAGCCTCCTTTACAGGGGTTTAAAAGGGAGAAGATGCAAAGCACGCCGTGAATTCCCCTCCGTGCAGGCAGGGCTGTGGAGGTGAGAGCGCCTGACAAAGCAGCACAGTCCCCCTCTGAACACTCCCTGGAGCCTGGAGATCCATCCAATACCACACTGGAGTCCTTGAGAGCCTTAGGAGGGACAACATCGGCCTCATCCCAAATTCCTGGGTCCCTCTGGAGCTGCCCAGGGCGCTCAGCAGGGTCCCCCTCAGCCCTGCCCGGGCACCGAGGGCATGGGCAGCCCCTGGGGTCTCTGAAGTCCCTTGGGCACCGGGCTGTGAGGAAGGGCTGGGGGGCTGAGGGGGCTGGGATGAGCTGCTGGGATGGGCTGGAGCACGTCCAGCCCCGAGCTGAGCCCTGGCTCCTGTCACAGCTGAGGGTGACACCCAGGGCAGCCCTGGGGTGGGGGACACGGAGAAGAGTCCCCAGGACACTGCAGGGGCCACCCCGATGCTCTGGCTCCTGTCACAGCTGAGGGTGACATCCAAGGGTGGGGGACACGGGGAAGAGTCCCCTGGACACTGCAGGAGCCCCCTGAGGCTGGGGGTCAGAAGGGGCCCCTCTGCCCGTCACTGATTCTGCATTCTGAGCCACCCACCACTGCAAAACAAGGCCAAGCCACGGTGCCAGCAGGAAGGGGCTGCCCCACATCCCAGCCCCTGCTCTGCAGGGGAGGGAAGGATTTACAGAAATCAAGAATTCAAGCCTGGGAATAATGTATCAATCAACAGCCTCTTCTTTTGGGCTCACCGAGTGCCATTCAAAGCACTCAGAAAAAAGCAGTGATTCATCTGTGGTGTTATTGTTAAAATCCACACCAAGGTGCTTTTGACAAATATCAAGTGCTCTGAGGAAGAGCATCAGGAATAAAGACCTTAAAAAAAAATTAGTATTTCTTTCAAAGGAGAGCTGATTTCTTACATTTTAATCCCAACAATCCATAGTCAGAGAGTCCAGAGGAGGCCGTGGGCAGGCACAGGGTGCCAGAGCAGCTGGGGCTGCCCTGGATCCCTGCAGCATCCCAGGCCAGGCTGGAGGGACCTGGAGCAGCCTGGGACAGTGGTGTCCCTGCCATGGCAGGGTGGCACTGGAGGGGATTTAAGGACCCCATCCCATTCCAGGATTGATTCCCAGCAGCGCAGGGGCTCCTGTGAGCACTGCCCAGCTGGCAGGAGGGGTGCAAGGGTTGTTCCTGCCCCTCTGGAGCTCCCCACGTGCTGCTGAGCCCTCGGCTCCACCAGGAACAGGCAGGATCTGGGATCAGGCGCTGCACAAGCCCCCATCACCCTGCCTGGGATCCTGGAGGCCTCTGCCAGAGCGGGCACAGGAGGGGAGCTGAGAACCCAGAAAGCTCCAGCATCCCTCCCCCGTGCCCTCCCCAGCACGGGCAGCCCCAGATGCTAATGCAGATGCCAAACCCTTGTAAAATGCCTGCTGAATTCTGGGGAATTAGGAAATTTCCATTTCAATTCAAATACAAATTAAACTCCAAGTTGTCATCAAAGAAAAGAAGAAGATGAGGATCAAAGTGATGCAACACTCTGGGAAAGGAAAAGATTAAAGAAAGTAAATTGAACAAGATTTTAAAGAGATATTAAAAGGTGTTAATGCAAGCTAATGCGGCTAATGAAGAGAAAGGGAGGCTATTCAATTAACATTTGCAGCAAGGAGAGGAGAGCTTTCTACACCTCCGCTACAACATCAAAGGCTGGATGCTACCTCTTATTAAAAGGGAACATAGAATATTTAAAAGGCAGAATAGATTAAAATAGATTTCAGATAATTACGTCTACCTCCATAATGGCAACAGTTTATCATTATATTCCAAAAACAAATCTAATAATGTGTGCCACATACTGCGGTTAGCAACATTCTTTGAAGTGCTCCAGAAAAGCAGCAATTAAACCCGAGCACAGACGGGTCTGTGGTTCCCCGGGGCGCTGGGAACCTCGGGATGTCCAGCTGGAGCTGGGAATGGGGCCGGGCAGGGCGCGCTGCAGGGAGCTGGGGTGTTCTGGGCACAGCCCAGCCCGGGCACTCCGCTGGAGCCAGGGCTGCTGCCGCCCAAAATCACCTCTGAGCTGCACATCCCCCTGCTCTGCTGGAGCCAGGGGCTGCCTGACACCCAAAATCACCTCTGAGCTGCACATCCACTGCTCTGCTGGAGCCAGGGGCTGCCTGACACCCAAAATCACCTCTGAGCTGCACATCCACTGCTCTGCTGGAGCCAGGGGCTGCCTGACACCCAAAATCACCTCTGAGCTGCACATCCCACTGCTCTGCTGGAGCCAGGGGCTCCCTGACACCCCAAAATCACCTCTGAGCTGCACATCCCCCTGCTCTGCTGGAGCCAGGGGCTGCCTGACACCCAAAATCACCTCTGAGCTGCACATCCCCCTGCTCTGCTGGAGCCAGGGGCTGCCTGACACCCAAAATCACCTCTGAGCTGCACATCCACTGCTCTGCTGCACAGAGGGGGAGGTGGGCAAGGCACGGAGCCCCCCGGCGCTCCGTGGGACCCCGAGCAGGGGCTGCCGGGACCTGCCAGCCCCATCTCCTCTCGCTCCCTCGCCCTGCCAGGACCTGCTCCCGCCCGTCACAGCCGCTCAGCCTCAGCGCGGGCCCTGGAGCGCGGCACACGGGGCTGGGGGAGAGAAATCCCCCTGCTCCTGCCCGCCAGGAGCGGCCTCAGAGCTGGCAGGAGGGGCAGCCTGCCCTGCTGCCTGACACCCAAAATCACCTCTGAGCTGCACATCCACTGCTCTGCTGGAGCCAGGGGCTGCCTGACACCCAAAATCACCTCTGAGCTGCACATCCACTGCTCTGCTGGAGCCAGGGGCTGCCTGACACCCAAAATCACCTCTGAGCTGCACATCCACTGCTCTGCTGGAGCCAGGGGCTGCCTGACACCCAAAATCACCTCTGAGCTGCACATCCACTGCTCTGCTGGAGCCAGGGGCTGCCTGACACCCAAAATCACCTCTGAGCTGCACATCCACTGCTCTGCTGGAGCCAGGGGCTGCCTGACACCCAAAATCACCTCTGAGCTGCACATCCACTGCTCTGCTGGAGCCAGGGGCTGCCTGACACCCAAAATCACCTCTGAGCTGCACATCCACTGCTCTGCTGGAGCCAGGGGCTGCCTGACACCCAAAATCACCTCTGAGCTGCACATCCACTGCTCTGCTGGAGCCAGGGGCTGCCTGACACCCAAAATCACCTCTGAGCTGCACATCCACTGCTCTGCTGGAGCCAGGGGCTGCCTGACACCCAAAATCACCTCTGAGCTGCACATCCACTGCTCTGCTGGAGCCAGGGGCTGCCTGACACCCAAAATCACCTCTGAGCTGCACATCCACTGCTCTGCTGGAGCCAGGGGCTGCCTGACACCCAAAATCACCTCTGAGCTGCACATCCACTGCTCTGCTGCACAGAGGGGGAGGTGGGCAAGGCACAGAGCCCCCCGGGGCGCTGTGGGACCCCGAGCAGGGGCTGCCGGGACCTGCCAGCCCCATCTCCTCTCGCTCCCTCGCCCTGCCAGGACCTGCTCCCGCCCGTCACAGCCGCTCAGCCTCAGCGCGGGCCCTGGAGCGCGGCACACGGGGCTGGGGGAGAGAAATCCCCCTGCTCCTGCCTGCCAGGAGCGGCAGGAGGGGCAGCCTGCACTGCACGGCTGCTCTGTTCTGCACTGCACGGCTGCTCTGTCCTGCACTGCTGCCCTGCATTGCACAGCTGCCCTGCCCTGCCCTGCACTGAAGCTCACGCGCTCTCTGCAGCTCCCAGCGTTTCCCTGAGATGCAGCCCGTGATCCCCAGGCCCGGGCAGGAGCGCTGGGCCTGCAGGAACGGCAGGAGCTCCCCATCCCAGCCAAACACATGGAATTAGCAGAGCTCCTGGTTTCGCATGCCAGAGGATCTGGAGATGCAGCAGCTCGGGGGCTCAGCATCCCCCGGGACTGGCTCGGCACCACCCGGGACTGGCTCGGCATCACCCAGGATTGGCTCAGCATCACCCAGGACTGGCTCAGCACCACCCGGGACTGGCTCAGCATCACCCGGGACTGGCTCAGCATCCCCCAGGACTGGCTCAGCATCACCCAGGATTGGCTCAGCATCCCCCAGGACTGGCTCAGCATCACCCGGGACTGGCTCAGCATCCCCCAGGATTGGCTCAGTTCCACCACCAGGGTCTGGCCAGCAGCAGCCCCAAGGATGCCCCTCCTCACCCCACATCACCTGCAGAGCCTGTCCAGGCACTGCCCTGGAAACCCCTCTCACCCCTGCTCGGAGAAACCCCCAGTTCTGGGAATCTTTCTCAGGCAAATGTCAGCTCTGCTGAAACATTTAAATTTTCCCATGGGAGACGTCTAAACAAAACATTAACATTTTGACTTAAAATGTCATTTCATTCTGGTTCTTCAATTAAAAACAAAATGACATTTCAAGTCAAAACGTTGATTTGAAACGGATTTTTTCTTGTTGTTTTACTTCAGAAACCAAAACTCTATTTCAAGTAAGAGAGACAAGAAAGGCTTGTTCAGAGCTGGTTCCTCCCAGGTTTGCTGAACAAACGCCCCAGGAAACCCAAATTCTGGGAACAACCTGTTTTAAGGGAATTTTTTTCATTTAAAAAAGACCTGACAGGAAGACGCTGGTTCCTGGGCGGATTCATCCCAGGAAGGAGAGCTCAGCGAGGGGGGCTGGCATTGTCCCCATGTCCCCAGGGCTCTGCAGGGATTGAGGCATCACCTGAGCTCCACCTGCCCTGCCCGGAGAGCCCCTCCCCTCCTGCAGTCCCTGCTGTGCCACTTGTCACCCTCGTCACCTGGGAGCCTTGCCTCATTTCCTTGGCACTCAACATCACCACCACAGCTGGATTTTCCCTCTGGTAAAATCCGAGTCCAGCAAAAATTCCCTGAGCAATTGACTGGAGGAATTTGACATCCTTTCCCTGCCTGTTTTCTTCCCTCTGCACGTGAAATATTCTTTTCTGCGCTACAAAACCACTTTGAAATGCTTTATCCTTAAGTGCTACGAGGCCTTTTCCTGCCAGCTGCAGGTTGGGCTGGCCCCTGGCAGGCCGTGGCCTCGCTCTGTGGCACTCCTGGCACGTTTGGAAAGCCAAGGGAAGGCTGTGGAGCTGGTGCCAGCGTCCCAGGGAGCATCCAGCGCTGTAATTTAACTGCAGTGAGCAGCTTCCAGAAGAGCAGCTCCGTGTTGGAGCTGGGGAATGCTCACAGCAGCTCCAGACCCTCCCAAAGCCCCTGGCTCGGTTTTGGGAGCAGACCCCAGCTCAGCCAGGGGGTTTTACTGCAGGGGAGGATGGGAGGGGTTCCCCTGCGCAGTTCCCACCTGGAATTCAGCCTCTGCAGCCGCCTTTGGAGGGGCTTTGGGCAGAGGGGCAGGGGCAGAGCTGTGACCCCAGTGCCACCTGTCCCTGGGTCAGCGGGACCTGGCAGGGACAGAGCTGGGGGGGCCCTGGCAAGGGAGAGGGGTGCAGGATGGGCTCTGGGAACACGTCTGGCTTCTGCTGGGCCAGCTTTTGGTTTGTGTAGAGCTCCACGGTGAGAAACCTGTGGGGTTGTACCCCACAGTGTGACTGTCCTCTGTGGGGCCACTGCAAAGGGAAACTGAGGCACCTCCGGCTGCACCAATGACCCCTGGGGTCCATCCCAGCTCCAGCTGCTCCAGGGCTGTGTTCCAACCTCTGTCTGGTAAGAAGGGACCTTCAGCTCTCCTGGCAGCTGCTCCAGAGGCTGCTCTGGCCCCCATGGGGGGCACCCAGCCCTGCCCCCGCTGGACACGTGCAGGGTGAGATCCCACGTGGGGGAGGACCTGCATTTCCCAGCTGGAGGCTCCCAGGAATAGCAGGGCCGGATTTAGATGCCCAAGTCGTTTTGGGATGGAGCCTACGTGGCTCCCAGCAGGACCCAGGCCTGCTATGGATACACAGACGTGGTTCTGCTCCAAGGAGGTCACTTATAAGGCAAGGCTGGCAGAGAAGAGCAAAAGCAGCCCAGGGTTGAGGAGAAATTTGCTCCAGGCCACCCCAAAGCAGTGCCAGAGCAGGGAACAGCATCCAGGGCTGAGCTCCCAGCCCTCGACACACAAACCACATCCAAGGGCTCCGGAGAGGAGCCAAACCCAACCGCAGACCCGGGCACTGCTCTCGGCTCCCTTTGTCTGCAGCACACAAAGAGACGGGGAAAGTAACAGCCATCCTTCCCTCTGATCCCTCCCAAACCTTTCTCCCAACAAAGACACTCCAGCAGAGCCAAGCCCAGAGGAAAGGGAGGATGAGGTTTTGTGGATTCACCACCCCTGGAATGTCCAAGGCCAGGTTGGACGGGGCTTGGAGCAGCCTGGGACAGTGGGAGGTGTCCCTGCCCATGGCACGGGTGGCACTGGGTGGGCTTTGAGGTCCCTTCCCACCTGAACCATTCCACAACTCCCTGGGCCGTGCTCCAGGTGCTGCCCCCGAAGCCTTTGGGGGTTGTGGGCACGGATCTCCTGCTTCCCACGAGCCTTCCAGCAGGGCCCCAGCACCCACACTGCCTGCGCTGCAGGGCAGCTCTGCAGAGGGCAGAGGAAGGGCAGAGCTGGCCCTGTCACCCCTGTCCCCTGCACCGCGGGCACTGGCAGCCGGGAGCTCTGCAGTCACACCGTGTTCCTTCTCCATGCAGGGCAGAAACTGTCACTGCGCTCTAATTAGCCAATTAGGTCCCTAATTAGCTGATGTAATTACTCCGAGGAAGTGATTTCATTTAAGAAAAACCTTATTCCCGAAAGCAGACGGAGCCAGCCTGGCAGCAGCAGGGATGAACGGTGGTGGCTGTCACCGGGGTGGGGACAGGACAGGGATGGGGATGGGGACAGGATGGGGATAGGACAGGGATGGGGACAGGATGGGCAGGGGGACAGGATGATGTGAGGATGATGGTCAGGTGGATAGGACAGGGATGGGGATGGGGACAGGACAGGGATGGGGACAGGATGGGGATGGGGGCAGGAAAGGGATGGGGACAGGATGGGGATGGCAATGGGGATGGGGTCAGAACCAGGATGGGGTTGTGGACAAAGGGACAGGGCAGTGGGGACAGGGGACAGGGGCCAGCCTGCCCACAGGGCCGGAGGAAGCAGCTCAGCGTGCAGGGAACAGCCCGGAGACAAACCTGGGGAACAAACCTGGGGAGCAAACCCGGGAACAAACCCGGGGAGCAAACCCGGGGATGAAACCCGGGGATGAAACCCGGGGAACAGCCTGGGGAGCAAACCCGGGGAGCAAACCCGGGGATCAAACCCGGGGAACAAACCCGGGGAACAAACCCGGGGAACAGCCCGGGGAACAAACCCGGGAACAAACCCGGGGAGCAAACCCGGGGAGCAAACCCGGGAACAAACCCGGGGAGCTCACCCCGGGAGCAAACCCGGGGATCAAACCCGGGGAACAAACCCGGGGAACAAACCCGGGGAACAGCCCGGGGAACAAACCTGGGGAACAAACCCGGGGAGCAAACCCGGGGAGCAAACCCGGGGCTCTCACCCGGCGTCATCGCCGCCATCCCCCAGCCCGAGCCGAGTCAGAACCCACAAAGCGCTTCCCACCAACAATTTGTTCTCTCACAAGAGATCAGATAAGCTAATCAGCGCGGCTCCATCTGTCGAAAGGATGGGGGTGGGGGGGAAATAATACTGCTTATTTACATTTTTTTCCTTTTCTTGATGTAACTTCTAGATCTAATCAGCACCAAGCTGCGCTTTAATTGGAATTATGGAGCAGACGCGCATTTCTCTGCAGCTCGTTTGTCTCCTCAGCACAAAAACCCCTCAGCCCGGTGCCCGAGGTGGCTCTCGGTGTCCTCCTACCAGCCTGGGACAGGGTGATGGGAGCTGGGGACAGCCCAGCCCGCCCGGCGGGCACGGCTGGAGATGCTGGAGGGGCTGGGTGGGCTGGACGAGCCCTCCCCGAACGGGAAGAGCTGTTTCGGTGTGATGCTGCCAACAGCTCGGCCCTGCTCTCCCCAACGAGAGCCGACAAGCGCAAGATGTGCCCCGGCCCTGCAGAAGCCGCTGCGGATGCGGTGACCTTTGCAGGAGGCAGGGATCTGCTCCAGGCCAGCAGAGCCGGGCGGCTCCGTGAGCCCCGGCTGCCCCCGGGCACGCCCGGGCCGGGCTGGCACTGCCACACGGATCTGGCACTGCCACACGGATCTGGCACTGCCACACGGGTTTGGCACCGCCCGGTTCGCCGCCGACGCTTTCGAGCTGCAAAGAATCTGCTAATCTCCCGTGAGGAATCCCCAGCTCTGTCTGCAGACCAGCGGACACAGCTGCATCACCCTCCTCCTCCTCCGTGCCACGCCTGGGAGCAGCGGCGGCGTGGGCACGACCCCTCGATTTCTCCCCACCTGAGCTGATTCTTCTTAATAAAGGCATTCAAAAGGAGAAAGATCTCCTGCCCATTTATTTCACGAATTACCGGTGGAAAAGTGTGAAGCGCTTCAATGGAAGCAGGTTAATCAGAAAGGGATGGGGACGGGGACCCCAAATCGCTGCCACGAAGGCAGAGCGAATGCCTGAGTGCCAGGGTCACCGCAGGACAGGGATGTTTGCGCTCCTCCTTTCCCACAGCCCGGCTGCTGGCTGGGCTGGAAAAATCCCCGAGATGGGCACATGCCAACACGCTAAACTGCGGTTTGTGTCACCTAGAGCATTCCGCAAAGTCTCGGCGATCTGCAAATAATTAAAGGAGAAAGCAATCAATCTCGTTGCTCAAAACAGCGATTAGCCCGGGAGAAGCCGGCATTGTGATTCCATCGGCACCCGGGGGAGATGCCGCCTGCACAATGAGAGCTGCGAGTCCTCGCACGTCCCGGGACCAGGGGATGTTCTCGGCTCCTGCTGGGAATTTCCTGTGTCTCGCGGCTGGCACGCCGTGTTTCACTGCAGGAGCAGGGCACAGCTCTGGGGCTGCTCCCGGCTGTTCCCAGGACACCAGCCAGGGGGATGCAGGCGACCCCCGCCAGCCCACCCTGAGCTGGCCCCTGTGGGGGACAGAGCTGTGGGGAGAGGCCAGGAGGCTTCACCTGGACAGCCCCGGCCCTTTTTAGACTCATTCAGCTCGCAAACCCCACTGAGGTCAGACCCAGCACTGCCGAGGCCCCACCAATCCGTGTCCCCAAGTGTCACACGCACAGGGCAGTTAAATTAAACAGGGATGGGGGCTCCAGCAGCCCGGGCAGCCTGCTCCAATGTTCCTTCCTTCCCTTCAGTGGGGGAATTTCCCCCAGACTTGCCCTGGCACGGCTGGCAGGCCAAGCTCCCTCGGGGCTGACAAGCCGTGTCCTGCTTGTCCCCACGGGTGACCCAAGCCGAGCTGGGCCAGGAGCAGAGCCCAACAGCCCTGAGCCCATCTCCATCTCCATCAGGAACAGCTCTGATCACCTGGGAGCAGGGCTGAGAGAGAGGGGAGCCCCCCGAGCCCGGCCGGGTGGGCAGCACAGGGAGAAGAGACCCCCGGAGCCCTCGTGTGAGCAGGCTGCACGGGCTGCTCCCCCGAGCCCAAACTCCTTGTTTGTGCTTCCCCACCAGCACGGGAAAATCCTCTGCCAAGGCAATTCCCAGGGCGGCTGTGGGAAGCCTTGGCTTGGAATAAAGTCATATTTCACAGCCTAACAGCGAGAAAGGCAGGAAACTTTTCCCTCAGCCCCCTCCACATCCCGGAGCTGCTGTGGCCACGAGGAGACCCCAGCCCAGAGCCAGGAGGGTTTGCCTGCAGGACGAGCCCTCCCGTGCCCAGAGCCTGCCCCTGTGGAGTCAGAAGGAATTTCCACCAGCTCTTCCATGCACAGCCCGAGTTCCTGTGTCCCCGCACCCCGTGTGCTCCCAGGAGCGTTGGGTGGGACACGTGGAATTGCTGAGCCTGGGTCAGGCCTGGGGCTCCGTGTCCCTGGGGGGACTTTCCTCACAGAGCTGCAGTTTGGGCTGTCCCTGCAGGGGCAGGAAATGCAGTCACTGAGTGGTTAGGCTGGGAAAATACCTCTCAGAGCACCCAGTGCAGCCATAAACACACACCCAGCACAGGCAGGGCTGTCTGTGGCACCAGGGTCTCCCCACAGAGGGTTCCTTCCTTCTGCTGCACGAGGAGCGCGAAGCCCTGAGAGACCCAGAACAGACTTTACCTCCTGAAGGTCAAGACCCAGCTCAAACAAGGGTTGGGATGGGCTGATGCCCAGCTCCACCTGGCCTCTGGAGCACCTGCAGGCTGTTTCCAGCCAGCCCTGGAGGGGACATGAACAAGAGATGGAAAAAGCTCCCTGTGCAACAAAGGCAGAGCAGGAGTTTGGGCTGAAGGCCCTGAGCCCTTCACGTGCCCAGGGCTGCTCACACGGGGCCAGGGCCAGCTCCCAGCACAGGACACAGCAGAGCTCCCACCTGGGCACACCTGGGCAGCTCCAGCCCCACCTCGAGCTGGGGGCAGCCAGAGCCACAAACCAGAACTGCCCAGCAGCTCAGGGCTCTCAGCACCCTCACCCCAGAGACCCCCTGGCCTCAGCTCGGGCACCAGCAGCAATTTCCCCACGGGAAGGGGGCTCAGGCCTTGGCACTGCCCAGGGAGGGCTGGGTGCCCATCCCTGGAGGTCCCAGGAATTCCTGGAGGGGGCACTGGGCTGGGGACAAGGCGGGCATGGGCACAGCCTGGGCCTGATGGTCTGGGAGGGATTTCCCAGCCCTGGCACCCTGTAACAGCCCCAAACCCGGCTGAGGGGGTGCAGCACTGCTGGCATGGGCAGCACCCCCGACTCCCCCAGACCAGACCCGCTCCGGCCCCCGGGAGAACCGGCAGGGGTTTGCAGGAGAACCAGGAGGATTTGCAGGAAAACCATGAGGGATTTGCAGCAGGACCAGCAGGGATTTGCCTCTGCGGCTGGGAGCGGCGCTGGAATTTGCGGGAGGCGATGCGCGGGGCCGTCCCGGCGAGGGAGGCTGGGCTGCAATTAGGCAGCCAATTTGGGTAATGTTTGGGTTGGGAGGGGTGTACATGCCGGTGGTCTCCGGAGGCAGAGCTCCTGCCCGGGAGGGTTTTCCTCCCTTTGTGCGCTCCTCAGCCCGGGCTGCGCCTGAAAGGATCGGCCCCGCTCATTATCAAAGCCACAAAGCATCTGCTTCCACTTTGCCGGGGAAAGGCACTGAGTGCAAATCTGGTTTCACTTGGGTTTTCCTTCCCCGGGTTATGGTTTGCTCCGTGTTTAATGTTGTTACTGCAATTCGATAGTTGGGCAGTGGGTGGCCCGGTTCCCCCATTTGAAACTAATTTACAGCTTTGTCTGGCAAAATTGTTGCTTCCAATCAATTAGCACTGACACCGAAATTAAACCGTCTTGGGGTCTCGACGCATGAGGAAGCAGGTCCTCGTTTTTTTGGAAGAAATTTGCTCTCCGGAGGGGAATCTGGTGGCTCACCCTTCCCCCGTGCCGAGGTGGATTTTTTATTTTTAAAGATCCAGCCCGTGTTTCTTTCCAGGAGGTTTAATAGGGCAGGCTGAGATCCCTGGTGGATGCTATTTTTGTTTTACAGCCGTGACCTTGTTAAGGAGATGGACAAACAAGCCAGAAATGGAACATTAATAAATAAAGCCCGAATCCATCAAACCCTCCTGGCCGCCTCCATCAGCCCTGCAGAAGCACTCGGTGTTCCCAGTCCCTCCCCAACAGCCCCAGCTCCCTGCAGCTGCACGGGAGCACCCCCAGGGGTGTCCCCCCCTTGTTCTGAGAGCCCCCAGGGTGGGCACAGCCCCTGCTGTCCAGCCCTGCTGAGCCCACCCAGGCTGGGCTCAGCACGGGCAGCAGTCCCAGGGGGAGCTCTGGCTGCACTGCAGGGTCCCTGGGGGACAAACAGTGCCCTGAGACAGGCAGGGCTCTGCGGGGAGACGGGGGCTGGGGAGGAAAGGGCTCGCTCAGGGTGGGGGTGCCACCCCCAGCCCCACTCCCTGCCCCAGAAATCCAGAGTTCCCTTTGGATGGGGCCAAACAGGGATCCAGAGCGAGGAGAGCCACAGCAGGACCCCAAACCTGCACAGGGGGGTCAGTGATGGGGACAAAGGGGATCCAGAATGGGTTGAGAGCCACAGCAGGAGCCAAACCTGCACAGGGGGGTCAGTGATGGGGCTGCACAGCAATCCACAGCAGGGAGAGCCAGAGCAGGACCCCAGGCCTCCCCACGGGGTCAGAGCTGGCTCCAGGAGCCAAACAAGAGCGGGCACCCTTGCAGAGGTGGGAGCTGCCCTGCTGTGCCCCTGGCTCGCGGGTCACATGCCTGGCAGGGACGGGTGCCCTGGGCAGAGCAGAGCCCCTCTTTCATCACTTCTGGCAGGCTGTGAGCTCCCAGCCGTGCCTCCCTCCTGCTGGGGGCTCCCTGGACACGCTGCAGGCAGGGACCAGGACAGCAGGCTCCGTGCTGCTGGGAATGTGGGAATGCAGCTCAGGGAGAGCACTGGAATGGGCACAGCCTGCCACGGGACCCCAGGCTCTGCCAGGGCAGAGCTCGGCCCCTCTGCTGAGCCCCAGCCTTGCCCTGAGCCCTCTGCTCCCCTCTGGCAGGGGTGCCCTGCTGCTCTGGGAGGTGGCACAGCCCCTCCTGGCACAGCTCAGCCCAAACCTGCCCCTCACGGACCCTCAGCAGAGCCAGGCTGCTCAGAACGAGCAAACACGACCAAAAAATGGAACCGCTCTCCCAACAGGAAGGAAAATATTTTTGAAAGCCTTGAAGTTGTTACAGCTGGGGAGAGGCAGCACCGGGAGGGCTGGAGGGCAGCCCTGGCCAGCGAATTCCAGCCAGAGCAGGAGCCTGGGAGAATACCAAAGCAGACAGGAAGAAAGAGATGAAGAAGAAGAAAGGAGATGAAGCAGCTGAGATAAAAACGAGATCACTCAGGCTGGTGCCCACGGAGCAGGGCACCAGAGCCTCGTGTCTGAAGATGCACCAGCTAGAGCTGGGAAAATTCCCTGGCTTTGAAGACCAGGTCTTCCTGGAGACAAACAGCTCTAATCCACACTCCTGAGTAATTCTCTCTTTGGCAGCACATCATACCAGCATCGATTTAAACCTCAGGGCAGCTGCACTGGCTTTAATCTGGGTTTTATTTTTGTAAACTCCAGTTTCAAGGAGCTGCTCACAGAGCAGAGCGGGGCTGGGTGGCAGGAGCAGAGCCAGAATCACTCAGGGCTGCAGTGGAAACACTTGAGCTTCTTCAAGAGCAGCGACCAAATGTGAAAAGCTTTGATCCTAAAAGGTAACAGCCCTGTCAGGGGGAAAAGGGGTCAAGCTGCTCCACTTGTGCTGGGGCAGCTCCCTCTGCTGCCTTGGCCGCTCCGAGGAGCAGGGCAGGCCCAGGTGGGCTCCGGCACGGCTCTGCCACATGTGCTCATTACTCTGCTCTGTAAAGTTCTCACCTCCCGGGAAACAGGTCCCAAACCAGGGGGAATGCCATCCATGAGCTGCCCCGTTTGGGGGCCAGGAGAGACCCCATCCACAGCTGCTGCAGGGCACAGCCAGCCCTGCCAGCCCCCACGCCTGCCAGCACCATGGCCCGGGGCTCCCCTGGCACTCAGGGGTCCCTCCTGGCACTCAGGGATCCCTCCCGGCACTCAGGGGTCCCTCCTGGCACTCAGGGATCCCAGGGCTCCCACCTCAGACCAGTTCTCCCAGTGCCAAACCTGGGGCTGCTCCCGTGGGATGGACAGGAGATAAAGAGAAGGTACAGAAGAGAACGGTTCAGCCCAGCAACGCCAATTAAAATGCCAATTAAAATGCCAATTAACGCTCCCGGAGGCTCGGGCTGGGGCTGGGGGCAGCAGCAGGGAGCGGGGCCGGTGTCACCGGCTGTGAGCAGCCCCGTGCCCGTGCCGGGAGCAGGAGCAGCCGCTGTGACCCCTCCGGGGAAGGGGGATGTGGGGTGAGCCCCCGGAACCCCCTGGGCACAGATTGCTCCCGTTTCCCGGCTGATCCCCGAGCGCGGCTCTGCCCGCCTTTGTCCCGTCTCTGGCACCATCTGCAGGCGGCTCCTGCCGGAGCAGGGATGGGATGGGATGGGATGGATCTTCAGCCGGGATTTCCAGCCCGAAATCCCCGCTGGGCTGAGCCCTCCCAGCCCAGCCTGCCCTGGGAAGGGTCCCCGCAATCCGTGCGAGCCCCCAGGGAACACAAACTGTGTCCCTGCGAGGGGCAGGGGGTGCTGGGGGGTCGGCACAGGGCCCTCCCCAGCCGGAGCCAGCCCAAATCCCCAGCCCAGATTCCACAATTCCCCCTGTCTGTGCTCCTGAGAGCCCCAGCTGGGCTCACGGGCAGAGACCCCGAGCCCAGAGAGCGCTGGGGAGCAGCCCAGACCTTGGGTTTGGGGATCCACCCAGCGAGCCCTGGGGAGCAGCCCAGACCCTGGCTTTAGGGACCAGCCCAGACCTTGGCTTTGGGGTCCAACCTCAACCCAAACCTTGATTTTGGGGTCCAGCCCAGACCTTGGCTTTGGAGACTGACCCAGACCTTGGATTTGGGGTCCAACCCAAACTTTGGCTTTGGGGACCAGCCCAGACCCCGCCTGCAGCCTGTCAGAAATGTCCCTCAGAGCTTCCCGAGAGAATCCCTTTGTGAGAGAACCAAGAGAGCCCCTCAGCCCGGCCAGCAGGGAGTGAAGGAGGGCTCTGAAAAATCCTGAGTGAGAGTGAAGGGAGGTGCAGGAGCTGCCCAGGGGGGATCTGAGCCCACAGCAAAGCCTGCCCAGGGCAGGGCTGGGGGGGTCCCTGCAAGCTTCATGGGGGGAATAACAACTGCCAGAGCCTCAGCTCCAAATCCAGCCCAGGGGGGTTCCAGTAGCACCCTGTTCACAGTCCAAACTGCAGGGGATGGATGGATGGATGGATGGATGGATGGATGGATGGATGGATGGATGGATGGATGGATGGATGGAGAAAGGAAAAGGAAGGAAAGGAGAGAAGGAAAAGGGAAGGAAAGATTTCAGAGAGAACAGGATCTGAGCCTTGCTGGGGCTCCAGCTGCACGTCCTGGGGTCAGGGCTCTGGGCAGCAGCTGGCCCTGAGCACATCCCACCATCCAGGTGTGCCCAGGCTCACCTGCAGGTGCAGGTGCAGGGCTCAGGCTGTCCCAGGAGCAGGGCAGGAGTTCCCAGGGCTGGCTGAAGCAGGTGGGAAGCCCCTTTCCCCCACTGCCCCCCTGGCCTGTGGCAGCCCCTGCTGACAGCACTTCAGCAGTGCTCAGGTCCTGGCCGGAGCTCAGGGAGCTTATTTCCCTTTCTTTGGAGGAGGAAACAGCTGGGAGAGCTCTGGGGAAGGAACTGTGGTGAACAGGAGCTGCCAGCACGGGGCTGAAGGGTTCAGGAGGTCGGGAGCTGCAGGGCTGAGATTTTGGGAGGAGGTGCTGGGCTGAGGAGGGCACAGCTCCCAGCCCACCCTGCACCAGCAGGAGCAGCCCAAGGACTCCCAGCTGCAGGCACTGATCCCAGCCCTCTGAGGAATTGTTCACAGCCGGCAGAGCCAGGCCCAGCTCCCGCTCCACGCTCCGGGTGGGATCAGGGAATTCTTGCCCTGGCTCCCTGGCACCAGAGCTGGCCGCTGTCCCAGCCCTGTCAGCCAGCCAGCACCTCCCATGGGGAAAAACAAACAAGCAGGGAGGCTGCTCAGGAGCTTTGGCTCTGGATTTATCGCGGAATGTGCCGGGGATTGGGCCATCCTCCTTCTGCTGCTCTGAGCACCTGGATTCCTCAGGTACCACTCAGCTCTGAGGAAATCCTGTGCTGAGACTCAGCCTGAGCATCCCTCCCCCCCAGAGCCTCCAGCACACACCCATGCATGCAGCAATTATCTTTAGCAGCTTTTTTAAATGCAGTAATTACCCAGCTCTGGTGCTGGGTACCTCGGACAGAACAGACGGAGCCCAAGCAAGGAAATGGAAAAATCCTTCATTCCAAAGGAGATTCCAAACACAGCATTCCCTGCACGATGAGAGATGCCGCAGCATTGGCATGCTTCCTTCCCGAAGAATTTGCAAAATATCCTTTTTCTTTTTTTTTTTCCTGCAGCAAAATCAAAGCCAGGCTCAGCCTCAAATGATTAAAGGTTAACTAAGACTTCAAACAATCTCACGAGATGGGTTGTTCTCCCAGGAATGACGGGACATAAACTGGGCTTGGCTTTAATATCTGCCTTTAATTAGGGCCGTGTCAGAGGGCCATGAGCAGGAAAAGAGCCTCTGGCACACATGGGAGATGTGCTCTGGAAATTCTTCCCAAAGAAAAATATTGCTGCACCTGTTTGGGGCAAACTCCTGCCCTGGGGCAGGCATCCTGAGCTCGGGCTGGAGGGGGATTGGAGCTGTTTGAAACCAGGATTCTGCTGAAATGCACTGCGGTTCTGTTCCCTGGAAAACGAGGTGAGCTGGCTCGGGGTGTGAGGGGCAGACACAGCCCAGGCTGGAGCCAGCTCTGGGAATGCTGACATTCCCGAGGCTGCCAGAGCTCCGGGAGCGCTCGGACAACGCTCTGGGGTGGGACTGGGGGTGTCTGTGCAGGGCCAGGGCTGGAACCCGTGATCCCTGTGGGTCCTGCCAGCTCGGGGTGTTCCGTGAGTCTCTGAGGTTGGATTCTCCTCGAGGAATTGGCCCCTGGAAAGCAGGAGCAGCCAGGGGAGGCACACAAACCCCGCACTGGGAGCCAGCAGCTGCTCCAGGCACCACCTCCTCTCCCTGCAGCCCAGTCCCAGCAGCATTTTAATTAAAAGAGGTGGCTCCGTGCACCTTTTTCCTATTGATCCGCAGTCAACAAGAGCCCATAAACCAAGAAATTAAAGCCATAATTTACAGCCCTTGGCCGGGCCGCCTGCGAGCTCTGGTTGCCACATTGCACACGATGGTTTCCTGCCTCTGCCAGGACATAAACTCGATACAACAGCTCCAAAAAGGAAAAAAAACCCACCCGTCCCCCCCCCGGCCCTACAAGGCTTCCTGCAGGAGCCAGCTCCGAGGATGGTTTTCAGCCCCCTGTGTCTGATCTGCGGCCAAGCCGTGGTTCCAATCAGGCAGCGCTGGAGATGAAAGGGCAGCCCCGGCTCCCCGGCCGGGCCAGGTGTGCAGCTGGCACCCCCGGCCTCCCGGGGCACTGCTCCAGTGCAGACATGTTCGAGCAATAAAAGCCAAATCAGGAACATGTGGCTAAAAACAGCGGCTCGTTTCGCTGCTTTCTATAAATGAGTTTTCCCAGGGCAGGGTTTGGGGTTTCTTTAACACGAGCGCGACAGGGATTCCAGCACTTCCATCCCTGGGAGAGGCTGGGAAAAAAGTGGAGCAGCTCTCCTCCAAGCAGCCTCTTATTTACCGTTGTGAGGGCTCAAAGAGCTGACTTAAACCTTCAAATGACAACAATTCCTCCGAGGCGAGATGCCAGAGTTGAGCAAACAATTTGTGGGGAATGTTAAGTGCCGGGGAAGCCGCGGAGCTTGTAATGAAGCCGTGGTGGTGTTTCCAACCAGGGCTGAACCCGATTGCCGAGGGACCCGACAAACCACGGCCGGGGGAGGCAGGGCTGGGGTAAGAGATGCTTTTCTGGGGCTTGCTGAACAGCCTGGCAGTGCTGGCACAGAGCACAGAGCCAGCTGCTGCTGCCGCATTCCAGGGCAGATTCCAGAGCCCAGGTGTTCTGAGGACTAAGGAAAGGTTTTTAAATGAAATCATTTTCGTGTCCTTCATGCCCCTTTGAGGCATGGGAGGATGGCCTCAAGCTGGAGGAGAGGAGGTTTAGACTGGACAGCAGGGAGACACAGAGAGGTGAGGCTGCTCCAAGCTCCATCCAACCTGGCTTGGGCACTGCCAGGGATCCAGGGGCAGCCCCAGCTGCTCTGGGCTCCCAGGGGAACAATTCCTTCCCGTATCCCATCCATCCCTGCCCTCTGGCAGTGGAGCCGTTCCCGGTGTCCTGCCCCGGCACTCAGTGCCCCAGCTTTGCCCCCGGAGGCAGCCAGCTGACACAGGCAAGGTGACACCTCCCTGCAGCCCGAGGAAAATCCCTGGGCAGGTTTGTAACCTCTTCTGTACATCTCGATTTCATCAGGAACACGGGGCTCCTGCCCGAGCTGGGAACAGGGAGATAAGCACATTCCTGGGGAGGTTCTGGGGGCAGAGCCGGGCGCTCCCTGCCCTGGATCCCGGCTGCTGCAGGGCTCTGGCACTGGGGAGGGCACAGGGCAGAGCTGGAGCCCCGGGGCAGAGCAGCTCCAGCAGGCAGGAGCAGGCAGTACATGGCGATTAAAAGCCTCTGAAAGCACCACTATGGGAACTGCAGCTTCCAGAGGCAGATCTGCCAGGGGCTGGGATGAGCCAGATCCTCCTCCCCACACTGCTGGAAGGGCAGCTTTGCTAGGCCAGGTCTAGTTTTGATCTTTCCTGGAAGACCACAGAGCCCTCCTGGCCCCTGAGCCCCTCCTGGCCCCAAAAAGGAACTGCAGACAATGGACCTGAATACCCCAAACCTGCACAGAAACGTCACCTCAGAGGGCTGAGCAGAAACCAAACCAGTTGGTGACACAAGAGCCAGAGGGGAATGAGCCTGCAGAGCCATTTCAGTGTTTCATCACCTTCCTGCTGAGGGGTCTGATCCAGGAGGGAAGTGCTCATCCAACTCCCTAAGCCAGGTCAAACACATTCCCAAGGGCTGGCACGTCAACTTTGCCCTGGCAGGCCCCATGCCAGGGCAGTGACCTCTGTCCTCAGGCTGCTCCAGCCAAGCAGGGACCAGCAGGACACTGCCCCTTCCAGCTGCTCCCAGAAAGGCACCAACAGGATCCCACTGGAGGCAGAGGGGTTTGAACCCAGGTGATCCCACGGCACAGGGGAATGGGGTCAGTGATCCCAAACCAGGGCCAAAAATACCTGGAACACAGCCTCAAAACACAGCTGGAACATGGCCCCAAATGCACCTGGAACATGGCCCAAAAGGGACCAGGAACACGGCCCCAAAGGGACCGGGAACAAGCAGGATTTGGAATGTCGCCCAGGGCCTGAGCACAGACTCTCCCAAGCAGCCCCCAGTCCTGGCTGGGGTTTGTTCAGTGACCTTAAAAAAAGGCAACAACTGGATTGGAATGGATAAAAATTCCCTTAAAAACCCCGAGCAGTCAGTGAGGGCTGGGTTTTCAAAGGCACAGGAGTGCTTTAGGAACAGATTGGTTTATTTGTTCCATGTAATTTACCTCCAGATGTGGCCCTGGAGCCCCCATCCAGTGCACTGGAGATGCTGCAGAGGTGACTGGGGAGGTTTTTTCCCTTCCCACCATCCCAACCTAACCCTGCCCTCTGGCAGTGGGACCCCAGCTGTGCCCTTGCCCCGCACTGGTTGTGGATTCCCCTGTGGGTGTGGATTTATTTCCATCTGTGGATTCATCTCCAGAGCCCTCTCCCTGCACCCTCTTCCTCAGGTCTGTTTCTGTCCTCACCCAGGAGAGGGAAAGGAGAAAAGCAGGCTGCCAGAGTTCCTCAAAGCTGCCCAAACGATTGCAATTCTGCACCCTGCCCTCTCTCCAGGTGAAGCTGAGCCCCAGGAGAATCCTGCCAGCCTTTCCTCAGGCCCTGCCCTGCCTCCCCTCACCCTGCTGCAAGGCTCTGCTGCCTGCCAAGGAGCTGCCTCTCATCCCAGCGAGTCCCTGCTCCTCAGCCCACTCACTTCTCTCCTCTTCCACCTTCCAGCAGGAGTGGGATGTGGGAGACATCACAGCCTGGGGCTGCAGGAGACGCAGGAGCACGGGATGTCTGCGATTCCTGCCAGGACCAGGGGAACAGCAGAGCTCCCAGTGCACCCTCCCACTCGGTGGCAGTGAGGAGGATCCAGCACAGCACCTCCAACTCCTCCAGCAGCCCGAGGCTGTCAGCCTGACGAGCTGAGATCCACGCACAGAGCTGCCTTCATCCGGATTTTGGGAATTTCACAGCTCCACGGAGCTGCAGCTCAGCAGAGGGGATGGGGTCATTCCCCTCCAGGCAAGGAAAACATGGATATCACCCCTGGAACTCCACAGTCCGTGCTGGAGCTCCTGTGAAATCAGCTGCTGAAGGCCCTGCAGGACCTGCTGCACTTTTAACTCTGCAGCCAAACCCTTCTCTGCAATAGCCCCCAAAGCCCCAGTGCTCCCCCCAGCACCCAGAGGTGCTGCCTGGGCTGGGCTGCAGCTCTTCCCCACAGCAGCACTTCTCACTTGTTTGCCCACTGGGACAGAAGTCAAAACCTTCCAACCCCCAAACTCCAGCAAGACGTACAGTGAGACCAGGGCAACCAGAAGTGTCTCTGAACTCACACTAATTCTCATCCCATCTCCCTCTGAAATTCCTCATTACATTATAAAACTGTAACTTGGTGCCCTGCTGAGAATTTTTAAATCTTCTCCACTGTGTTCTTAAAGTATATAAGCAAAACCCCCATCACTTAATGAAGTGTAAAACTAATTATTATGAAATAAAACCAGCTGTTCACCAAGTGGAAAACCAGCCCATTTTCGTGTCCTATTTTCCTGTGCAACGTATTCCCTCCCCTGCTCTGCAAATGTAAAAATAAATATCCCTCCCAGCGTCGTGCTGCCTCGGAGGCTGCAGCCCACCAATGAAAACCTGCACAATTTAATGGCCCTTAAATGCTCAACATCTTCTTCTCTTCCTGTAAAATCCATCTGACCTAATGGCTGTGACAATTACGTGTATGGCCTTCCTATTAAAAGGCAATTTTCTGAGTTGGCAGAGCAACACAGGCACGAGATGACAAAAGCAGTAACCCCCAACCTCCCAGCATTCCCAGCCATTCCCCAGGCAGCTCCCCGAGACAAAAGGCACATTTCCCTTTCCAGAGAGCTGCTCCACAGCAGAGCCTCGTGCCAGCCCCAGCTCCAGGCTCCATTACCTCCTTAATGTGGCACTGCTGCTCCAGGGGACCCTGGGGCCTCTCTGGTGGCATTTGACATTCTGCTGACCTCCCATTTCCTCCTGGCCATGGATGTGGAACCTTCCCCAGGGAGGGCACGGGCTTGTGGCTGGACTGCTTCATTCCACGAGCCTGCAGACACCCCCATTTCCCCAGCATTTACACCATCCACACCCATTAAAGCTCAAAGCTCCACTGATATTTCTGCACCCTAAAAAGAATTGACCACTACGATACAAAAAAAAAAGAAGAAACCATTTTATTGATGTTATAATATGGGAGAGATTTAGAAAAACATACCTAGAACTCCCTGGATAAGGAAACACAGTATCAAAATAGGCCAGTTAGTACAACAAAACAAATCCTCTCCAATAAGTTTCAAGTAATGCAATCATAAAAGAATTTGGCTAAAAAGTAAGTCTTTACTCTGAGATGTTTTCTGTAATAGTCCTCTAAGAAACTAAAGGAAAGCAGCAGCAGATCTGTTTTACTACAGACATGTATTCAGTAAATATATTAAGGGTATTTCTATATAAAAACTGCCCTGCACATCCATCACTGTCTGGAGCCTCCACGTGGCCTCTTCAATCCTACAAGACTCTGCCCAAAAAGGGAGAAAAAAGAGGAGATAAACACAACTCTGGTGTAAAAAAAGGAGCCCAAGGCCTGGAGGGGCAGCTGGGGGAGCCCAAACAACACAAAGCAGGGAACTCTGACTTCAGCCCTCATTTTTCAGGAATATGGAGAGGAAGTTTGGCTTTTCTGCATCACGATGCCACATTCCCCCTTGGTGGTTATCAGCAAAGGCTTTTAAAAAGCAGACTGAGGTCAGCACTCACTGGTGCTCAATTTAAACAGCCCTGGTCCTTAACAGGCTCATTTTTCAAAGACTTCCCTTGAACAGCAACAAATTTCATGGTTTGTTTTTGGTTTTTTTCATAAAACTTCCTTATGGAAACCATCCTTCAGTTAAAAATGAAGCCTTGTTTCATAGGGAGGTTCCAGCAATTAAAAATTCTCCTTCCATTAATCCTCACTGCTGACATCTTCCCCCATAAATAAGATTAAAGCACATCATTTACAGCTCAGGCTTCCATGAGCTGGTGTTTGAAAACCCAGTGCCTGAACTGCCCCACTGAGCTGCTCAGTCCCACCCATCCCAGGAATGGAACTGTGCAGCAGCAGCAGCAGGACCATGGCACTGCTGTCCCCAAACCAGGCCACTCCAGCCTGCAGGAGTCAGGATTGAAGCATTCAGGGACACTTTGGGGGAGGGAGGGCAGGGAGTGTTAGTGTTTGGATCAAAAACCTGATTTTTTTAAGTCTTGTAGAAGCAAAGGCACTAAATCTTAAGCTTATATATTAAATAAAGGCTGTAACTTGGCCAGCCAAGTTACAAGAGACAGCAAAACACCTTCCTGTGTGTGTCACAGCACATCCTGCTCAGCCAGTGTGACAAACGAGCCACTTTCTCTTAATCATTAAGGGACATCCACAGCTACAACACTCAGCCACGCTGCTCTGCACAGTTTATTTTTAACCATCCCATGAGAGTTCAAGTTCAAGGATCAACTGGAGCTTCTGGGTACAGGTCCTGCTTTAGCAAGTGGTCAATCAGACATTAAAATAATTTAACCTCTATGTCATCATTTTGACAGTTTTAAAAGTGTTCTATACCTTCTATCCATCCCATGAAAAAAGCACCAGGCCTGAAACGCCATAGCCCTGGTTTAGTGTTTGATGAAGAGAAAATGCTTCAGCTCTGAGAGTTGTTTGGTGTTGGGAGGCTGTAAGTGCAGCGTTACCACCATCCCTGGCTGAAAGCAGCACGAGGGCCCTGCAGTCCTCCCTGCAGGGGCACAGCAGACTCAGCACACCAGGCCCTGCCGCATGCGGATGATCTGCAGCAGGGCAGCCTGCACGTCCTCGTCCATGTGGCCCTGCAGGAGCAAACACGGGTCACAAGCACTGAAAACCCCCGTGAGCAGCATCCCCCCTGCCAGGGCAGCCCCAGCCTCACCTGGACAGCGCTGAGCAGGTGTGTCCTGTACACTGCCACCACCTCCTGGTGCTGCCGCGCGGCGTCCTGCGAGAGAACGGGGACACGGCTGAGCTCCTCACACCCTCAGCCCCTGCCCGCCCTGGGCACTGCCTTTGGGCACTGCCAGGCCAACCACAGCTGAATTTCCAGGCTTGAGTTTTACCCCTTCCACTAATCAAGGGAAAAAAGTGACTGCTTGTCTGCTGGGAGGCTGCCAGAGCCAGCCAGGAGCTGAGATCACAGAATATCCTGAGCTGGAAAGGACCAGCAGAGCCCAGCTCCTGGCCCATTGCAGAGGTTTAGAGTCTGGGCAGAAAGAAAGTCAGAAAAACTTTCCCAGCCATTCCTCTGGGAAGTTTTGAGAAAACTCGGAAAAAGAATTAAAACAATGCCACTAGTATTTTGAACCTGTGTAGCCATATATTTTATGGAAAATCCTCTGCTAGGATTTTTCCTGTCCTGAGGAGCTGAGAGCCTCAGGAAAGAAATGTAAACAATAACTGTCTGCTGCTGGGGAATACCACAGGTGCATCTTCCATTGGTCCATGTGGGTTGTTTTCAATCAGTGACCAATCACAGCCACCTCTCCAAAGGCTGTGAGCAGTCACAGAATTTTGTTATGCATTCTATTCTATTCTTGGTCTTTGTAGCCTTCTGATCTGTCTTCTCTCCCTGTTCTTTTAGTACAGTTTTAATGTAGTATTTTAATATAACATAATAAACCAGCCTTCTGAGGAAAATGGAGTCAAGCCTCGTGTCCTCACACATGGGAGGATCGCTGCAACAAACCTGTAAGATGTTTACAAGAAAAGTGTTGTTCCTAATTAACCAAGAGTGTAAGGAGTATTAGTTGAAGACCAATCAAGCCCAACCTTCTCAGAACTATCTATAAAAAGAATGTGAGTCTAATAAACTCAGCTTTTACCTTCTGAAAACATCAGTCATGTCACTTCATCCACCCGTCCTCAATACAGCAGCAACAGCCCTGCACACTGCCTTCATCACCAGCATCAGCTATTTGGTTAAAACCACCCTTTTTAGAACACTTTCCCTCATAAGAATCAACCCTGCAAATACTCTGACAGAGGTATTTGTGAATCTGAGCAGGAGCAGAACTCTCTTTGCTCAGACACAGCTCTGATAATGAGCCTTACTGAGGCCACAGGAGTGTGCACAACATCCCAGCACTCAGGACGTGCTCCCTGCTCTGTCAGTGCTTCAGGACCAACAACACACCCAGGGCTTGCAGGCAGAGGAACACAGCTCAAAGCCATTAAGAAATTACCACCTGCCCCTTCCAAGGTGAGGAAAAAATATACGGTTGTAAGAGATGACTAAAGCTGAGCCTGCATTCAGAAATGGTCTGGGCAGGATTATAGCAGAGTATCACACAGGCACAGATTCCCCCACTTTGCTTATATCCCTTTTATCTGGAGAAGCTGTCAAGTGTTGCAACTCAAAGTGAAGAGGAAAGCAGGAAAAAAATTACAGAGAAGCAGAACCCAGGGGCAAAAGCCCAAGCAAACAATGGATGGTGTACTTGTGGAGTGTGAGCTGCAGTCCCACCCCTGCTCCAGTGGGCACATCCACATTTCCCTGTTTACACAGGAATTAAGCAATGCTACTGCACGTCAGACAACACCTTGTGTGAGCACTTACAGCCAGCTGCTGCTGGAGTGTTTTCACTTGGCTCTGGAGCAGTTCCACCTGCTGGTTGTGCCTCTTGGAGGGGATCCCAGTGGTGTATGTCAGCTGGGACAAGCCGTTGAGAGCCTGCTTTAACCGCTCCACGTCGTTCAGCAGCTCTGTTATCTTAAAAAAAACCACACAGAAAACACCATTTAAAGATGTCTCACTGCAAACTGCTCTTTAACATTCTTTTGAGCCTGATGAAGCCCAGAAAACACTCGAGGGTCTTTGTCCCAGCTTGCAGAGAGAGGACTTTGCTTTCTTGACGTGCGGGTTGTCATTGTGCTCCCTGGCACTGGGGTGTGGCAGGTACAGACCCTGCAGTGACATAAGGGACTGAAAAAAGGGAGGATCTAAGGACATTCCAGGTCTAACTTCTAGGAAGAGCAATGAACATTTAGAAGGCAACTCAGAGATGCCCCACAAATACAGCTCCAGAGGAAACAGTAGATGATATCCCCAGAAGTCTGAAGCTTTAACAGAAGTTAAACACTACACCATGTCCAGAACATATAAGGGACTGGAAAACTTTGCATGATGTAAAATCAGGACTTCGGCTGCTTTGGGCCAGCCCTGGGTTCCTAATGCTCAGCACAAAGTGGTGCTGGAGCATCTCAGGAGCTGCAGAGCCCAGTCCCTGAATGCTGAGAGCACCAGGAGCACCAATCCCCGATCTCACCTTGTTGTCCTTGGCTTCCACCTGCTTTGCAGACTCCTGGATCCTCTTCTGCAGGTCAATAATGGTTGTCAGCGACTTGTCACACCTCTCCTTCTGGTCCTTGATCTCCTGCTCGATGCTGCAGCTCCTCAGCTGGAGCAGCTCCTTCTCGTCCTTGAGGGACAGCTCGCTCCTCCTGGCCTGCAGGGCCTCCTCGCAGGCCTGCTCGTACTTCTGGCTCATGCTGGCCAGGTGGCCGGCCATGCTGCTCACCTGGGCCTCCAGGGCGCCCTTCATGGAGCTGTACTCGGCCATGGCCACCACCTCCTGGCCCTGCAGCTCTGCCAAGGCCTGCTGGCTCAGCCGCAGCTCCTCCTGCAGCCTCAGCACCTCCTCGCTCTTGGCCTGCGTTTCTGCCTCCTTCTCCTTCAGGCTGCGCTCGGCGGCCGCGATTTCCCCCTCCAGGCCTTCCTTCAGCTGGGTGTACTCCTCCCGAGGCACCGAGGACTCCCTGAGGGCAGCCAGCTCCTGCTGCAGCCGCCCGGCTCGGAGCGTTTCCTCGCGGCAGCGCTGCTCCTTGCTGCTCAGGGCCTGCTGCAGCTCCTCCACCGTGCGGCCCAGAGCCTCCCTCAGCGCCTCCAGCCGCTCGGCCGGGCGCTGCCGAGCCTCGGCCCCGTCCTGCTGCCCCTCCTGCCCCGAGCGCTGGCTCAGCAGGGCCCGCAGCTGCTGGTTGAGCTCCTGCATGCTGCCGGCGCACAGCCTCTCCAGCTGGTGGGACTTCTCTGCCAGCACGTAGTTCTGCTGCAGGTCGTTCTGGATGGACAGGAGCCCGCTCCTGAGCTTCTCGTTCTCCTCCCTGCACCTCTGCACCTCCTCCTCGCTTCCTCTGCGCCTCTGCTCCTGCTCCTGCAGCTGCGCCCTCAGCTCCTTCACCGCGGCTTCCAGGCTCTGCTCCCTGTCCTCAAAGGAGGCCACCGGCGCGTATTTTGACTTGATGCACTCTTGAATTGTGTCCAGCTCCTTCTTCTGGGCTTCAATTTCTGCGTGCAGCTGTAGGATTTCATCCTGCCCCCTCTGGTGCTCCGCCCTCACGGCAGCGTTGCTCTCCTGCAGCTCTTGCACGCTTCTGTTTAAAGTATTTACCGTGGCTTCGTGATCTTTTAAACTGATATACTCCGTGTTTAATTGGTTCTGTAAGAGCTTCACCTTGTTTTTTAAAGCTCCGTTTTCTTCGTTTACCCTCAGGAACTCTTGCTTTATCTCTCCAATTTTGCCCTTCAGCTCTGACAGCTCCCCGTTGGTCTTTTCCAGGGTGCTGTTGAGGACAGTTTTAACCTCCTCGTGCGTGGTGGCCAGCACGTACTGATCCCTCAGGCTCTCCCTCAAGCCTGTGTTCTCAGCCACCAGCTTGCCCACTTTTGCTTGCTCCTCATCACATTTCTTCTGAAGCTCAGCAAGCTGCTTCTCAAGCTCAATCCCATTAGATTTTAAAACTTCCAGCTCTTTCTTGTGCTGCTCTGGAGACAGGTACACAGCTTGCAAGTGGCTGATATTCTCATTCAAGTTGTTCTTCTCTGCCAGCAACTTTTCAGCTTCTGCTTTGCTTTCATTGTACTTCTTTGTAATTTCAAAAAGCTTTTTTGTCAGGTCACCCACAGCCAGATCGTTTGCTTTCTTCAACTCCTCATGAATTTTTAAAGGCACATTCTGGCTTTTAATTTCAGTTTTTAGCATTTGGACTTGCTGCTTCAGCACCTTGTTATCAGCCTGCAATCTTTCAAGTTCCTTCTGCAGAGCCTCATTCTTGTGTGATAGCTCAGAAATTGCCTTCCCCAGCTCCTCTTCCCTCTGCTCAAAGCCACTCCTCATTTGCTGGTGCTCCTCTGCCTTCACATGCTGTGCCAGCTGAGCTCTCTGACTCTCACACTCCCTCTGCAGCAGCAGCACCTCTGCCTGCAGCTTCTCCCGCTCCCCTTCCACCTCTGCTAACCTCCTTGCTTTCTCACTCACCTCCTGTGACAGCAAGCCCTTCATGCTCTCAAACTGCTCTGCGCTCACAGACTGGGCCAATTTGGCCCCTGTCTCTCTGAGCTGCCCTTCCAACTCCGTGACATTCCTGCCCCTTTTATCTCTCTCCATCTCCAACTTCACCAGCTCCTTCTGCAACTTTTTGTTTTCCTCCACCAGCCTGCCCTCGTCCCTCTGGAACTCTGCCACCAGCAATTCGTTCTGCTTGATCTGGTTCCTCAGTTTCCCCACCTCAGCAGAGGCTCCCTCGTACTTGGCTTTCATCTCCCGGAGCTGCTCCTTGAGCTCCTCCGTCACCTTGGCGCTCCCCGAGGCCACCTCGCTGGCCAGGTGCTCCTTGAGAGCCAGGAAGTGGCTCTGCATCTGCTTCACCTTGCCCTCGGAGTCGAACATCCTCTTCTGCACGTCCTTCAGGGCATCCTCCAGCTGCCGGACCTGGCTGTCAGACTCTGCCTTGCTCCTCTCGCTCTCGGCGGCCAGAGCCCTGCACTCCGAGCTCTTCAGGGCCAGCTCCCTCTGCAGCTTGCTGATCTCCTCCTTGGCCGCCCCAAAGCAGCTCCTCAGGCTCTCCAGCTCCTTCTTCAGAGCCTCCTTCTCAGAGCTGGGGGACTGGGTGGGCAGGGACAGCTCCAGGGGCCTCAGCATCGACCGGGACTGAAGGGAAATTGGCACAAAAAAATCAAAGTTCACAACTCTGACAGGTCACACACACGTGTTTATTACTCATTATTTAATATGGAACCTGCTATTATTTAGTATGGAAACTACCATTACTTAGTATGGGAACTGCCTAAAATCCAGTTGGATCTGAGCATCACTAGTACAAGAGAATTTATTTTTTTTTCCCCCTCACGGTAAGTGTTATTATTACCCCTATTAGAGAATAGGTATTTCAGCTTTTAACAGCAAAAATCTCAAATATAGCTCCACATTACTCCTCCCCAGTCATGGAATGGTTTGGGTTGGAAGGGACCTTAAATCCCATCCCAGCCATGGCAGGGACACCTTCCACTGTCCCAGGCTGCTCCAAGCCCAGTCCAACACAGCCTTGGACACTTCCAGGGATCCAGGGGCAGCCCCAGCTGCTCTGGGAATCCCACCCCAGCCCCTCCACACCCTCCCACGAAAAAATTCCTTCCCACTATCCCATCTAAATGTAGAGGGGCAGGTAGAATGCATTAATTCCACTTCCCTTGTTCTGCATTCATATTTAATCACTCATCTGCTAGAACAAATTTAATTTATTAAGATCCCATCCCTCAAGTGTGTGAAAATAATTTTATAAGGAATCAGAGCAGAGAATACCATGGCTAACAGACCCTTCTTGCTGAGAAGACTGAGGAATGCAGTCATTTGGAATTCTAGAAGGGTTTGGGTTGGAAGGGACCTTAAAACCCATCTCATTCCACCCCCAAGGGTCTCTGGACCTTGTTTATACCCAAACTGTTGCTTTAAAAGGTTGATACTATCAAACAGAATTGTCAGGGAATTAGTATATAGCAGGCAGGAAAATTAAATAATATGTATATTTTATTATAATATTATAATGGTATCATTATAATATTAAAACATATTCTTAAATTAGAAAAATATAATGGAGATGACCCCTCAGTTTTCTCCTAAAACATGTTTAGGAGAGCTCAGGACAGAGCCAGCACCTCCCAGCATCTCCAGCCCTGTCACAGACAGGACTCTAGAGGGCACCCGCAGTAAAAAATAAACACAGAAAAGCAACAATTCCCCAAAACTGTGCTCAGAAACAATGCTCAATAAACACACTTTTATAAGCACGTTTAGCTTTCCCAGCACGACTATCTCAGAGTTCCTTCCAGTGGTAAAATATTTATTACCTGGGATTCCACTGCAAATGCTTGGCCTTGTTTAAGTAATAAATCTTCTTTTCCTGGATTTTCAAAGCAAACAGTGTTTAGGCTCTGGTTAAAAACAGGAACACAATCACAAGAACACTGATTTTCCTGCCCAGCTTTATTCTGGCCACTGGGGTCACACCAGGCTGAAGGCTGGTGTTTAAGTACTTGTTATTAAAACAACTTCTACTTAATTAATCCCCACGGGAAGCCTGGCCAAAGCCCTGCTAAGGAGGAGGACAGAAGTGGTTTGCCAGGCTGGGTTCTGTCCTGCAGAAGGGGCAGAGCTGGCAGCTCGCCCAGCTCACGTCTGCACGTGACCTCAGCAGGGAAAGCATCCCCTGCACTCCACGTCCTCCTGCCAGGCAGCCAAACACTCCAAATTCCATTTAATCTGTCAAGAGCCCTTGTGTTACACAAGGGCAAGGCAGGCCTGCAGCTGGGCTGGGCGCAGGAGGCTGCAGGTCCTGGGAGTGGGCTCACTGCTCACCCAGCTGGAGCTCAGGGGCTGTGCTGAAGTCAGACCTGCTCCACTCCAGCTCTGACACTGACTCAGCCCAGAGGCAGGACCCCAGAGGGCTGCTCCCCTGGGAGCATGGAACCTGCTCAGAGGGCACAGCAGGGTCCCAGGGACACGTCCCCAGGCCAGGCACTCCTGGCAGATGGAGCAGTGCTGCCCTGGCAGCATTTCAGACCAGCAACAGGAAGAGATGACCAAAACCCCCTTTATCCCTGTATTCTAACAGCCATCATGCACAGCAAACTTTAACAATTAACTGTACTTACTGTTTCCAAAGTTACCTCCAGACCCCGCAGAGTCGCCCTAAAATCAAAGAGCAAGAAACAAAAGTAAGGCTGAAAATTCACATTTCTGCTCTGTGTTAAACTAGGGGTGAAGGGGCAGGGAAAGCTTTGGCAATGAGATAACCATTGAGCAGTTTCAGCAATTTAAAATGCTGAAGTACTTCCTACTGTAAATATCAATTGCTATATCCCATTTCAAATCACTCAACATACTTCATAATACTTGAGTTTAGCTTTGAGAGCTTCAATAGTCCTTAAACTTTCTTCCTGCTGCTTTTCCTTGGTAGTCAGGATTTTCTTCAACTCATCTTTCTGAAAGAGAAGGAGTGCCACATAGCCAAAGCCACAAGAATGGACAGGTTTGTAAGACCTCAAGGAACGTTTTGAAGAGTTTAGACAGAACTTCAACCAAGATCAGCACCGAAAGAATTCCTAATTTTTGCTTCTGCAATTGTTCTTCAAGGCTGCTCCTCTACAGGAGGAGTCTTGAAGAATGAGTCAAGAATATGCACCAACATAATCTGCTACTGTTTAATTAATTCATATTGGTTAGTCTTGCATTACTGAAAGTCACTACAGAGATGCTTAATATTATCAGTGTGCTTAATAACCTAAGTGAGCTTTAAAGGAGCCGTGGGAAGGATCATTATTTGTAGTTACAGAAATGCTGTGGAGCTGCAGGAACTGATCCAGAGCAGTAGATGCTTCATTTGGCATTTTTAGGTAGCTTTTAAGTAATGTATTTAAAACTGCAGAGGAAATAAAAGAGAGAGCTGCTTCCCCTACTCCCCAGTGCTGTTACAGCTGCAGGTGACACATCCTACCTCATTCTCAAGATCATCTGCAAACATTTGCTCCTGCAAAAATGACAAAAAAATCCCCCCCAAATCATTTTCTCAATGATGTTCAAGGGGCTCACACACAGTTCACCAGCTGACAAATCCACCCCAGCTTCCAATGCTCCCCTTCCAATTTCCATCCAGATTTGTTGCTGTGTTTCCTATTTCTCTAGCCAGGAGCCAAGGGTGTCTGACAGCAGTGTCTCTGGGAACTGGAACATCTCCTGTTTTCCAGCTCAGACACGACTGAGGCAGCCAAGTACAGCTTTCCAGAAGGAGTTTGCTGATTTGGGGAAGTGGCTATGAACAAGTTCATTTTATAAAGGAAATGCTTAAAACAGGAGTGCAGACAAGCTGCTGACTGCACTAAGAAATATTCTTTCTATCCATGGGCTACATTTAGGAGAAGCTGCATAAATGTACCTCCACAAAAACACAGCAAAGCAACAGCCTCCACAAAGCAAAAAACCAACAAAAAATCCTCCTTATATTCTCTTTCTACTGATCACATTTAGACCTCCAAAAGGAGGGAATTTCTTTTTTTTAAATCAGCATTTCCAATTTGGGTGAGAAACTTCTGTTGGAAACCTTTGGCTTTTTTTTTCCTGCCAATTGAAGACTTTTTTTCTTTTCTCTGTGCTTCCACTACAGGACCACAGGCTTTTCCAGCAGACCGTGGGTGACACAGTGCAGTAATTCCCAGGAGAGCAGTGCATTCCACACCCTCACTCCATGGGCCCTCCTGGCAGCCCCAGGTGCTGTCCCAGCCTTCCAGCCAGGCACTCCAAGCCTTGCCTTACCTCAGTGAGCTGCAGCTGTAGCCCACTGATTCTGTCCAGCAGCATCCTCTGCTCCTCCTGCACTTCCCTCATTCGCTCTTTCAAATCTTGGTTTTCCAGCTCCAAGTCCTTAAAAGTAAAATATGGCATTTAAAAACAGAAATGAAGAGCTCTCCAAACTACACACACATTGGGAAAGGCAAAGAGGCAACAGATTTAATAGCTACCGAGCACTCCAAGCCCTGCCTAGCCTTTTGGAAACTGCAATGACATGGGAATTAATGCTGGTTAGTAGAACAATTATGACACAGATTATTTTTAGTATGACACAGCCACGCATCTCTTGAGAATGTCAGAAAAATAAATCTTCCTCATTTGTGACTGATTTTACTGCAGAGGCAGAAGGTTAAGAGGTAGGAAAGGTTAAGACAGGGACACTTCCAACTACTTATTACCCAAAAATGTGCAGTTTTTTCCTGAAAAAAGCTTACAGCTCATCTGCATAATTGCCACACTGCACATCATGCAGTTAGGTTTTAAGCAAACAGCAACACATGGCCTTTGCTGATGGGATCACTGTGCTCATTGAGCAGCCCAGCCTGCCTTTAGTGCCTGTGGGAACCCGCAGGGTCTGATCCTGCCCACCCACCTGAGTGCTGGGCTCCTTCTGGAACACTCTGAGCTCCTCCTGTGCTCCACAGCCCCGGCCCCACTTCTGGGGCACGCTGGTGGCCTGTCAGTGCAGCAGCAGAACATTCCTTTAGATCCCTGCAGCACCCCCAGTGCCCCAGCTCCCACTGGGACCAGGGTCACCCCTGAGCTCAGCCCCACACAAACAATCCCCTCTCAACGCCTCAGTGGCAAATGGCCTCACCAAGTACCTTTTGCTCAGCCTGCCCTCTCCTGAAGCTGTCTCTTCCTAAAAAAGCACCACAAAAACAGGGAGTTACAAAAGGCATTTTGTTCAGATTCATCCAACAAGACATGTTCAGCTAATTCCATCCCCTTCCCACCCCAGGAGGGCATTTCAAAAAATAGCTCACCACGCTCCCAATTAATCAAAGATGGAAACATCCACAAGGGTTTCTATAAAATAAAGGCTATTTATTTCTACAAATAAGGGTAAATAACTCCCATGATCAATACTGCTAAGCCCTCGAGGCACCACAGCCTGCAACCCTCTTAAAAGCTTTGCTAAAACCACACAAGCCCAAGAACTGTCCTTCCCCTCCCAAGCAGGCAGTGTGTGACCTCTGTGGTCAAAGCACCACAGCTGCCCTCCAGAGCAGCTCCTGGAGCCACAGGAGCAGGGACACAGTTCCTCCCAAAGGAAGGGGCTGCAGGTTCCTCCTACCTCGGCTGGAGTCCTCCACAGCAGCTTTTATTAAAGCCAAAATGTCAATATTGTCCCCAATCCTGGCATAGTAAGCACAGTCATGCCCAAGGCCGTCAGTCAAAGCAACATCAGCACCGTTCCTGAGCAACACCTCCACGGCATCCTTGCAGCCATACTCACAGCCCAACATCAGGGCAGTCCTGGCAGGGGAGAGAGAGGGACTGAGAGACCCAGGATCCACAGGGCATCGCCCACAGAGCCAACCAGTACAAACATCTGCTCCAGAAACCTCAGCCAAGGCACCTTCCCTCTGCCCACAGAGGAAACAGCTTTCCAAAGTCACCCAGGCAGTGTTTAAATATTTGTGCAAGGCAAACAAACCCACCACAGTAACAGTATCTCCATGAAACCAGCACAGATTGTTGCCTTTGAAATTCACGCCGTGTTTGGAGAACTCCCATGACTTTGGTTTCCTCTACCAGATACAAATGTCAACAGACACAACAAACACCAGGCAAGCAGTTTAGACAAGGTTTGGAGAGGGGGTGCCTGGGAGCCCTGGCAGTGCAGCCCTGGCACAGCTTCCCCAAACACTCCCCAGCTGCAGGACGTGCAGAGTGAGTAGCTTTGTCCCACGGCAGCCTCATGTCATGGGGGAATTCTCCAAGAAATAACTGGCAAAAGCAGCAGCCACAGACAGAGCCCCCCTCCCCAACCCCAGGAATAAACAGCTCAAGGTCCCTTGGGAGCTCCAGTGGACTCAGGACTTCTTGCCAGAGCACCACTTCTGCCATGGCCCATCGTGCACATTGATCCCAAAGGCTGCTTGGGACAGGAAAACCCTTTAAAAATAACCAAGTGCAGTTTTCCTGCTGGCAAGAACAAGTCTGGGAATATTCTGGATGCCAGCAGGAGCAGGAAAAAAGACCAGGTGTTGAACTGGCAGACCCGCTTCTGAACTAACTGCCAGGTTCTCCTCCCGCAGACTGAGCCCACCACTGTGCCATGGGCAGCCTTCCCTGGGGGCCAGCAGGAGCCCCAGCAGGCCCTGCAGGCCTCACCTGCTCTGCTTGTCCCTGGCGTTGACGTCGGCGCCCCTGTCGATGAGCAGCTGGCAGACCGCGGGGCGGCACATCTGCGTGGCCAGCACCAGCGGGGTCCTCCCGTCCTGGGGACACAGGGACAGCGTGAGGGCAGCCCAGGGCCACGGGGGTGCAGGAGGAGGGGGAGGCAGCCCCTTACCCCGTCCTTGGAGTTGACGGCGGCGCCGTGGTCGCAGAGCAGCTGGATGCTGGCGGAGCAGTCGGACATGGCTGGGGACAGGGCAGGCAGGGAGGTGACACAGGGCAGGGAGGGGACCCCGTGCTGTGACAGCAGCCTGGGGAGACCCCAGGCACAGCCCTGCTTCACCAAAACCCCCAGAGCTGAGCTGAAGCCTGACCAGGCTGCAGGGCTCAGCTCTCACACCACCCACAGCAACCCAACACGCTGTGCCAGACACGCTGCAGCACGAGGAGGCTGCAAACAGCCAGGCAGAGGGTCTTCAGCACTGCCCTGAAACTCTGCTCATGGTACCAGCACGAGGAGGCTGCAAGAGCCAGGCAGAGGGTCTTCAGCCACCCCAGCACTGCCCTGAAACTCTGCTCGTGGTACCTGAAGATTTTACTCAACTTCACCTCAGACCTCCAAGCCCTGTAACACTGTGAGGTTCATTATTGAGGACAAATGTCATGACCCTGCCAAACCATCCCTCTCTCCTACTACAGCCACCAAAATTAAAAGAGAAGAGTTGAGCCCATCTGGAAGCAAATCCACTAATTAAATCTTCATTTCCATAGAGTTACCAGCAAAGCAAAGCCCTTCACCTGCATCATGAAGAGCAGTTCTTCCCTGGAGATCCACATTCTCTGTCGGACAATTGTACTGTTAAAATAAATAATCCCAGTTAGCAATCAGAATCCAGACTGCATTTACAACACCAGGTGTTTGAGCTTTAAATTAAAGCAATAAAACATTATTTAAGTATAAAAGATGCACAGGAATTGCACAATTCATTAGACTTTTCACAGATAATGAGCCTTTATATCTGCATGGAGACATGCATCAATTAAAAGTTTAAAAGAACCCATTTAAAATAACAAGAAAAAAAAATTAAATGAGCATACACTGACCAGGAATAAATGAAGAAAAAATAAACATCGCACAAACTTAAGACAACTCTCCAACACTGTTTCATTAATGAGAATGTGTGGCTGTAAATGCCCAGCTTTTGAAGCAAACACTACTCTGAAGCAGCCAGTGTTGCTGTTTCTGAACTGTATTCAGACAGGGAACAGAAGTCTTTTAAAGACACTCAGACCCATTTTCTTCAAGAACCACAAACTACAACTTTGATAATCTATGAAAAGATTTTTTTAAAAGTTTATTTTCTTTATTTTAGCCCTCTTTCAGTCCCAACCTGGTACTCAACTTGAAAAGGTCTTTCCCCCATGACCATTATTTTTTAAAAGGAATCTGATTAAGAAAGAAATCACATATCCCAGTTTTGAACCAGTGCATTTAAAGCCCCTTTTCCCCTTCAATATAAAAGACAAGCTGTATTTTCATACCTGCAAGAGCTTCTGCAAGCACAAAGCATGGCCATACTTTGCAGCCAAGTGCAGGGCGTTCCTGCCTGAAAACAGACAACAGCAGCTCAGGTCTGGGTCAGTGAATTCCTGAGGAGTATTCCCAGCATTTTAGGTACAACACTTCCTGTGTGCCAGTCCCTGCAGATCTGTGCTAGGACACCTCACTTTCTTACAGCCATTCCCTACTCTAGTGAATCTTCAGTCAAGGATGAGAGTTCATTTGTGAAATTAATCTCAAAATACTGCATATCTGACTCCACACAAGGATTTAAAAAATCAACTCTCACATAAGAGGAGGAGGCCAAGTTATCTCTGTAAATTTTCTTGTTCTCAGCTTCATATTAAACCTATTAAATTCTGAGGTAATAACCTGAAAATTAGCATCTGTTTTTAACTGTCTCTTCCACAAACTCTGCTAGGACTCAAGGAAATCTGGAAGGTTCTGAGCTCCTGAGGCTCAGCTGGGCACACAAACACCTCCCACAGCATTCCACTGGACCCTCACCTCCAGTTCATTTCAAACTGTTCTTATCCTGTTGTCCTCACCCAGAAATGCTGATCTCACCAGTGAGTCTGGAGCACATTATAAACACAATTACAGCAGCACAAACCCACATTCCTTAAGTTCTGCTGCATTCATGAATTCCATGGCAGGCCACGGCCAGTTTCCTCAAGACCAGCAACAAGCCACACAAATAATTTGTTTTTTGCCAGCTACAGAAAGAAGGAAGAGCATTCAAACCCAGCTGGGAGCATTTCCAGGCTGCCCTTTCAGGGCCTGTGAGGAGCCCACCTGCAGCATCAGTGGCTGTGATATCAACTCCGTGCACCAGGATGGTGTTCAAGCAGTCCAGGTTTCCCTTTGATGCTACAACATGGAATCTAAAAAAAAAAAAAAAAAGATTTTGCTTAGGCACAGCTGGTTTGTACACAAAAGTGGCAATATTGGCCACGAAAGACAAAGCCAGCAGCTGTATAAGGGAGGTGTTACAGGGGACAGCACCCAGAGTTAAGGGTTCTGCAAATATTACTTCAAGGAACAAGGCAAATTTCCTGAGAAACAGTCATTATTTACCTGGATCAGTGAACCAGCTGAAACACCAGTGGGGTTTCAGTTTCTCTCTAATACTCAAACCTGGCAAGAGCAAGTCTTTAAACACTCATCCTCACTTGAAGTGAAGATTGTTTGGGAGTTTCCCTTTCCAGCCAGCTTAGTGGAGCTAGATTTAATGAGGTACTACACAGCTTTCTGTACCCAGAAAGGTTTTTAGAGCAGCAGGAGCATGGCTTCCAGCAGCATTCCCGAGCTCTGAAGTCACTTACGCGGATCTCCCCTCCACGTCCAGCTTTGTGGGACTGACCCCCTTCTTGGCCAGGATGGATGAGACCTTCTCCACATCGCCCCTCTCAGCTGCCTTCATTAACCTGTCATCATACTTGCTCCAGTCTGGGTTCAGCTGCGAGACACAAGCACAGATGTGAGTTTATGGAGCACCAGATCCACCAGGGGCTGAGCCACGACAAAATCCCAAACTGGTTTACAAACAGTGCTGCACCAGGATGCTGGGAGCTATTTGTGCAACATCCCTGCTGGCACTGAACGTGCAGAGCTCTGGGACAGCCTGGCTGAGCCACTCGGGTCCTAAAGGAGGCCTTTAGGATCAAATGTCTTTGGTTTTCCTCATTCTGTTTCAGTTTGTCATATTCTGAAAACAAATGGATGCGCTAAACATACACTCCAGGACATGGCTTTTCCTGGCTGTCCAGACTGTTCAGGGGGTCATAAATTAGCTAAGTGTGATATTCAGGGGAAGAACAGCTACTGAGCTGCAGAGGAAGAAATTCAAAGTCGATAGCTGGGAACTGCCTGCAGTTCCCAAAGCCCTGCAGAGGGCAGAGAAAGCCCAATCAGTTATAAACAGACCACCACCATCCAGCCCCAGACAGCCCTCACCCCCACTCCTCTCTTGTTTACTTCAAACTTAGAATCCCAGGCCCCAGGCCAAGGCTCCCATCCCAAAATGCAGAGCTCTTCTCTTCCCTGCCAAACCATCCCTGTCAGTGGCTCAGGGCTTTCCAGGAAATGCTCTGTGACAGAAACCTCTCATCCGAGCTGGACGCTGACGACTGGATATCCAAGGAGCTTTTAAGGGAAGAACAATGCTTCCAAAGGAGTATTTTAATCAAAATAGGAGTATAACATTCAAATCTAACTCTGCACAGCAAAAGGGTGAGACACAAGCAGCCTGTGGGTGCACGAAGCTGCTTTTCACTGTGGCTCAGAAATTCCTCACAATGTGAAGAGCATTAAACCAGGTAACCCCAGCCCAGGGTTTGTTTAAGTAAAAGAGGGTACACAAAAAAGAACAACCCCAAAAATCCACTGCCACCACCTGCAGTGATTTGTAAAAGGGAGCTGCACTCATGATCAGAGGAGACAGAGGGGATCCCATCAATCCATACAAATATCTCCAGGGGGTGTCAGAGGATGATCCACACTGTTCAGTGGTGCCCAGGACAAGAAGCAATGGCCAGAAACTGAAACACAAGAATTTCCACCTCAGCATGAGGAAGAACTTCTTTCCACGGATGGGGCAGAGCCCAGAGCAGCTGGATTCTCCTCTCTGGAGACATCCCCACCCCAGCTGGACACATTCCCCTGCTCCAGGTGAGCCTGCCCGTGCAGGGGGCTGGCCTGGAGGATCTCCAGAGGGCCCTGCCAGCCCTAACAGCCCTGGGTGATAATCTTTACTCTGCTTTCCCACAATAAACAAGATTACAGTAATCATGAAGGCTTAGCAGCAGCTAACCCAGTCCAACCCCGCTAGAAGTGACAGGAGTAATAAAAATAGAGCACTAATGAAATTAGCACCAGGGCTGAGGTGCAGCACTGACTCATCAATCAATTAACACATCCATTAGCCTGAAAGCCAAGGCAGCCTGGCCTGAGGAGTCATGCACTGGTGGCATCACCAGTGCCATGTCCCTCCCCAGCCTGGACAGGCTGCCCTGCAAAGCCACCTCCTCATGCAAGGCTCAGCTTTTCATGTCAAATACCTGAGAGACTTCACACAGCACCACACCCTGTGCTCCCGAAATTCTCCAGGTGCCTTCCCATCCCTACAGGACAGGGATCTCACCTTGGGTGTTCACACTGGGGTGGGATTGCTGGGCTGCACCTCTGCAGCTGATACCTGCCAGCACAACTCACCCAAACGGACAGAAAATCCTCCCAAATCCCCCCAGCCAGTCCCTGCTCCCATTTCATAGAAGTTCTGATTAACAGAAGCATTACTTTGAAAAAAACAACACTTCAGCCACTTGTACCCACGGCCTGTGGTGTACTAAGCTTAAAAGGGGATGGAGGGACAGGACACAGGGAATGATTCCCACTCCAGAGGGCAGGGATGGATGGGATATTGGGAAGGAATTCCTGGCTGGGAGGGTGGGCAGGGCCTGGCACAGGTGCCCAGAGCAGCTGAGGCTGCCCCTGGATCCCTGGCAGTGCCCAAGGCCAGGCTGGACAGGGTTGGAGCAGCCTGGGATGTGGAAGGTGTCCCTGCCATGGCAGGGGCAGGATGGGATGAGCTTTAGGATCCCTTCCATTCTATGATTAAATCATTATATATTTACCAAACACATTTCACATTTAGGGAAGATTCCTCGCAGGAGGAGTTGCTAAGGAGATACAAGACTCAACAATTAAACAGAACTACTACACCCCATTGCACAGCCCAAGCTTCCACGTGTCTGCAGGTGTAAATTCCTGCCAGGATGTGAAAGCCCAGCTCTGAGATACCTACTGTGTCCTTGGCTGCACAAGAGAACCAGCAAATCATGCTGAACGGAGCTGCCGGGAGCCACCAGCGCCAGCTCAGGGCGAGGAACCGCTGCTCCGCGCCGCCCGCGGCTCCTCCCGCTCCATCCTCACTGAGCTCGGCTCCCCCGCGCTGCCTTCCCCATCCTCAGCATCATCCTCAGCCTTCATTCCTCTGGGCAAGGCCGCGGGAGGACAGACGGACAGCGCTCGGGGAAATGCTGCCCGCGAACAGCAGCAGCCCGCTCAGCAGCCCCATCTATGTTCTGATAAGGCACTGCTTGATGGGCAGAGAGCAATAGCTATTAATACATTCCCGGCGTGCCCCGGTGCCGGCGGTGAGCTCAGGGGACAGGCACGTCCCCAGGCCAGCCTGCAGACGGACAAACACGCTGCAAAATGACAAGCACGCTCCCCACGGCCACCGCGCACCCAGCGGAGCGAGGCCGCGCTCGGCAGCGCTAACAACGCGCCAGGACTGAAATACTCCCAGCAGTCATGCTTCCCCCCAAAGCTGTAACCAGACTCGGGCTCAGGCTTCAGACAGCTACAACCGCCGAGCAGATGGAATGCGTGATCCTATTTTGACAGAAATGTAACCCATTTTAAATTAGAAAACACACATGCCTCCGCTTCAAAAAAATTCTCCTTTTACAGCACTGAAACCCTTTCTGAATAAAACCTGGTTTCAGCTTACTGCTGCTGCCAGTCTGTCTCCCAACATGTGAAACGAGAGGAGTCACAGAGGCTGTGAAAACATTAAACAGACAGCA
Organism: Passer montanus; assembly: GCF_014805655.1. Lineage (NCBI taxonomy): Eukaryota > Metazoa > Chordata > Aves > Passeriformes > Passeridae > Passer > Passer montanus. The sequence goes on from NW_024369929.1 coordinate 17,431,555, forward strand.
CAATGATTAACAGGAGGGAGATGGAGAATCCCCTTTCACAAGTTTTAAATTTAAACGGAGATCTCCCAAGTGCCATATTTAGAGGAGTAGGTCAACAAGACAAGCAATGCACTGTTTTGTCTGCAGGAGAGAAACCTGGTCCGGGGCCAGGAAAACCACTTATACTCACCCTGGAGGACACACAGCAGAGGCTGCAAATAACCTAATAAATGGATCTTCCCAGCAGAGAATTTTAAAATCCATCACTCGGATTTGGGCAAATCCTCTTTCCCAGTCAGTTCTGAACTATCCCCTCGTCCCCTGTGTGAGCACCAGCCTTTGCCCCACAGCACCCACATCCCCCAAAGAATGTTCCAAGACCTCTCTGCAATTAGCATCCTGTGACAAAGCCACTCCAAAACAGTGCAGTGACTGTGTTGTCTTCTGACCAAACCAAGTCTGCCTCCTCAAGCTAAAAATGGGTATTTTTTTTTTTTGTGGGGAGAGAATAAATACACCTCCCAAGTGGCAGGAACAGAAAAGACGTGCAGTGACTGTGTTGTCTTCTGACCAAACCAAGTCTGTCTCCTCAAGCTAAAAATGGATTTTTTTTTGTGTGTGTGGGGAGAATAAATACACCTCCCTAGTGGCAGGAACAGAAAAGCTCCACTTCACCAAAATCATTTTGGTGAGAAATGTAGGTAAGACTGTGGCTTCCAGGTGTTCATCCCAAAGGTTTTCCGTATCTCCATCCCATCTGCCTGCAGACATTCCTCATGCCTCATGAGCTGCACTCATCCTGCAGCCCCTTTGTGCTGCAGATCCTCCTGAGACAGCCCTGACCACAAGATTTGGGATTGCTAAACCACATTCACAGCCCTGCCCAGCTCCAGCCAGGCACAGAGCAGCTTCAGGAAACAAAACCCCAGGGATTAAACCTTCTCCAAGGCAGCTCAGTCCAGAGAGCTCAAAGGCACCCACTCAAACATGCTCTTTAGAGTACCCGAAGTAGATAGCTTAATTCAGGTTTTTTTTCCCAAAATTAAGACCAGGAGCATCATCAGACCCCAGCAGTGCACATCTCTGGAGTGCTACATCACCCCCCACAGCACAGACACCTGGCCAAGGCTGACATTGCCCACTCTGTGTGGACACAGAGCACTTGTTTTGGGCAGGAATCCTGCCCAGCCACGTCTCCACAGATAAGGAGCAGCCCACCTCCCTGCTGGGCCAGGACCAGGAGCAGCCTGGCTGCCAGCATCCTGGCACAGGTGCCCAGAGCAGCTGGGGCTGCCCCTGGATCCCTGGCAGTGTCCCAGGCCAGGCTGGACAGGGCTTGGAGCAGCCTGGGATGGAGGAAGGTGTCCCTGCCATGGCAGGGGTGGCACTGGGCAGGCTCTAGGGTCACCTAGCCCAGCTCAGGAATACCAGCTGTAACCCAAAGCAGCTCCTAAGCCCTTCACAGTGAGCTGGGATAAAGCTGTGAAAGTGAGCCCAGCTCCTGGCACGGCAGGGCCAGGCTGATCCTGTCCCCAGCAGGGACACAGCCCCGCTAATGCCATCAGCGGGTGACACGAGCACACAGGAGAGCAGAGAGCTCTGGGGACACTGCCAGCACCAGCACAGCACAGCTCACACGCTCTCAGTGGCCCCTCACAGAACCCCAGGAGCACCTGGAAGGGATTTAAATCCCACTCAGTGCCACCCCGGCCACAGCAGGGACACTGCCACTGTCCCAGGCTGCTCCCAGCCCTGTCCAGGGGCACTGCAGGGATCCAGGGCCTGCCCACCCTCAGAGAGGAATTTCCTCCCAGAATCCAATCCAAACCAGCTCTTTCAGAGCCAGGGCAGGCTCACACGTCCACCAGCCCCACACTTTGAGTCCCTGCTCTTTCTCCAGAGGGCAGAGTACATTTGTCATCAAACCAACGTGTGGACAGACACACCCTGCCCTTTCAATGGCACAAAGTGACAAACGCTTCTGAAGTGCTTTGATTTGTTCTAGAACTGCACAGACAAAATGAATGGGTAAATTACATTAGAAAACTGGTTTTTAAAAAATGTTCCCCAGGTGCAGCTCCTCCTGCAGTGCAGGGCACTTCACTAAACCCATTTCCCCTGAAGAATTTGGCTTACCTGTCTGAAAAAAACACTGCACACACTGGGTTAAACCCCACTGGGGCGAGCAGAAATGGCATTTTGTACTTTACAAGCATATCTTCCTGCCCGGGACACGTCTGTCTGCACGTGTAAAGGCTTTGGAGTGCCAGACTGCAGAGAGAGATGGGGCTTTAGTCTGTGCAAGGGAAAAGCAGACACAGCCTGAACACAGGGCTCTTGTTTCACCCAGCACCTTCCCACAGGCAGCACTTCGTGTTACCACCTCATTCTCCAAAAACCCCCCCGAATAAAAAAGCCATTGAATGCCACAAAGTGGGCAAGGCTTAGCTCAAAATGGCATCAAAACCAGCAGTTCCCACAGGCCTGCTCTGGGTTGGTATGGTGCTGAAAACACTCCTGTCAAAAACTCACCTGAACGGCTGTGCTTGGTGTGCTTAAATCAACTGCAGCCTGTCATTAATGCAGGTACCAGGGTCCTAACAAACAGCTTAAAGCAGGCAATGCCTCTCCTCACAAACATTGCTGGTTTTACCCTCTTCTGAAGGTATCTTCCTCCCAAGTCAGCATATCCCATCAAGATCAATTTATTAAGAATCAAGAAAGCATACAGATTGGCTTCTGGCTCTGTTACCTGCCAAAAAATCCTCTCAAAATCAACATTTCCTGCTGCAAGGAGTGAGAGGTCTCCCACAGCAGTGCCAGTTTCCCTCTTCCAGTGCCAGGAGAAAATCCACCAGCACCAGCCACAGGAGCTCCTGGGCTGCACTGGAAGTGCCAAAGGATTCTGCCTACAGCCCCTGCAGGAGGCAAAGCCGCCTCAAAGAACTAAAAACAGTCCCAGTTTTGTTCTGAAACAACTTTCTCATATCTCACGGCCAACACAAAACTCCAGAGCGCTTTACTGATAAAACAGGCTCCGAGTGCCAGCCTTGAGGCACAGCCTGCCTTGGGCACAACGGGAGTGACCAGAGCTGCTGGGGCTGCAATTCCCACCTCTGCTGGGGACATTCCCCATGCTGGGACCACACTCACACCCTCCAGGAACATGCCAGCCCCTGCAGCAGCCTGCCTTCACCCCACAGGCGCCCAGGAGAAATATTTCCCCTTTAAACAGGGAGAAAGAGGAGCGGGGCAGAGTGCAGCTGCCTGTGGAGCAGCACAGCTCCCACCTCCCCAGGACTGCAGGCACAGCATCAGCTGGAATTTCTGAGCTCTCAGGCACGGCCCCATTGATTTGTGTGCTCCCACTCATTAAAGCATCAGGGAGTATCAGGGGTGATGAAACCTGATGTTGCATCCAGCCCCGAGCACACGGGGAAGGGAGCAACAAATCCCAGCCGTGGCCAGCCAGCAGCAAGAGATGCAAACAGGATCAGCCTCAGATGTTCAAGCATGTGCTTGCTGGAATTAATATTTAAATACTGACAAAGTACTCCGTAAGTTGCTTCTGCACAAAAGGTCATATGAACCCCAAACAGATAAGCACAGAGCTTATCTGTGTAATTATGTCTGCACATCAGCTCAGGATATTGAGCTCCCAGGCCTGCACTGAACCTCCACTCTTTTAAATATTTTTAATTGCTACATTCCAAAGTGATAAAGCATTAACTCTCCTTTCTACGGAGCCTGAAAATTACAATGCACCTGTAAACAGGCTGCACCACAAAGCTTCTGCTGCACCACAAATTGCCAGTTGTGTTTCTTCAGCTTCACCCCAAACATCACACAAACAAACTCTAATTCCAGTTAACTAAATGCAAATGAATCACACAGAGAGTTTTTTCCAAGAACAAACACATTAGCACGAGCCTGAATAAAGCTTCCTGGAACCAAACTAGCTCCAAGGAACAGCCCCAGCCAGGCAGGAATGACATTGGAATATTACAGTGCTGCGGGTGCTTGAGGATGCCATGGCAAAGTCACCTCAGGCTGCTCCAGGGAGGGGGGACAGCACACAACTGCTCCAGCCAGCAGCAGCAACACTGGAAAAATTCTGCAGGTGGGTCGGGGCACTGGCACCAGCCTGGCTGACAAACTGGTCTGTGTCCTTGCACAGGGCAGGGGCAGGACACAACACCACAGAGCCTTGTTGGTGTACAAACTCCCGTGTGCCCCCAGCAGCAGCAGCAGGTTCTTCTGTACATGATCTTGAACCTTTACAGGGTTACAGTTAGGTTATCAAACACCTGGTTTTCAGCTCACCCCTTCCCTTACTAACGTGCATTTGACAGCACACAGCTACAAATCACTGCTAACATTTATGCTGCTGCACAGCCAACAACAAGGTGCTGCTGATGAATTAGCAAACTCAAGCAGCATCCTTCATTCCTGTGACAAAAGGGGTCAGCCCAGAGCAGGAGGTGGGACCTGCTCTCCCTGCTGCTGACAGGGCAGAAGCAGATGTTTAATGGTGCACTGGGGCACCCCACAAAGCTCCACTCCTTTCCCAGAGGAAAACTCATCCACTTAACAGAGCTGGGCAGCAGCCACAGGGAAAGAAGTGTTGACACAACCTTGAACAAGCCCAGCTGTCACTAACTCCACAGCTTGTTCAGATATTCATTTAATAATCACAGCTCATTACACCAGGGCAAGCGCTCAGGTGTCCCTTTGTTCCTTGCACAATGGCTTCCGCTAATTATATGGCAGGTTTGGTTTCTCTTAATTAAACAAAACCCAGCACCACTTTTCCCAGAGGAGAAAGGATTGGTAGGAGTTTTCACATGGTTTTGTATCTGCCCATCCCCTTCACCTCCTGCAGGTGAGCCCCATCCCCTCCTCCCTCTGCAGGTGAGCCCAAATCACCTCCTGCAGGTGAGCCCAAATCACCTCCTCCCGCTGCAGGTGAGCCCCCATCACCTCCTCCCACTGCAGGTGAGCCCCCATCACCTCCTCCCACTGCAGGTGAGCCCCATCACCTCTGCAGGTGAGCCCCCATCACCTCTGCAGGTGCCCCCTGAGCCATGGGATCCCACCCTGGGCTGCAGCTCCAGCCCTGCTCAGAGCACCACCAGGAACCCCCTGGTGGTTTCCCAGTAACTCCAGATGTCCCTTCCCTGAATTCCAGGCTCATCACCAGGGACAGCCAGGTTTTACCCAGCTGAGACTGAGCAGAGCCCTCCCCAGCTGCTCCCTGCCATAAATAAACAGATGCCTTTTGCCCTGCAGAGGCCACAGTCAGAACTCAGCTCTGAAGGTCCTTTTGCAAAGGTGTGACAAGAGAGAAGAGGTTTGTTCTGCAGAACAACAAACCAACCCTTCCCCAGCTGGCTTCTCTAGAGGGACCAGCCTGTGAGCATCTCATGGGTACAGACACAATCCCCAACTCTGCTGAAGAACACGTTTCCTTACCACAACACAGGTCCCAAACACACATTTGTGGTGTCAGGGTGAATTCTGGATGTCAGAGGCACGGGCAGTGGGAGCTGCTGCAGTCCCAGTGGGATTGAGTACGTTAATTAAGGTCTTTGCTGTAAATGCTGGTGGATGAGGCAGCTCCTCTGACCTGCATGCCCCACGGGAGCCCACAGCCAACTTTCCAGCCTGCCCTCCTGCTAATGACAGGCATTTGTCTCGCTGTGCAGAGCACTGAGCAGGCTGCTCAGATGATTTTCCAGCCCCCATCAGCCAGCTGGAGCTGGCAAAACCAGGTAACTCCACTTCAGGTTCTGGATGACGGTGGAATCAGTAACAACTAACATGGTTTTTACACTCTGCTGCTTTTCGTGGCTCCCTCCATCACAAATCAAATTTTCACCTGGAGGAAAACTTCCACAAGCAGGCTGCATTCAGTTTCTCTCCACCCCAAGGAAACAGTGCTGGGTGGGGAGAGGAGGGATGAGGTTTCCCAAACAGGCAGCTCTTGTGCGCTCCTTTCAGGCAGGACCTCTGAAGCTGCCGCTGGCAGGGATCCCTCCCACGTCCCCTCCTTCCCAGCAGAACAGAGACCGGCTTCATCCCACCAGCTCCCCACCGGGATGCCTCTGTCCCCCACAGAGAAGATTAAAAGTTGCTATTTGACGAGATGGTGGAGTGATCACACAACCAAACCATGTAATAAACAGGGGAAGAAAGTTTGCTATGGACAAAAATCCCTCTTTTCACAGGATCCTGCTGAAAGCAATTTCCCTTCATGTATTTTAGAGTAACTTCAGCTCTCAAAGGTATCAAGACTGCTCAAACCTCCTCTGAAGAGAAGTTTTATTGGAAGTGAAAAATCTCCGTGTCTATTCAAAACCAAACACAGGTGCTGCCAGTCTTTGTTTGAATGTAATTACCGGGCTAATTTGAGAATAACAAACAGCTCTAAAGTACAGGACAGCTAATGAACAGAGAGCAGCCAGTGCCAGCCCACGCATGAGAAATCCTCATAGCAGCCTCGTGAATCACTGCTGAGCCCCGTGGATGCTGGGGCACGGGAGCTGTCATCAGCTCCAGCTCCTCCCAGGGGCTCCGACTGCCAGGAACCTCTCCAGAGCAGGATTCAGAGACAGCCAGTATCTCAAGGAGGGCTGATAAAGCCAGTGTCTCACATGCACCTCCCCGTCCCGCTATGTCTCGCAGCCAGCGGCGAGCTCGGCAGAGCACAGGGATAGCTCAGGATGGATTCCCGGGGAAGCACTCACTGCACAGGCACGATTAAAGATGATTTACCGCGCCAACAGTTTCCAAGCGCGGCTTTCTCCAGTTACAAAGACCTCCTCCCCCGACAGGAGTCATCCGCAGGGATGAATGAAGTGAAAATAAAGACCGAGAAAGGCAGTCAAAGCCAGCTAAAGCCAGCCTAAGTTTTGGCTAGGAGGGCACAGAGAAGAGCACCATCACCAAGGTGCATGTGCAGGGGCTCTGCGTGCCCAGCCGCGCATTCCAGGGGGATGACGGGCACCCACAGCCGCGCGGGGCCAGCTTCCAGCCCGTGCAGGAGCAGCTCCTCCGTTCCGCCGCACCGAGTCCCCGCACGGGACCGGCCCTGCCGTGCCCGCACACGGACCGAGCGAGCCCCGGGGCGGCCGCCGCCCGCGCTCCGCACCGGCTCCCCACGTTTTTGGGTAAAAAAGGCGTTAATTTGTGCCGGAGCCAGGAAGCAGCCAGGGCACAGGGAACCTGTCGGGTCGCGGCCGGAGCGAGGGGCCAGGGGCGGCTCGGGGAGCGCTCAGCCCCGCTCCTCCAGCGCAGCGGAGCGCCCCGAGCTCGGAGCCGCCCCGCGGGCCCGCCTTGCCCCGCGTTACCGCGGCTCCCCTGGCCCTCCGCGCCCCGGGGAGCCGCAATCCTCCGCGCTCTGCTCCCCTCCGCGCCCCTCCGTGCTCCGCGCTCTGCCCCTCCGTGCTCCGCGCTCCTCCGCGCGCTGCTCCCCTCCGCGCTCTGCTCCCCTCCGCGCCCCTCCGTGCTCCGCGCTCTGCTCCTCTCCGCGCTCTGCCCCTCCGCGCGCTGCTCCCCTCCGCGCTCCGCTCCCCTCCACGCTCCGCGCTCTGCCCCTCCGCGCTCCGCTCCCCTCCACGCTCCGCGCTTTGCCCCTCCGCGCTCCGCTCCCCTCCGCGCTCCACGCTCTGCCCCTCCGCGCTCCGCTCCTCCGCGCTCCGCGCCCTGCCCGTCCAAACGCCGGGACCGCCGCGCCCTGCCCTAGCCCAGCAAACGGGACCTCGCCGTGCTCTGCCGTGCCCCGGCACCCACCGCGCTGCCCGCGATGACCGCCTCGTGCTTCTTCAGCCGGGACTTGAGGCTCTTCATGGCGCGGCCGCGGCCGGGGGGCGCGCACCGCACCGGCCCCGCCGCGCTCGTCTTTGCTGTAAA
>NW_024369929.1:17439694-17469366 GCF_014805655.1 Passer montanus
GGCAGGGGGCGCGCGGCGGGCGGGGCAGGCGGGCGGGGCGGCGCTCTGGCCCGGGGCGGCCCCTCAGGGCACCACCGAGAGGGCGCGGCTGGGGCACCGGATAACCACCGGGAAAAGCTCCGGGAAAAGCACCGGGAAAAGCTCCGGGACAGGTGTACCTGGTGCCGGGGCACTCCCGGAGTACAGAGCTCCCTGCCGCTCACCTGCAGCGGGCGATCCGGGCCAGTGGCCGCCGTGCGAACTCGCTGTAATAAACACAATATGTGTGCACCGCGGAATGAAGAGGTCACGCAGAGAGGCCCGAGCTGGGCACAGGCACGGTTTAAACAACACAATTAACTGCAGCCTCGGCGTGGGCATGTCCGAGTTTGAGTTGGGCTCTGCTTGTCCCGGCTCTCGTTTACTGTCCCCTTCTCACCCCATTTTCCCCACAGCCCCATCGCACTGCACTGATGACAGAAGGTTTTAAAGCTTATCTAAGATTTATTTAATTATAGCCCATGGGTTGGGTTTAAGACCTTGCTTATTAGAGCTGGAATGGGGCTGTTTGATCAATGGATCTCTAATATAAGCAAGGCTGGAGGTAAATGTCAGTGCCTTTTAATCAGTCTGGCCAAGCCCTGTTCAAACACTTGGGTTGCTCCATAGGTGGCCTGTTCAGAAGGAAAGAAAACGGTGCTGTTAAATATGAACTCATTTTTGCCCAGCAGGGTGGCCGGGGAGCCCGGCAGAATGGAAACCTTCCCCTGGCACTCTGAGCCCTCGTCCTGCACGGATTAATCCAGATTTGGGCTCTCCGAGACGCACTGTGTATGCCCCAAACGCCGCTTAAAGTTTGTGGTGTTTTTCTCCCTGCAGAGCCATGTTTCAGGCAGGATCTGTCACCAACTCCAGCATGTCCTGGAGCAGCAGCCCCAGCTCTGGACACCTCTCACCAAAAGTTTGCCAGAAGTTTCAGCTTTACAAAAATATTGTTGCATTCTCAGGACCCAGCTAACACCAGCAGCTTTCCCTTTTCCCACCAAATCTGTGCTGCTTAAAGGAAGCTCCTTCTGAGTCATTCCACTACGAGGGAAAGCAGAATCTTAAAAATAACTCCTTGCTCTCGAGTCAGTGCCGAGAAGCCGCACGGAGCAGTTCCAAGTGCTCGGCCAGTTCCAGCGCCGATCCCTGTCCCCTGATAACCACACACATCCACACACTGCCCCAGGCAGAGGAGCCACGGCTCTGCCGAGGGCTCAGCACTGAGAGTGTGGCACTGAGAGGGTGACACTGAGAGCGTGGCACCAGCCTTGGGCTCAGCAGTGCTGCACTGAGAGGGTGGCACTGAGAGGAAGGCACTCGGGGGGTGGCACTGAGAGGGTGGCACTGAGAGCATGACACTGAGAAGATGACACTGATAGGGTGGCACTGAGAGGGTGGCACTCAGAGGATGGCACTGAGAGGATGGCACTGAGAGGATGGCACTGATAGGGTGACACTGAGAGGATGGCACTCAGAGGATGGCACTGAGAGCATGACACTGAGAAGATGACACTGATAGGGTGGCACTGAGAGGGTGGCACTGAAAGGATGGCACTGAGAGGATGGCACTGAGAAGATGGCACTCAGAGGGTGGCACTCAGAGGGTGGCGCTCAGAGGATGGCACCCAGCCTTGGGGGTGGCACTGAAAGGATGGCACTGAGAGGATGGCACTGATAGGGTGACACTGAGAGGATGGCACTCAGAGGATGGCACTGAGAGCATGACACTGAGAAGATGACACTGATAGGGTGGCACTGAGAGGGTGGCACTGAAAGGATGGCACTGAGAGGATGGCACTGAGAAGATGGCACTCAGAAGGTGGCACTCAGAGGGTGGCACTCAGAGGGTGGCACTGAGAAGATGGCACTCAGAGGATGGCACTCAGAGGGTGGCACCCAGCCTTGTGGTGCAGCTGAGTCCCCTGCAGCCCGTCCCAGGGAAGCGTGTCCCGGGCACAGCGCGGTTCTCGCTGCCCAGCTGTGTGCAGGGTAGAGCCTCCAGCCGGAGCAGCTGGAGCAGAACCTTGCCGTTGTTGTTCCCCTGCTGGCAAGCAGGAAGCTCCCTATCTGAGCGCCATCTCCCAGGCCGATGTGTCAGCGCCACAACAAGGCGTTTCACGTTGGGTTTCTGGAGCCTGACCTGTCGGTGTGAGTGGCAGCCCCGGGAGCCCTGCTAAGCAACCTCACCTCGCAGTCCCCAGGCCAGGCCGGGCTGTTCCAGTGCAGTCCGGGCAGATTCCACGTCTGGCCCTTCCCTGACCACACTGCCAGGACTATTCCCTCATTCTGGACACTTCTGCAGGCTTTTTCTCCAGACTTCTCACTTTGCTCTTCAAATTAATTCAGGCTGTTGCCGTTAATATTCTTGGCATGTAGTTCCCACTACATCACCCCTCTGCACTGCCCATCCCCTCTAGAAGATTAGCTAGATGATTTATCGTGGAATTATAAAATTCTGGAGTGCTTTGGGTTGGAAGGGACCTTAAAGGCCGTCCAGTTCCAGCCCCTGCCAGGGGCAGGGACAGCTTCCACAGACCAGGTTGCTCCAAGCCTCTTTTTTGTTTCTGGTCCATGATTTTGTCTCGCTCTTGCCATCACTCCATTCCTGGTTCTTGGCTCCTGTCCCTCGTTGTCTGGCCAGACGTTCTCCCAGCAATCCTGGAAGTGAGACGAGCTGGGACAAGCCAGCCTGCTGTGGTTTGTGTTCCCAGTGCGTGGGCACCAAGGGCAGAGCACAACCTGAGGCTGGTGAGATAAGGTCACTTCATGCTTTCGAAACAGAAATCTGCAGCTCCTGCTGGGGATCCATTCCCCGCTCTCCCCAGCTCCATGACTGCTCTGTCTGTGATTTTACCCTTCAGAGCACAGGTTTCCTTGGAGCAGAGGCTGACACTGCACATCTCTGTGCACTGACTCAGGGCCTGGTGGATGCTGTGCCTCAGCAGTTCCGTGAGCAGAGCGGGACTGGCGTCTGAGCTCAGCCAGCAGCTTATGCAGCTCCCAAACCATCACCCTGTGTCTGCTCAAAGCTCATCTTTGTGACAACCTTCGCTTACAGCAGCACAACAAAGGGGAGATTTATCCCGACAATGCTTGCCTGATAAGTGCCGAGTTAATGGCACACGAAATGTGCTGGCTGGTCCTCTGCAGGCCCGGGATCTAATTAATCTCTGGCAAGTCCCCCTGAAATAGAAGCGGTGCTGGCCTGCACATGTAGCAGTTGAGACCAACTAATTGGAGCCAAACTGTACAGCGAGGCAGGAGGAAGGAATTGCTGCAGCACGGTGGGATTTCCAGAGTTACAGTGCCAGAGCCTGTGTTTCTGCTCCAGTGGAAGAGCATTTGTGCCATTCTCTTACCCCAGTCAGATCTCAGAGAGCTTTTGAATCAGGCACAAAATCACAGAGCTAGGTGGTCACACACTCCACAAAATAAAGTGGTACCGACTGTCTGAGTGGGTGAGGCCCATATCCACAGGGATGTGGCTCCAGGACTCCACCTGTGCTCAGTGACCCCGTCCTGCAGCCACACAGGAGCTGGGCAGCCCCTCTGCACAAGCCGTGGCCACATCTGTCCCCAAAAAGAGGCTCAGCGAGCTCTGGTCCTCAGCAGTTTCGTACGACAGAGAAGCAGATCAGTGTGAACATATTCCACTCCTCCGGGGGGTTCATTTATCAATCCATTTGTAACAGGACATAAAAATCAAACCCCAGCACGGCTGAAAGGGAAACACGCTTCTGGCTTTCTATTTCCACCTGGGTCATTAAATTACCCAGCCAGCTCCTGCATCACTTGCTGCCTTAATCATGCGGATAAATTAATCCCATGCCAGGCACACGCAGAGAGGAGAATATAATTTTATCTCCCTTTGCTCTTGAGCCTGGGAAGAGTCCCAGTCTCCACTGCAAGGATAGAGCGGGGCCATGGGGTGTCTGCCACCCCACTGGGTGCAGTGTCCCCAGCAGGACACACATTTCTGTTCAGTGTCTCTCGGAGGTCCCAGGGTCACACCAGGGACATCCCTGCAGCAGCAGTGACCACATGGGCAGGAGCACACACACGGTCACTGCCAGGCCCTGGAGCCTGGCTGACTCCCACCTTGCCCAGGGCAGCTCCTGCCCATCCCCAGCTGTGCACAAACCTGCACTGCTGGATGGGGAGGGGACACAGCCCCAGGGACATCCAGACAAGCGGTGGGAAGGTTTAACAACACATAGCCAAAGCAAACCAGTGTCCCAGCTCCAGAGAATCGTGGAACTAAAGAATTGTTCAGGCTGGAAAAGACCTCTAAGTTCATCAAGTCTGGCTGCCAACCATGCAACACCACCATGCTCAGCACTAAACCTCGTCCTTGAAAGTCATATCCAAATGTTTCTTTGAACACTTCCAGGAATGATGACTTCACCACTTCCCTGGGCAGCCTCTTCCAAAGCTTGATAACCCTTTCAGTGAAGAAATTTTTCTTAATACCCAACCTAAACCTCTGGTGGCACAACCTGAGGCTGTTTGCTCTGATCCTGTGGGTTGTTCCCTGGGAGAAGAGCCCGACGCCATATCACTACAGCCTCCTTTCTTCTTACTCCTTTCACCCCCATCTTGTCCTGGCTTCCCAGAAAGGGAGGAGGAAGGGAACATGTTTAGACAGCAACCTGCACTCAGCAGTGTTTGCACACTGAGCCCTGAGCCCGCCTGGCCTGAGGCCGAGCTGGGGAAAAACAAAGCGTGTGCCAACCTCTCGGGGGTGTGAGAGCGAGTGCCCGGTGCCAGCTTGGCTGCTGGCCCTCGCTGCTGGCTGCTGCAGAGCAGTGCCCGACAGGCACAGGGAACGCAGCCGTGCCCAGAGCCAGCGTGTGCAGGAACCGTGCCTGGCAGGAGCTCCTGCAGGGCTGCGGGGTGCAGCCAGCAGGGCAGCGCTGGCAACGGGGACAGCTGGGAAAGGCTGTCCCAGGCTGTACGTCAGGGCACAAGTGGGTGCAGAAACCAGGGCTGCTGCCTGCTGCCCAGAGAGCCAGCAGAACAGACTGTCCTGCGATTCATTGCGGATTATAGCACATCCCAAAAGAAGAAAACGCCCCAAAGGAAGGGAATCTGGTTTGGCAGCAGAAGAGGGTAAAGTTCAGGTTATGGATGAGGACTGAAAACAGCTCCTCTGTTATTCCCCACTCACACGTGCTTTATGGGGAGTGGTGAATTTCATTTTCTGGCCTGCAGTAAACTGTTGTTCCAGATGCCAGGAGAAAGTTTTGGAATGTCACTGGAGAAGGTGTACAGTGAAGGCATCTTTTCTTGGGGCTCCAAGCCTTGCTGAGCACCTCAGCTGCTGAGAGAAAGCAAATTCACTCTCAGAGAAGTGGAATCATTATGCTGAGAGAGACAGCCAGCAGGCCTGTGCTCACTGTGGTGGCAGTATCTGTGTGATAAATTGTGTTAATTAAGCAGCACATTCCAGCAAGAGTAAGGAAGCCGAGTTCCCAAGTGATCCCAGGGCAGCATGTCCCACACAGACTGAACTATGTCATGGTGCTCTGGTCACACCCAAGGGTGGGAAGTAGAATTAGAAACAGAAGTGGGTGCAAGGGACATAGCAAAAGCATCTCAGGTTCCCATCAGGACATTGCTGCCAATAGTTCTGGTTCCCCTCACCTCAAACAGAAGCAGGCTTTGCTGCTGCCTTGGTTTATCAGCATGAGCAGGCAAGCTTTCCATGGGATTATGCAACTCCTGCAACACGGAGGCAAGAGGGACCTGGGACCAGGGCTCCTGGGGCTGCACCGGGACAGAGCAATGGCAGGAGAAACTCTGATCTCCCCTGGACTGGTTTGATCCTGGAGATAAAGCCTTAGCATGGACTATGGTAAATGGGAGGACAGACTAACAGCAGGGATAAGGAGAAGTGATAAGGAGCCAAAGGAATGTAAAGATCAAAAGGAATTTAACCAGAGCTGAATGCCTTCCTGCACAGAGCAGTCTGGCCAGGGAGTGACCATGCTGCAGTTTAACTGTTTCATTTGCAGCAAAAGAGAGAGAAAAACGGGACTCTGTGGCAACAGTGTGCAAATCCACCAGAGCACAGGCACAGCTGCAGACAGGTCTTCAGGGAGACAATGCTCTGTCTGCAGGGAGCCAGCCCAGCTCAGGGAAAGACATCTCAAAGAGCTGCTGTCATCAGCACATCTCCCTCCATCCTCACGGGTGGGCTGGCCGGCTGCGCTGCAAACCAGAGCTCCCAGGCAACCACGGCGCACTTTCCAAAGCTTCAGAGCCACCAGCAAAGGCAAAGCTCTTCCTAAGCTTCTTATCCTTCTCTGTGTGTGATGTCTGGGCTTGGACCATCAGCAGCTCGGAGCCCTGTTTAAGCTCCAATGGATCAACAGTGAAACTGGAGCCTTGTGACCTTCGGTAGCTCCCTCACCCTCTGTCTCTTCTTGGGAACTCCTGTCAACACCGGAGAGATCCTGGATTCATTTTTAGGGGGATGAGGAGCAAAGCAAGCAGCGTCCCAGGTTAGCAACCATCCAGGCATGCAGGATTTGCAGTGTAATAATAGCAACCCCAGTGTCTCCCACAGTAATCCCAACCAGCAGCGTCTCCTGAAGCCGGAGAAACCCCACACAGCTCCCCGAGCCCCACAAATTAGCTCCATTATCTTGGCCGTGCCTTCCCTGCTCTCCGTCTGCTCTGAGCTGTGGGAAACCAGCGGGGTTTGAGCTCCTGCCTGCTCGGAGGGAGCAGCTGAACCTGCAGCAGCCAAACCAGCCTGGGCTCACAGAACAGAGAGAGGCTGGGGCATGAACAACCCCAGGGTGGCACAGGAGAGCAGGGTGACCTGAGGCTGGCACACGACTGTCACTCACACCAGTTACTGCACCCCCGAGTTTATGGTACTCAAAATAAATCCTGTGTCTGCTGGTACTGCTCTCTCTTGGATGCTGGCCGATGGCAAACGGGGGCTGAATTTCCTGTGAATGGGATTCATTCTGGAAAGGAGCTCTGGCTCCTGCTAGGCAGCAATCTGTGCACAAATCCGGGAGCTGATCTCTCTGTGGAGCAGAGGCCTCAGCCCTTGGAGCAGTCCTGGAAGAAAGGGCAGGCACACTGTGTCCTAATTCCACCGGCACCCCACAGCTTGCTGGACAAAGCGCGAGGCTGCCCGAAATACCTGCTGGATGGGTTCGGCAGCTGGGAAACCTGAGCCGGCTCCCTGCCGAGCTGCGCTGCTATTCAAGGATGGCTTTTCTCAAAGCCTTGTCATTTCAAGAGGGGGAAAAAATACCCAAACAGCCTGGGAACCTGTCCGGGAGTGCTGTGCCGTGCCCTTTTGGTGTGGTGAGAGCCCAGAGCAGACACCAGACACTGTCCCGGCATCAGCCCCTCCAGCACGCCAGGATGGTTCCTGCAGCGGGGCATCCCACCTGGGAATGCTTCCCTGGCTGGGCATCCCACCTGGGAATGCTTGAAAATTACTCCTGTCCTGCTAGCGGGGCATCCCACCTGGGAATGCTTCCCTGGCTGGGAATGCTTCCCTGGCTGGGCATCCCACCTGGGAATGCTTCCCTGGCTGGGAATGCTTCCCTGGCTGTGGGGGCAATGCCTGCTCCTCAGTTCAGAGCTTCTTTTAGCTGGTGAGACTCGGCCCTGCTAAGCAGTGTCAGGGCCCATCGCTCTTGGATTCTGTTGTTTGAACACACTTGCCTGCTCAGTGTCTCAAGTGCAGTCAGCAATCTGCAAACTCCATGGAGAAAATGACTTCTGTCCTGCTGCAGGGCAGCTTCCACACTCAAATTCCACCTCACATCCAGCCTGGGATGCACTCCAGAGTGGCCTCTGTCACAAGAGCCTCTCGAACAATCAGCTGTACGCAGAGATCACAGCATGTGTGACTGCACAGCTCTGCTCCCTGTCCATCCCCTGCAGGGCCCGGCAGCCCTCCAGGAGTGTGCAAGTGGGGGGAGAGGCACAGCCAAATCCAAAGCCTTTCCAGTTCTGCAGGACTGGGGTGAACTCTGCCCTAGGGGTTTCCCCTGTGTCAGACTCCACAGCTCCACGTCCTCCCGCATTTCCAGCTCGAATGAGAACACAGGATCACAGAATCCCAGACTGGTTTGGGTTGGAAAGGACCTCAAAGCTGTGTGAAGTCATTCCCCTTTGTCCTGTACCTCCAGGCCCTTGTTGAAAGTCCCTTTCCAGGTCTCTTGGAGCCCCTTTAGGCACTGGAAGGGGATCTAAAATCTTCCTAGATCCTTCTCTACTCCAGGCTGAACCCCCCCAGCTCTCACAGCCTGGTTCCTTAGGAGAAGAACTGGAGGAACCTGGGTTACTTCAGAAATATTAACCCTGTAAACTTGGTAAAAAAGGGCCAGGACGAAGCAAGCAGGGAAAAGTACCGAAACCAGGGAGTGAACAGTCAAATACAAGATGTTAAAAACCCAAAGCTCAGGAGATCATGTCCAGGCATGAAAAACCAGAACCCCAAGAAATGTCCTTTCAGAGTGCCCTCAGCTGCCCAGCCTGGCCGTGTCCCCTGCAGCCCCCTCGGTCACCTCCTCTCTGTGACACTGTCCCTGGCAGTGCAGTGCCAGGAGCAGCCTGGGCAGGGATGTTTGTGCTCACACTGAGGAGCTGCTGCTGTGCTGTGTCCTCAGTGGAGCGTTCCAGGCTGCTGCACACTCCACGTGCTGGGTCCAGCTGCTCTGCACCTGGACGTTCTGGTGTTTGCACCAAGGAGGGAAAGAAAATAACTTGTATTTTAAATAACAGCTTGAATCCTGGAGCACGAGACCCAAACTTTGGGGAGGACAGCCTGTTGCCAAGCCACCTCAATCCCAGCCTTTTCCTTCTCTTTGTTTAGCATTCCTCTAATGGAATTTGGGCTGCAGCTAATGCTGATTAACATTTCCATGTTAGTTATTTCACATAATCTCTTCTCCAGCTGTGGCAGAGCCTAGAAATGCACCATTTATCCATGTCCAGCCTCTGCTTCCCAATCTCTTCCCAGCCAAACCACTGGGACTTCAAGGCTCCTCTGTTTACTGCCCCTACCATGGATCAGTTCCTAAATGCAGGAATGGTGTCCTTTCCCTCTAAAGCTCCACGTGGATAACAGATTGTGGTTGCAGGCTGACCCTGAGGTGGGAACAGGGCTCCTGGGAGGCAGCAGCACACACATGGCTGAGCCAGACCTTTCCCTGGTGGGGCACTGGTAACTGCCAGCCCAGAATAATCTGGCTAATTTTACACCTGCACTCATTCTTCCCTGCGGGATTCAGTGCCAGAGACCAATGCCTAAAATTAGGGCAGGTTACAGACACGATCCTTAACGTGTTAAAAGTAGAAACATGCCAGTGGATGCAGGGCTCTCATCCCACTGCTCCCAGCTCGGGCCACGGGGACATACCAGACACCACTCAGGGCACCTCCCAGCTTTGGTTCCAGCTCTGCTGGGGACAGCCCCCGCTGCGAGGGGCTGGGGTGGCACACAAGGTGCCCACTCTGCAGGTCACCCACCGGTGTCACAGCCAGCCGTGCCAGGCAGACCTGCCTGCTCCCAGCTGCAGCCAGCCCGGCACTCCTGCAGCCTCCAGCACTGCCCCGGGCTCGGGGATGCAGAGTGAGCATGGAGCAGAGGTGACAGGTGACAAGCCAGCCACTGCCAGCTCTCTGTCCTGCTGCACCTTCTCCTTCCAGCACAGCCTGCTCCACCAACCCTCACCTCTGTCTGCCCCGGTTTTCCTGCTCCTGGAGTACTGATCCCATCTCCTCAGAGGTCAGAGGACTGGCTGAGGCACCAGTTTGGGATTATTCCGGCATAACTGTTTTTCCCCTCATTAAAAAAAAATCCCTTTTGGTGACACACCAGTTGTTAATCAAAATTAATTTTTCTCTGTGATTAATTCTCCATGGGTGAAAAAAAAAATATCATGGATATGTGTGACTGCATTTGTTTGCAAGATATAATCAGAGCCTGCTGTGATGTTGACTTTATGGAGGGACCAGCGTTTTCTTTGCCCAGACCTGCGGGCAGGTGAGGCAGCAGCTGCCGCACAGGTTCAGCTGGGGCAGCGACACTCCAGAGCAATTCACGGGGAACAGCTTCTGCTGGGAAACTGCGAGAGACAAAGGATCACGAGGAGCTCCTCCCCGGCCGCTCCCAAGCTCTAATTGCTGAGCCGCTGGACCACGAAGCACGCAAGGATGGCCCGGGCCAGTAATTATCCCTCCTCCTCCTCCTCGGAGCATCACCTCCACCTGCGGCCGCAGCCTCGGGGGTGTCGGGGTCAGGGCTCCCCGCACAGGTCTGGGCGTGGTGCCGATACCTGCCCTGGGCTGGGCTGGCAGCAGGAGCTCGGCCAGCCCTGCATTCCTCGCTCCCGGCATCACCCATGCGCTGAGCAACCCAGGGAGGAACAGGGAAAATCGGCACGGCCCAGTCACTGCAGCAAGCTCCCCTGCTCTGTACCACTGTCCCTCGGATGGCAGCGGGCACTGCAACCTGCCCTGCTGCTGTACGGAGCCGCAGGTCCTGGGAAGGGAAGGGCCAACCTGTCCCTCAAGCACGGAGCATCCTCTCAGTCCAGGGAGGCACAGGGACCGGGCATCCTCTCAGTCCAGGGAGGCACAGGGACCGGGCATCCTCTCAGTCCAGGGAGGCACAGGGACCGGGCATCCTGTCGGGCCAGGGAGGCACAGGGACCGGGGCATCCTCTCAGTCCAGGGAGGCACAGGGACCGGGCATCCTGTCGGGCCAGGGAGGCACAGGGACCGGGCATCCTGTCGGGCCAGGGAGGCACAGGGACCGGGGCATCCTCTCAGTCCAGGGAGGCACAGGGACCGGGCATCCTCTCAGTCCAGGGAGGGCACAGGGACCGGGGCATCCTCTCAGTCCAGGGAGGGCACAGGGACCGGGGCATCCTCTCAGTCCAGGGAGGGCACAGGGACCGGGGCATCCTCTCAGTCCAGGGAGGCACAGGGACCGGGGTATCCTCTCAGTCCAGGGAGGCACAGGGACCGGGCATCCTCTCGGGCCAGGGAGGGCACAGCTGTTCCGGTGCCAGCTCGGAGCCCCAGCCCTGATAACCCAGCACGGCTGTGGGACTCGCAGGGATGATGCTGATCGCGTTTCCATGGAGAGCTCCATGGAGATCAGGAGGGATGGAGAAGGGTGGGAGCTCCATGGGTGGAGCACTGGGGCCCTGGATAACGAATCCCTGTTGTTTCACACGGGAAGGGACGCCGGGTTTCCACTCCCCACCCAGCTCAGAAACAAAAGCAGCGCTTGCGGCAGCTCGGCAGGGAGGGCGGCCCGAGCCGGCTCCCACCCGCATGGCCCCTGGAAAAGCCACTGCCCTCGGTCCGCGGCTGTGCCCGCGGGCTGTCGGGGCCGGGAGCCGGGCAGCTGCTCGGCCCTGTCTCCGGGAAGGCTTCCCAGGTTCAGGGGTGCCCGTACCACACCGGGGAGTCACGGACCCGCGGCTGCTGTGTCACAGGTTTGTGTTTCCCAGCTCCATTAGCTGCCCTAACGAGCTAATGACACCCTGTCCAGCCCTGGCCTTTCCCTGATCACCGAGCTGCTACTGAGAGGCTGTTTCAGAGAATAAACTAATTAGCCAGCAGCCTTCACCGCTGCATTTAGCAAGCCCTCAGTGCCAATTACAGGTGAGAGCAGCGCTGAGCCAGAGCTGCTCCCTGGCCCTGCTGCCCTGGCTGCTCCTGCCGAGGACAGGGACTGGATCCCATGGGACTCCCACCCTCCACCACTCGTGTTCCAGTGGGTGCTGCCTGTCCAAGGCCTTCCAGACCCTCCAGCAGCCGGTGAAGCCATGGGAATGGAAACCTAACACTGCCACCCAGCAGCAGGGTCCTCAGGGGACACAGGGCTCCTGGCAGCCCCTGGCACGCCCTGCTCATGGCCCAGGGCAGCTGCAGAAAGCTGCTTTACTCCAGAGAAGCTGATTACAGCTCCCTGACACCCAGGAAGGCCACACAGGCAGCAGAACCCAGCTGGGGCTGGAGGCTCTGGTGCTGCCTTTGCTCTGGGGGGCATCAGCAGATCCTTGGGGTGACGGGCCAGGGGAGCATCCTCTGCAGTGCTCCCTGCATCTCTCCACCCTTCATCTCATTAATTCCAGTTAATAATTGACGGGAGGGAGTAGGGCAAAGCCTTGGCATAATCCTGGTGTGGCATTAGAGCATGGAAAGCCCGTGAGCACGTGCCTACTGCAGGTAACAGGGAGCCCCATGGAGCCTTAATGGGCTTTGGGACCCGTTAGCTCCTTATCCCCTGCAGTAAGCTCCTTGTCCCTTGCAGAGCTCCAGAACGCCCAGCAGCTCCGACAGCCCCGGCTCCTTCCCTCGGCCATGCCAGGGCCGAGCCCCCCCAGCACAGATCCCTGGGCAGGGCACAGCTCCCAGCACACCCAGAGGCACACAGACACAGCACATGCAGGACACAGCCAGGGGACACCGGGACACAGTGGCTGTGGGGACACTCACCTGTGCGGATGCCATGGCTGAGCTGGGGCAGTGCCACAGGGCTCGCTCTGCTCCCTCCTCTCCTCTCCTCTCCTCTCCTGGCTGTCCCGAGGCAGCAGGGCAGGGAGCAGCCCCGGGATGGAGCAGCGTTGGGATCGTTGGGATCGCTCTGCTCCCTCCTCTCCTCTCCTGTCACGGCTGTCCCGAGGCAGCAGGGCAGGGAGCAGCCCCGGGATGGAGCAGTGTTGGGATCACATCTGGCACAGGCGCTGCTGTGCTGGCCAGGCTCGAAAGGGCAGCAGGAAAACAGGGCGAGGAGGGACCCAGCCCTCACAGGAAACCACCCTCACATCGGGGCAAAGGAAGGAAAAAGGCAACACAGCGTGGGGCAGGATGCACAGCTGGAACACTGGGAACAGCACAGCTTGAACACTGGGAATGGCACAGCACTGCCCCACCCTACTGCCAGGGTCACCCCGACAGGGGCAGCTCCTCACTGCTCCCCACAACTCCTCAAATAATAATTTCCCATGTGTAAAAGCACTTTTTCCAGCAGGGAGCTTGGCCAGCTGAGCTCCCCCAGGCTCTGTCACATCGTGCTGTGCCAGGGACTACAGTTCCAAGAGCCTCCCTTCCTGGCCATGGGGCTAGGACTCCAGCAGTCCATCCTTGCAAAGATTTTGTTTCCTGCTCTACAAACTCTTCAGCTTCTCCAGGGGGTACAGCCCTGTCTGAGGAACAACAACCATGAGCACACCCAGCCTCCATGGGGGCCAAGGGCACCAACAAAGCCAAAGAGGGAAGACAACAACTCCTGCCTCAGCCTGCTCACCCTTTCCAGGAAGAGCTGGAAGGAGCAGAGACTCCCAGCTCAGAGGGGCAACACAGCACCAGGTGAACTCTCCCTGGGAACCCTGGTTTGCCAGCAGGAGCCCAGGGCCTTCCCACATAAAACAGAATGACCAGAAGATCCCAACAGGCCTCGGTACAAACCCTGCTCTGTGAGCACAAGCACTGACAGAAAAAGGTCGTTTTCACTCTTGGGGTGGTTGGCAAAGGATAAATCCATTGTTCAGACTGGAACATGATCCTGGCTCTGGGTAATGGCCTGGATAAAAAATAAGTGGCTAATTAACAACGCTGAGCTGAGCAGGCAGTGATTGGAACAGTGGAACAGCAGCAGGAGCCAGAGGAGCAGCCACCTTCCCACACGGCTCCAGCCCAGCCCGGAGCTGGGCAGGGACCCCACAGTGCCCCTGCCCTACTCCCTGCCTGCCCTGAACAGCATTCCGAGCAGGAACCCGCCTTGGAAGTGCCACAGCTGCTCCCAGCCCTGC
The DNA here is from genome assembly GCF_014805655.1 of Passer montanus. NCBI lineage: Eukaryota > Metazoa > Chordata > Aves > Passeriformes > Passeridae > Passer > Passer montanus. The sequence goes on from NW_024369929.1 coordinate 17,453,524, forward strand.
CTCAGTTTCCATGGCAACTTCCCCTCACCCCATTGCTCAATATCGTTCTTTTTCCATGGAACAGCAGATCCTGCTGCTTTTTCAAACAGCTCCTTATCCAACTGCACCCGGGGCTGTGCTCAGCACAGGAGGGCACCAGGGCAGGGTGGGACACGACCCTGTTGGGATCCTGTCCAGGGAATGTGCTCACACCTTCCCCCAGCCCATCCCAACCCCCAGCAGGGGCTGGGAGGGCACACCCATGCTGGGGACACGTGTGGGACCCTCGTGCCCCTCAGGAAAGGCTCAGTCCCACCCCAGCTGCAGCAGAGCAGTCCTGGGACAGGATGGGTCCCAGATCCCTGGCCACTGTGGCTTCCTGCAGTAACATCTGTGATTAAAACCTGGTATTTTGCCTGCAAAGAGCAGCTACTCAGAGCCAAGTCATGCAATGCCTTTAAGAGATCCAAACCCCTCATTCCCTTGCTCAGCCTGGCCAGGACACTCACACGGCAGCAACAGATGCAAACAGAGAAACCACATTTGAAATTAAAAAAGTTTATTTGCAGATCCGTAAAACAGCTCTGCGAAAGACCAACGTTTCCAAACACTACGAGATGAGAATGCATTTTCCTATCATTAGAATATAAAAAAAAGTCACAGTCCTTCAACTACCCCATGAAAAGCAGACATTTATGAACCAAACATTGAACTTTCAACACCAAGAAGTCACTGGGGTGAGTGAGACAGTCAATAGCACCGAGATAGGTGACAGGGCCCTCGTGGTCTGTCATGACTACGGAACAAAGCGGGTTAGTGAGGCCGAGCCTCTGGGGAGAGCAGCCCTACGAGCACTGAGTTCAGACAATGACACACCAGAACACATTCCTTTACATCCCAGCGATGCACACACCGAGCCAGAAACGCCACGGAGCTCCAGGGGCTCCGAGCTTCCCCTTGGGGACAAGAAATTCCACTGCAGAACAAGGAATCTTCCGGACTTAGGTGGCAGTTGCACTTCACACACACAACTTTAATCACTCTATGTTTACGGGAGCTGTGCAGGAGCTGTGTGATGGGGAGGTGAAGGACAGGATGCAGAAGTGGACAGTGGTGCAGGACCCCAGCCTTGCTCCATGGGATTACACTGCCTTCCGGTGGTACTCCGGAGGGGCCACCTCATAGTCACTGGCACTGAACAACGCGGAGGAATTCTTTGCTAAATACCTACAAAAACAACAAAACATTGCATTGCTTGTGCCCAAATCCTCGTTGTTCAGTGGAACTGTCAATGCCCAGACACACAACAGGGTTGAGAAGCACCAGTCAGTCCCACAGTAGCTGCTCCCATCAGCTCTGCCAAGCACTTACAGAGCTGACAGCTCAGCCCAAAAATCCATTCCAAAGGAGCTGCCAAGCACCTCTGGCTCCAGGTGAGCTCTGGCAGCTCAGGATTAACAGGATGAAGCTGTTGGTATTTGAGGTTCAGGCAGCTGCTGTACCAGAATCAGTTTGGTACTGCTCTACCCAAAGGAGCAGGGACAGAACAGACACCAGGAAGCTCTGTCTGCACAAACAGGGACCTCGAGGGCTGAGTGAAGGATGGCACAACAAGGATGGCCAAAGGTAAAAGCTGTATGCTATTAATTCTCATGGAATGGGTTCAGCATTTCTGCTCACTGGGGTCACAGTTCTGCCTCACAGCCAGAGCTCTTCAGCATTTACCTCAGACTGCCCCACAGACCAGGGCTATCCCAGGGCAGGTTTTCCCTGGCTACCAGGCTGATTCCTGTCAAGCCCTGCTGCAGAGCTGGCCTGGATTTACTGAGGCTTTTCTTTCAGCTTCCAATAGCTCCTAATCATAGAATCAAAGAATGATTTGGGTTGGAAGGGACCTTAAAGCTCACCTCATTTCACACTGAAGTGTTTTATTATTATCAGGATGTTTTCCTCCTGAACATCCCACGGCTACAGGGTACCATAGCACACTAAAGCCCCAGTGACAGTCTGTCCCAGAAATAACATTCCTAAAGTTCATCACTTTTTAAACATTTGCTCAATTGTTGTTGAGTAACTGTTGTGTAATTTAATAGCTTGCTGGAATTATCATCTGCTTTTTTTAGCAGCTATAAATAAATGTTGAAGCATTTATTTTGCAACAAGGAGCAGATGGAACAGGGTAGGAGTGCAGATTAACAGAACCAGAGAAGTGGAGTCTGAGAGGCTTCACTGCAGCCGTGGGGAAGATCCCACACACAGCCCCAGTTACACAACAATTCACTGAAAAGGGGCAGCCTCAGCTCCCCGACCTCTCTCTTTCTTGCTGGAAGACCTCACAAGTACTCACTTTAAGAAGTCATGCAAGTAGTTCAAGAGCAAAGCCAGACTCTTCTCATCCAGGGGCGTGTAGGCCAGCATGGCTCCGATCCGCACTGCCCAAAGGAAGGACACTTGTCACAAACACTGCTTCAAGGCACTGTGCAAGTCCACAGCCTTACAGCAGCACAGGAAAGCAGCCCAGGAATCTATTCCTTTAGATTCCACCCAAAATTCCACAATTTCACCCAAAACAACCAGATTTAAAGATTCATTTCCATCCCAAACTGCCCAATGGTTCTGAGCCTTTTGGGCACATGGACAGGGAATGAACCCACCCTTCAGAGCTGCCTGCCACAGCCTCGAGAGGGGGAAACTTGGATCCTTCCCAGAGCTCTTGCTCCCCCTGCCCAGGTGGCACTCACCAAAGAGCCTCAGGAGGTGTGGGGCCCCGTAGACCTGGGACATGGGAGCATCGGGGTGATCCGCCAGGATCTCGGCGTACTGGGGCCTCTCGAACTTGTAGAGCAGCTGGGTGCCCAGCATGACATTGAAATACTCCTTGATCCCAGCCACCACCTCGTTGACAGCGTATTCCCTGGGGACAGAGAGCTCTGCAAGGCCTGCTCCAAGGAACAGGGACTGCTCCAAGGTGAGGCTTGGCTTGGGGAGACCACCAAAACTGGGAGGGTCCTTCACAGGCGTTCACATCTTGCAAGGAAATTAGTCTGGAGACCTTAAAATCTACAGCCACAGGGAGGGATGCAATTCCAGACCCCCCTGGAAAGTGGGCTGTTCTGAACAGAGCCAGGATGTAGGCAAACCAAGAGCAGCAGTTTTCAGTCATCCTCTCCAGGAGATGGACTTGGAGCAGCCCATCTGAAGGCACAGGCAGCACTGGGGACATTCAGCTTTCTGTGCCACCCAAAGCTCATCCCAGCTCCTTTGTTGTTCAAAGGACAACCCTGAATTAATTACACTGAGAAGGTGGACAGTCCCCCAGCATTTCAGGCACCTGCTCCCTTCCTCCCAGGCCTCTCCTGCCAGATTCCTGCAGGCCTCCAACCTCACCCTGCCTGTACAGGACCTGGCAGTGACAGAGGAGCACAACCCTCACCCCGCCCTGCCAACAAATTTGGAACAGGCATCATCAGAGCAGGTTAAAACACCCTGACAAGTCAATAATCTGCTTCCTCTTGAATGGAAGAAAATTACTTCCCCTTTCTGTTGTCCCTTTCAAACAGGAAAGTCTCCTGCAGAGTAAACACACCTTGTTTTGCTCGGGGCTGATTGCTGGGGTATAATTGGCTTTGCCCATCTGAGTATTTACAAGTCCTCGTGCACCTCCCTGGCCCCTGGCTCTGTGAGGGAGCCCCAGGGCACTGAGCTCACCCCACACAGCTTCTCTGGGAAGCTTCTGTCAGCTTCCTTCAGGAAAAGGCTCAGGGCAAGCAGGGAAGCAGAAATCCTATCCAGAAAGCAGACGTGCAGTTTGGAATTACTCCCTCAGGATTTCTGAACACCACAATCACCTTGGGCTGGGAACAGGGCATTGGACATGGGGCTGGGTCAGGTTTCACAACCTTATTCCATTTGCCACAGAATCCAAGTCCAACAACAAGAGCCAAGGAGGTGTTTCAGGCTGGCAGTGAGCACTACTCACTTGTTATCAGTATTTCCTCGGGATTTTTTGTAGTTTGCATAATCCTCTAAAATGGAGTCCACGTTCTTCTTGGCAGGGAGGTAGAAGAGCTACAAATGCAAAACAGAATACAAGTTTGTCTCATTCTTGCAGACATTTATATCTGGAAGCTCAACTGAAACCTTTTCTCACCAGGACATTTCTAGGATGAAATCAGCAGGTTAAGATGATACAGGCTAGGAAAGGACTACTCCAAGAGTTTAGTTGGGCATTAAAAAAACCCCACCAAGCTGGGCAGCCTGGGATAGTGGAAGGTGTCCCCCAGAGCTGTTTTCACCTGTTTCTGCCTGGTGATCAAGTCCCAGTCATCCACCAGCCATGGCTTCAGCTCTTCAGGGATCTTCACCTTCACTTCAACTCTGTTCATAAACGTCTCCTCCTGAGAACAGCCAAGCCAGACTAATTACTCTGAGGTACTAATTGGGAGCACAGCACCCTTCTGTTTTCCACCCAAAGTCCCTGGGAGGGAATGGAAAATACTCACACTTTCCACAGTTGGATCCACCCGAGCCCTCTTCTTCCTGGGAGGCTGGGGAGTCTCACTGGTGCTGCTGCCCTCCCCAATGCCTGGAGCTGTGCACAGCACAGCAGCAGGAGAAAACAGCAGGCAACAGTTAGGGGAAGCATTTCAAAGAAAGACTCAGATTTTTCACCTTTGCACCTGTTGGGGTTTTTTTGGCTGTTGTTTTAAATATTCTGTTCTGGGAGTCCCCCCGTTTGTGCCAGTTTATACTGCTGCACTGGCACTTATCTGAGAGAGGTTTCTGCACCAGAACCACACCAGTCTGTCAGAATTTTGGGGGAGAATTTTTGGACCCAGCAGCTCAGCTCTGCAGCTGTGTCACATCTCCATCTCAGTAAGAAAACCTAAGTTTGGCTTAGGAAATTATTTCAGCAGATCAGCTTCGCTTTGCAATTGCAAGAGCTCAAAATCCTGACAGACTGAAACAATTACATTTTGTATCAACCAGAAAAGTGTCAATCTTCCTCTTCGTGAGCAGAGAGCCCCAGGAGGGACAGCACAAGGTGTCACTGAATGACTGGGGCAGGCTGAAGGTCTTATTTCAGCTACAAATCCTGCATAGAGAGACCCACTCAGACGTAAAATGAAACACACTTACTTTTCTGCTTGTTCTTTTTTGTTTTCCTGCAAGAAGAACACAAATTAGTGCACATGTCAAGGGAGTGATACTTAAGGAAGCCACAGCAGAAAGGCAGAAAATGGTCCAAGCACAGGGAGCAGATCCTCAGGGGCATGGGCAGTGTTTAGCTAAGGACACAGAGGGAACACAAGCTACAACTTGGCTTCAGAGCTGTGGTACCACAAGATTGTTCATGGAACAGGTTAGAATTCACCATTTCTGGGAAGTTTTGTCCTTCCCAAGTGCTCTTGGAGAACTACATGAGGTTTGTGGCTGCTTTATTTCGCACAGAATATGGCACAAGGAAACAGAAGTGCTGGGAATTCCCAGAAAAATCTCACTCAACTGAATTAACTTCCAGTAAAAGATTGGAAAAACCTCCAGCTTTACCAGTGCAGCAGCAGAGGGAAGATGCAGGAGCACTTTGTCTATTTACTACCCATTTTCAGCAAGTTTTAGCTGGAGCACCATGACTCATTCTCAGTTTGCTCCCTGCCAACAGCAGCCTGGATCCACTGCTCAAAAACTGGGCACTGGGTGGATAAAACTCTACCAGCCAACACTGATCCCTCAGAAATTCAGCACTCCCTCAGTGGCTCTTGTTTTCAGGCTCTGGACTGGGTTTGTCAGGGCCAGGAAACAGGCAGAGTTCTGAGGAAGGCCTGGAGATAGGGAAGGTAAAGGGTTTATTTAAAGGCAAAGCAGCTGATGTGAGGCTGGAACTGTGGGCAGGACAAAGCTCATCCCTCAGAGGGAGCATTTCCCAGGGTAAGGCACTAACAGTGGGCTGGTGCATTGAAGAGAAAGGCTTTTCTTCCAAACCCAAAAGGGAGGAACAGGGAGAGCTTCCCAGGATTAATTCACAAGATAAAAATCAGGTTAACCATTAGAACAGAAGCAGAGTTTTTTAAAACTCCATTTAGGTAATTTAAAACCAGATGTCATTCCCTAATTTGTTACTCAGTGCCCTATCTTCCCCCCAGAACACTTGGTTACTCTTTCTATTTTTCGAGCACCCATTAACTCTGACTGATTTTTAGGCCCATGAAATGTAAAATAAACTCTTGGAAGCTGGAATTCAGCACATTTAACAGAGTCAGAAGGTGTTGCATAGGCAGCCATAAAGCCTGCTTTAACTACACATTTTTTCTGCTACAGCTTCCAGTTATCAGAGGATGACTAATTATCTTAAACCCAAACCTGCATTTCATACATATTTCTATTTGATCACAGACTGCCTCACAGCTTTTGGAACCAGTGGCTGCAGTTTGCAGAACAGTTACCCTGAAGAGCCTCAAACCAAAGCACGGCACAAGGAGCAGGTCCTGAGCTCTCCCTCCCAACACCAGCACTGCTCCAAGGCCCCTGAAAACTCCTTGGTGCTGCGTTCTGGAGCTCCAGGCTGCAGGAATTAGCCTCCAGAAGGATCCAGGGCTGAACGTCTGGAGTCAGCTGGACACAGGGAGTGTCCTCCCACTGCACCCAAAGGTGCAGGGCAGAGGAGCTGCAAGGGGGCTTTCAACAGCCCCAAACAAGGCCCTGCTGCCAAAGCACCCCAGGAGAGCTGGGGGCACCCAGGGGAGAACCCAGGGGAGAGGAAAGTGGGCCCCAGGACAGCTGGAGGCACCCAGGGTCTGCCCAGAACCCAGAAGAGAACCCAGGGGAGCCAAGGGCTCCAAGGAACAGCTGAGCGAGAACCCAGGGCCTGTTCAGAACCCAGGGGAGACGGAGGGTGGGCCCCAGGAGAGCTGAGGGCTCCCAGGGCCTGTCTAGAACCCAGGGAGGAACCCAAGGGGAACCCAGGGCCTGCCCACAACCCAGGGGAGAGGAAAGGTGGGCCCCAGGACAGCTGAGGGCTCCTAAGACCTGCCCAGAACCCAGGGGAGAACCTGGAGGGAACACAGAGGGGAACCCAGGGCCTGCCCAGAACCCAGGAGAGCTGAGGGCTCCCAGGGCTTGCCCAGAACCCAACAACAAAACCAGGGAGGAACCCAGGGAAGACAGAGGGTGGGCCCCAGGAGAGCCGAGGGCTCCCAGGGCCTGTCTAGAACCCAGGGGAGAGGAAAGGCGGGCCCAAGGAGAGATGAAGGCTCCCAGGGCTTGCCCAAAACCCAACAAAACAACCAAGAAAGGGAAGAGCAGGGTGGGCCCCAGGAGAGCTGAGGGCTCCCAGGGCTTGCCCAGAACCCAACCACAAAACCAAGGAAGAACCCAGGGAAGAGGGAGGTGGCCCGGGGTGGCAGTCCTGGGCCAGGCCTCACTCACCGCGTGGAGATGGCCGGGGTCTCCAGGCAGCACACGGTGTGGGCTCCATCCCGCCGGAAAAACCTGGGGACAGGGCACACACAGCTCGTGGGCAGCCCCCACACAGGGGCACTGCCCTCCTGGGGACAGAGGTGGACAGCATTACCCTTTTAGGACAGTTGTGTGAGCAGTTTCTCCCCTCCCCACCAGCAGTACTTTGTGTGTCTGCAATGCTGGGATGTACAAGGGAGCAACCCCGAGGCTGGATTTTGGAAGTGTATTTTGGGAAGCATTACTCTGCAGTGCAATCAGCACACACTCACAGCTGAGTCAAGCTCACACCCACCATCAGCTCCCTCCCACCACTCACATGGGAGACACTCAGCTGGAACAGCCCTTGAAGCAGCCAAATCACTGCTGGTCATCATTCAGACCTCTTTTAATTAGATTCTAATGACACTCATTATCAGCTGCCTGCCGGGCTGGGCTGGGTTCTGTCTGACCCCACATGAGGACAGCAGTGAGTGATTGCTTCCTGGGCAGGCTGGCCCTGAGCTGGCAGGACTCAGCTGGAGCTCAGCCTGCAGCACCTGAGCACAGGGCAGCACCTAGCCAGGAGACCCAGGGGGATCCAGGGGGATCCAGGGGGACCCAGCAGATCCACTGGCCTCCTGCCCCCAGACCAGGAGCCAGCTACAGCCCCGGCCAGGCTTTGGCCAGTCCCAAAGTGAAACTGCTCCAGGATCCAGAGCAAACCCCAATTCCCAATATCTAAATATTACTTCCTTGGGATATTCCACACCTCCATAGGCAACATTTGCCTCCTTCAGCATGTAGCAAAATAAAAATAAAAGTAGTACCACACACATGGCTTTGTGTAAATCTACCATAGTCATCATATATAAGTATAGAAAGTATTTAGCAGTAAAGCCTTCCTGATGATTTGACAGTAATTTCCTTGCTCCCAGAAAACTTCTCAAACTTACAGTCTCAACTGCCCCTGAAACCAAATTCAGTGACTCCCAGAAAGTGCTGCACTGCCCAAAGCCATGACTCACATTCCGTACCAAACCTGGCCCTGAGTGAGCCCTGCAGCCTGAGGCTGCTGCCAAATCCACTTCTGAAGAACTGGTGGCATTTCAGCAGCTTCCTTACGACAGCCAGGATCACAAACGAAATTAGAAATTCAAAACATCCCATTAGTAAGGGCCACGTCCATCATTCAGTGAAACCCTGCCCAAACTGAAGATGACAGACGAGCAGAGCTGGACTGATTGTCTGAAAATCTACCATAAAATCTCTGCTGAAACACCAAAAGAATGGAGCAAAGGAAATCTGACAGTCACAGCTCAAATTAAGTTTTTTCTAGTAGATTCCTGAGCTTGCTTCTGGTCTCTTATGCAGACCCATTTTTAATTCTGTATTTATTGGTTTGGTTTTGTCAAAACCAGCCAAAGAAATGCTCTTTAAATGCTTTTGGACAACTGCACCATGGCAGAAGGCAAGGCATTGTGAGGATTTATTCCAAAGTGCTTGGAAGAACTGAGAAATTCTATAGAGAAACTGATTTTACTGAGATACACAAGACTTATGAGGAACCACCACTTTTTGAGTGTCAGGTCACCAACAATAGACTGCAAAAAATGCAGAGTGTCTGCTCAGCACCTCAATTCAACATTAACTGTGCACCATCTAAAAGGCATTTTAAATGAAATACTTCAACAAAGGCCTTTTTGGTGCCATTAAACTGCTTTTGCACAGGCCACAAGAAATGGAGTTGAGCTGCAGAGCCTTTAAAAGTAAAACTGATGAGCCAAAGTCTGGGAGGTGTTTTGGGCAGGGTTTGGGGGTGGGTTTTTTATTTTTAAATAAAAAGAATCTTACACTTCAACATTCTTCTGCTGCAGACCAGAAGTCTTCTTGCCTGGAGCAGCTCCTCTCATCTTCCCCTCTGCATATTGTTCCCTTTAAACACAACGTATTCAGAAATAAGATTCTGCTGGAAAAAGAAGCTTCTCTGGTTTTGGTTTGAAACTCAGCACCTTGCTCTGATAACTGTGGACTGAAGCTCTGCTGAACAAACATTCCCTGACAATCCCTCCTTCCCCACTACTCACTGGTTGGCCTTCTGGAGTTCTTTTTGTTTCTGCAGGTTGGTATCCACGTATTTGAGCACTCTGCTTTCTGGAACCCATTCATCCCAGCTGGAAAAACCCAGACAGAAATAAATCATCACTCAAAGCCATCCCATGATTGCCTTCTACACACAACAGTCAATTAAAAGCTTCACAGAATTTGGGACTAAACTCTGCTTTGTGTCAAGTCATGGACTGGCACAGCTCAAGGCCAAAGTTACCAAACGTTCCCCACAGACTGGAACTGGAATGATATCCAGGGAAGTGTAACCCTCTGGTATTTCTCTGCTTTGTGTCAAGTCATGGACTGGCACAGCTCAAGGCCAAAGTTACCAAACATTCCCCACGGACTTGAGCTGGAATGATTTATCCAGGGAAGTGTAACCCTCTGGCATTCTCTTCCCAAACTTGAGGGATGGGCAATTTAAGAGGGAGAGAACAGTCTTTCATTCAAAAGAAGCATCACAGGAAAAAAAAAATACTCTATGCTTACAAAATTATGGGATATCCATAGCCATAGTCTATTACTGAGAAAGTTTCCTTTATCTATTCCAACCTTTTATAGGTTAACAAATTCAGCAATAGGATCTCACTGTAAGGAGAAGAGCTCTGATTTCTGTCTGTGAAGGAAACCAAGATGGCATGAATATTTGCAGAATCTGAAGTGAACCATTTAAGAGAACAGGCGTTGGGGAAATTGCCACTACAGCAGGAATTCCACTTCAACACAGAGTGCCTCAGCTGAGCAATCTGACAACTTATCTCAAATAAAACACATTAACAGTGGCCGAGGTATTCCAAAGTGCAACAGTTAAAGCTCTTTAGGAAGAGTTCTGTGCCAGTTTTCAGCAGCTGCACTCCTGGAGCAGCATGTGGCCAAACCAATACTGCTGCAGGAGCAGCAGGACTCCAGAGGGTGGAGAGAGGGCAAGGGCAGCACCTGCAGACTGCAGAGAGACTCCTCCAGCTGTGCCCAAAGCCTCTGGGCTCTGCTCAGCTGTCTAAGCCACTTATTCCACTCCTGCCTGTCCAGCTGCAAGGGACCTTCCAGAAGTGCTGTGTGCCCAGGTGACACCTCTGTGCCCCACGGTGACAAAGCTTCCTGGCATCCTGACTGTTGATAGTGGCAGAATCACTCCCAGCCAGGCCCTGAGAGCTGCAGATGAAGGCTGTGCTGCCACTTTTAATGGCCTTAATTGGAGCTTGGAGGCAAAAATGAAAACTCAAACAGCACAAGCAAGAAAAGCGGGATCAGGACATCACCTCTGCCCCCTCGGTGGCACAAACAAGGGAAGGAAGGGCCACGTTGGTGCTGCCTCATTAAGAGGAGCCACCACACAAAGTGATTGTGCTGTTAGTGTTGTGTTTACACTGAGCCACCCCCTGGCAGCAGGGAGAGCAGAAGCAATTAAAAGTCACATCTGAAACACGAGGTTCAGCTTTTAGTCACATCACAGAGATCAAGACTGCTGTGACTAAGAGTCCTCAGCATTGAAATGAAACCAAACCAAACAGCAAACTGCCCTCTGAGACTTCTGGGTCTGAAGAGCTGAGCTTTTTAATCACCTATTAAAAAACCTCCATTTCCTAAATTCAAACTGAGGGGTGGAAAACAACTCAAAAAAAGGGAGAAAAGTACATCAATACAACAACCTCATGGAAGCTTTCACCTCTAATGGGCTCAACATTTATCCCACAGAGGTGCCTGTAACCCTCAGCCATCTCCCACCTGGAGCCCCGCCAGTTTTGCAGGAGGAAAAAGCATCTGTAGGTTTACTTTAACTGAGAGGCTGGAGCTGAAACACAGGCTGCACCTGCTGCTAGCCCAGCCCTCAGCAAGCTGTGCTCCAAAATCCCCTGAATACCTGGGCTGAGAGGCAAGGGATCTGGGTGGTTTTGCCCCACCTCAGCAGGAGCTGCCCTTCCTCCCAAGGCATGACAAGGAAGTTTTCACAGCAGAGGTTTCTGCCAGGGAGGAACTCCAGTGTTTCCCACCCTGAACAACCAGAATGTCCCAGAGCACTCCCAGCAGCCTCCTGCCAGCTCTGCAGGAAATGGCCAGTTTGGCAATGCTCTCTGTGTTCCACAAACCAGCAGCTCAGGTATTCAATCACCCTGCTCAGTCCCAGAGGATCTGCCACCTGCAGGGACATGGCAGGGCTGCTGCAGCCAGCCCACACTCACACAAAGCATCTCCCTGGAAAGGAAAGAGAAATCCTGCTTGTATTCCATGCATTACTTACTTTTTATTCCAACCACTGTAGTGGATAAAGTATTTCACTTGCTTGTCCTTTATGGCAACCTTTACACACTGGAACAGAGAAGAAAGGTCAGTCAGTCCCAGGGAAAACAAGGAGATCTCAGGGAATTTTGCTGCTTTAGTTTGCAGAGCTTTCCCTGCCCCTGAACTTCTTGGCTGTACAAATCAAATCCACCAACTCAACACTTCCTCCAGGAAGTTCAAGTCCTGTTCTGGAGGAGCTGAGATTCAGCTGCCACTGCCCCCTGAGCAGTGACAGAATGAGGCTGATCTAAAACCTGCAGGCTCCAGATCTGAGTCTATGTAAAAGGTTTTTTCTTCCATTGAAGTAAAAACTACGCCAAAATTATAATGACCTGCAGGGCTCCAGATCTGAGTCTATGTAAAAGGTTTTTTCTTCCATTGAAGTAAAAACGACTCCCAAAATTATAATTGGTATTTTCCTGGCATGCAGAGCCATCTCCAAGTGTTTGAGAGGGCAGAACCTTTGGCTATACAACATTTTCTCAAGACCACACTGCGCTGTACCTGCCTCAACAACAAAATACTGCCAGAGAGGAACCTCCTGCTTCAGGAAACAGCTGCAACGTGCCACACATGAACTTAAACCCAGGCTCACGTGACAGCCAGGACTGAGGTTCTCCTGCTCCTGCTGCAGCAGTGCTTGTTCTGGCAGCCTGAGCTAAACCCAGCCACACACAGCCTGTGCCTGCCTCTGCTTGCTCTGGAGAATAAAGGGGCTGAGCACCAAGCAAAAGATGACTCAAACACAGTTCTTAGCAAAATATTTTCCCTGCTGGGGGTTAGAAGGGCCTGAAGTGAATCTCCCTTAACTCTGCATGGCAGAGAGGCACAAACAGCTCCTGTTTGCCACGAGCCTCACAAGGAGCTGCTCTGACCACCTTGCTGTGGCACACCAAGGATGTGGTCAGGAACAAAACAACTGCTGGGCCGAGAACCACGGGAGAAAAACAGATCAAAGCAGCAGGAAGAAAGCCAAGGTTGTTGCTCATTACTACTGACAAAGCAGCTTTTAAAATTAAACCCCTTAAAATAAACAAGTCAAACCTTTCTAAAATGAAACTTCCAGCTCATTCTGCCAGGGCAGGAACTCAGAAGGAGGCACTCAGTACAAACAGCCAGCCAAAACCCAGCTGTGAGCTGGGAGCTCCCTTCAGCACCCAGCTGGCAAAGCCTGCCCAGCAGCACTCATTCCACTCTGGCAAGAGGAGGGCAAGCACAGCTGCTGCCCAGCTCGGGCTGGCTGAGTGCACACGGTCATTTCCTCCAAACCAGAGCCTCCCTCACCCTCCTCTCTGCAGGCACTGGCACAACACACTCCCAACAAAAGGTGGGAATTGTCCCACACTCCCACAGGCTCATCCTCCTGTTCCAGAGCAGGAAGGAGCAGAGGAGGAGCCCTAAGGTGGGAATGGTTTGGAGCAGCCCAAACCCTCTCGGTGAGATTTTAGCATTACAACTCTCTCCTGAAGAGAGAAATTGAGTGTTTCTCCTGCCTCCCTGTGTTAACATTCACTGAGACCAAATCCTGAAGGATTTAAATCCCTGTCTGAGGTGCCCCAGGAATTCCTGCAAACCTTCCAACCCACACAGCTCCAAGAGCCCTTGCCTTCCCTTCCAGAGGGAGTGGGGGCACTCAAAGCCAGAGCTGTGCCTGCAGCAGCTCTGAGGCAGCAGGGGCAGAAATCTGCAGTGCAGGCTCCTGTGGTTCAAAAGGCAGAACTGGAAGCAGAATTGGGATTCCACTTGCATTGTCACTGCAGTGCAGCTCCTCCTGGGCACTGTGGAAGACCACGGGCTGTACTCAGCCCCCTCCCCCTGAGCAGCTCAGGCACCAAACCCTGCAGGCACAAAGTGTTCTGGGATATTTCCAGTGCTCTGGGATGTTCTAACAGCCTCGGGGACGTTCCCAGAATAGCTGCACGGTGCCACTGGGCTTCCTGAAATTGTTCTGGAACAGAGCCCCAGGGCTTGCCACTGATTTCAGACAGGTTTTTGTTCATTTTAGCTCCAGTCCTTGGTCCCATCTAGAGGCACAGCAGACAGAAACACGTCCTTGTTTTCCTGCAGCCACACACACCCACCTTGGCTTCATAAAGGAGAGGTCCATGGAAACAAAGCACTCGCTCACCTGCAAGGGAAGCACAGAGAAACAGCTCAGAGAGCATTCCCACAGCCCTGTCACCTGCTGTGCACAGCACAGGGGCAGCCCCGAGGCAGGAGCCGACTGCAGGAGCAAATTCTCTGTCCCAGCAAAGGGGTCAGAGCTGTGATTGTTTGGAACCCAGAGCAGAGACCCCCGAGCATCCCAGGAGCAGCTGCACACTGGCACAGTCACAGAGCTGGTGCCCTGGGCAGCACCTGGCAGCAAACCCCACATCCCTGCCATGCCCAGATCTCCTCCCCAGCCTCAGCTCAGGCTGCAGCCCCCACAGCAGGCTGGGCTCAGCCACAGGGCCCTGATCCAGGCCCTCTCCTAACATCCCACTCTGCACCTGAAGCTCCTGACGCCTGAAAGCCACCGTCACCCGTGTCCCTTTCTTGCAGGAAGGGCAGCACGTGGCACTCCCAGCTCAGGGAGTCAGGAAGAGAGACCCCCATGCTGCTTCCCCACCCAGCCTGTGGGCCAGGGCAGGGCAGCAGCAGAACCCCTCACGCTGGGGTCTGGAGCAGGGTGAGACTGTCCTTCAGCCTGCCTTCATCTCTCCTGGCCAAGTCTCGTTGTGTGGTTCCCCTGTGGGATTTGCAGGGTGCTTAACACGAATATCTGAGGGCACACATGTCCTGGAAGCTGCAGTGCCTCCCGGTTTTGGGAGGCTGAGCTGCACAGCTGTGAAATGCTTCTGTGCCCCAACAAAGAAAAAGGCTCGGGAGGGTTCTCCCGGAGGTGCCACACTGACACAGCACACAATCGATACTTGTATTTATTTTAAAATGTCCCTGCAGAGGGGCTGACCATCAGGAGGTGACAATACCACCCTCATTGTCACAGCGCTGTGACACCCTCTGCCTCAGAGCTGGGCAGTGATTTCCAGGAGGGATGCCCACGGCTACTGAGGAACGTTCCTCGTTAAAAACCACACGGGTGATTTGCAGAAAGGGCTCTTTGTCTCCATGATAGCCCGGCAGGCTCCATCCCTCACTCAAGGGCTGCTCCTGGATGCACACACCGTTCTGACACCAAAACCCATCCCATGCCAGCCCTGCCAGGTCCATCCCTCACTCAAGGGCTGCTCCTGGATGCACACACCGTTCCTGACACCGAAGCCCATCCCATGCCAGCCCTGCCAGGGCAGGGACACTTCCACTGTGCCAGGCTGCTCCAGCCCTGCCCAGCCTGGCCTGGGACATTCAGGCATGGGGCATCCATCTTACACCGCACTGCTATTTTTACTTATCTTACTCGTGTAACCCTCAACCGCATCATTACCTAAAAATCAAAATACACGCGGAAAAAGCCTCCTGAAAAGCCCGATCCACCATGCACCCCAAGCCCGGAGCTCTGCGGCAGATGTGGATTCCAGCTGTGCTGAAATCCAGCGCTGCCCCCATGAATCCTGCTGCACGGGGCTCCCTTCCGGGGGACAATAAACAACCACCATCCTTCAAGGCATTAAAACAAAACCCCCGGACGAACCAGAGGGATTCCAGAGGTTTTAATGCCAACGAACCCGCCCGCATGAAAACGAAGGATATTTGGAATAACGGGGTGGGAAGGGCCCGCGTGCCTCCGGCAGGGAGGAGAGGGCCGGGAGCACACAGAGCCTGCGGGAATTCCGCTTTCCGCACCTATTCGCACCTGCCCGGGCTGGGCAGGGCGCGGGGAGCCGGCTGCCCGAGCGGGGCCGGGGCGAGCCCCCCGCGCCGGGCGCGGCCCGCACCCGCAGCCCGGGCCCGCAGCCCCCAGCCCTGCCCGCACTCACCCTCCTGGAACTTGGGCTTAGGGTCCTGCTTGGGCGCCATTTATAAGGGCCGGTCCCTCCTCCGGCCGCTCCCCGCGGGGCCCCGGCGCTGCCCGGCCCGGCCCCGGCGCTGCCCGGCCCG
>NW_024369929.1:17469465-17547294 GCF_014805655.1 Passer montanus
CCCGGCCCGGCCCCGCCGCGCAGCCGCCGCTCGGGCATGCCGGGACATGCAGTCCGCCGCCTCCGCGCCCGCTCCGCCCCGCTCGGCGGGAGGGGGCGGCCTGCCTGCCGCGGGCTGGCTGCCCGCGCCGGGAGGAGCCAGGCTGGGGGGGGAAAAAATAATAAAAACCAAGAGAAAGCAGGAAAAACGCAATGCGCCCAACGTGGGGCTCGAACCCACGACCCTGGGATTAAGAGTCCCATGCTCTACCGACTGAGCTAGCCGGGCGCCACGGGCACCCAGCGGCCGCCGCGGGTGTCGGCACCGGCCCCGCCCGCGGGGCGCGCTCCCCGCTCCGGCCGCCAGGGGGCGCGCGCCCGGCCCATCTGCATGTTTAACATTATCGCCTAATTCATCATTATCCCCAACGTTATCCCAAAATCCCGGCAGGTGCGGAGCCACCGGAGCTGCGGCCGTCACGGGAAAGCTGTGCGCTGACGGAGCCGCGAGCAGCCCCCGAGGCGGTAATTAGCAGAGCCCAGTAATGCCCGGTGTTTGCTCCCGGTGCGCTTCAGCCTGAGAGAAAATAAACCGAGGCAGCGACCGGCAGGAGGAGAGGACAGGAGGGACGTAGCGGCGTCAGCCAAGCACCGTTTTTTATTTTTGACAGAAAATTCACTGAATGTTTGTGTGTTTTGTTTTTTTTTTTAAATCGCGGTTCTCAGGGCGGGCAGACGAAGCAAAGCGGCAAACGAGCGCCAGGGGGCGCCACGGGCCACGCCGGCAACGATAAGCACCGCCCCTAATATGCATAACCCCGCCCTTAATGTGCATATCCCCGCCCCTAATGTGCATATCCCCTCTCCTAATGTTCATAACCCCACCCCTAATGTTCATAACCCCGCCCCAATATGCATAACCCCGCCCATCTGCTGAGCCTTGTTGCCTTGAGGGGCTGCCTGGAGCAGGGACTGGGCAGAGTTAAAGAATAAAGCAGGGATTTATTAAAAGACAGGGTACACCTTGGCCAATACAAGAGCCCAGCCATGGCTACGCCCAAGCTGGACTCCAGGTCACGACTTTTTGCACTTTCATAAATTTTGGTTCATTTCTATACTGGGGTTAATTGCCCAGTTCCAGCTCCGGGTTGTGCAGTCCCATCCTCTCACGTTGCTCTCTTCCATTCCCTGTTGTTTGCACCTTTTGGGCCTGAAGCTGCAGCGCTGTCCTTGCTTCTGGGGCTGGAAAAGGATTGTTCTGTCTGACCGAGCTGCGAGGAGAGCTGCTGACACTCTAAATGGAGTTCAGAGTTATACACCAACGTAGTGCAGACTCTGGAAATGTGACAGCTCAATCTTAAAGTATCAGCATAACCCCGCCCCATGATGTGCATAACCACGCCCATCTACTGTGCATAACCACGCCCACCTAATGTGCATAACCACGACCATCTTATGTTCATGACCACGCCCATCTAATGTGCATAACCACGCCCACTAATGTGCATAGCTGCACCCACCTGCCACGCACAACCACGCCTATCTGCTGCACATAACAACTTCCATTTAATATGCATAACCACGCCTGTTAATGTGCATAACCACGCCTATCTGCTGCACATAACCACGCCCATCTGATGTGCATAACTCCACCCACTGTTGTTCATAACCCCGCCCCCCGTTGTGTGTAGCCCCGCCCCCGCTGTGTGTGGCCCCGCCCCGTGGCGCAGGATTGTCCGCGGGATTGAGTGGGATGAGAGCCGGGTGCCCGCGGGATTGTCCGGGGCATGAGAGCTGGGTGTTCGCGGGATTGTCCGCGGGATGAGCACTGGATGTCCGCGGGATTGTCCGCGGGAATGAGCGCTGGATGTCCGCGGGATTGTCCGCGGGATGAGCGGAATGAGCGCCGGGTGTCCGCGGGATCGTCCGCGGGATTGAGCGCTGGATGTCCGCGGGATTGTCTGCGGGATGAGCGCCGGGTGTCCGCGGGATTTTCGGCGGAATGCTTGCCAGCCTGCAGCCCGGTGCCCCGCCGCTGCGGCGCTCGCCCCGGGCCGGGCACGCTCGGAGCCGGCGGCCCCGGTCCCCGCCCGGGCAGGCTCCGGGGCGCTCCGTGCCCGCGGGTGCTTTGCCCCCGGCGACGGCGTGTCCCAGCACCGCCCCAAAGCGGGGATTCTCCATTTTCTGGGAGTTTTTCCGTTGTTTGTTCGGTGTTTTTATCACTGGCAGCCGGGGTTTAACAGCGGGAGCTGAGCGGAGCTGCCTGAGTGCCCCTCGTCCGGCCGGGCCCTGACCCTAACGCTGTCCCCGGCAAGCCCCAGCGCTGGCCCCCAGGGCACGGGGACAGTCCGTGCTGTCCCTGCCCCGTGCCGGGCCAGCGGGCACAGCCAGCGGCTGCCCGGGTCCAGCGGGGGGAGCGGTGTGACAGGAAAGGTGCGAGAGGAAAGGTGTGAGAGGAAAGGTGTGAAAGGTGAAGAGCCCTGCGGGTAACCAGCGCACCCCTCTCCCCAGAGCCGCGCTCGGGCAGCGACATCGTCCATCCCATCAGGGTCGACGAGAGCGGAGCCTTCCTGTCCTACGACTTGTCGTACCGGGCCCTTCACCGCAGGTCCCCTGCCTCCAGGAGCAAGCTTCCCGCTTTCTACGAGCTGCAGTACGGAGGGCAAGCCCTGAAATTCAACCTGAGCCTCAACAGGCACCTGCTGGCCCCGGGCTTTGTCAGCGAGAGGCGTTTCGGGGGCCTCGCCGGCGCCAAGATCCAGCCGCGCTCCTACAACCCGTGCCACATGGTCGGCGAGGTGCGGGGCCGGGCGCCGCAGGCGGGGCTGGCTGCCCTCAGCACCTGCGACGGCCTGGTGAGTGCAGCCCCTCCTCACCGAGCCCTGCTCCGCCGGGAA
The DNA here is from genome assembly GCF_014805655.1 of Passer montanus. Lineage (NCBI taxonomy): Eukaryota > Metazoa > Chordata > Aves > Passeriformes > Passeridae > Passer > Passer montanus. Next base: position 17,472,341 of record NW_024369929.1, read on the forward strand.
TGGCAGCAGCTGCTGGGGGAGCCCTTCTTTCTGCCAAATCGACACCAAAATTCCCAGCGGCAGCAGAGTCAGCATCTCCTCACGCGGGTCTGGTGCACCCTGGATGAGCTGACTGTGAATTTCCCATGGATTGCAGTGGTGTGGGACCCCTGCGGGGCTGGGTTTATTTGTCTGTGTCCAGATTCCCAAAAGCAGCAGTTCTCTACCTGCTGCGTGACTGGGATTGTGAGGAGCACACCTGGGAAGGCAGGGCTGGGAGCTGGAGCTGATGTGGTAGCCCAGCTCCTGGGCAGTGAAGCTGCTCGCTGTTTCCTCAGCTCCACTCTCAGTATTTCCTGGGGCAGCAGTGACCTGGAGGAGTTTGGGGGAGAGGGGTCCTGTGGGTTTGCAGAAATGGCCCCACGTACCTGCTGGGGCAGTGCTCACACTGCTGTCCCTCACTTTGGAGGGAGCACAATGCCATGGGATCCTCCATGGCTTCCCACTGCCAGAGGGCAGGAGTAAATGGAATACTGGGGAGAATCCTTCCTGGGAGGGTGGGGAGGGGCTGGGCTGGAATTGGCTGCCCCTGGATCCCTGGCAGTGCCCAAGACCAGGTTGGGCAGGGCTTGGGACACCCTGGGACAGTGGGAGATGTCCCTGCCATGGCAGGGGTGGCACTGGATGGGCTTTAAGGTCCCTTCCCACCCCAGCCATTCCACGGTCCTGTGATCACTCCCAGTGCCAGGTTCCACCTGGGCTGCAGGTGGCCTCACGGTGGCACTTGGTGTCTCCCTGGCAGAAAGGTGTGTTTCAGCTCATGGACGAGGACTATTTCATCGAGCCCGTGTCCAGCAGCCCGCGGGAGGAGGGAGCAGCACAGCCCCACAGGATCTACAAGCGCCAGGCTCCCCAGGACAGGGCTGAGCAGGGCAGGAGAGCCCCGGCCCCGCGGCAGTCCTGTGGTGTACAAGGTACTGTTCCCCCCTCTGTGTCACCAGTGACCCACTGGGTGCTGGACCTCGGGCTCATCTCCTGCTCCCAGCCCTGCTGCAGGCTGGGGGTGATGTGGAGACAGATTTTGCTTTCATTTCCAGCAAAACTTTGGTTTTGACCTGCCAGGGCATGGGACTTTGGCAGTGGAGCTCGGTGGCTGCCCCGGGAGTTCCCACTGTCGGTCCTTCCCTGTGCACGGCAGATGGGTTGGATAAACTCCCAAATTTCAGCCTTTCAAGTGCTGAGGAATTCTGAGGAATTCAGTGCATTCCCAGAAGCTCGTGGGCACTTTGCTCCCTGGTGAAGCTGCAGTGCACTATGTGCTGCACATTTTCTGGAGGTCTCTGCTTTCACAAACTGGGGTTTGCTTCTGTAACAGGGCTGTCTTCAGGCATTCTTCTGATAATCTAAATTAATTACTTAATCTGTGGTGATAATCTTAATGGCTTCACTTAGGCTTTGAAGTCTGTTCTTGACTCAAGTCCCTTCTGGACTTTGAAGTCTATTCTTGAGCATTAATTTCTCTGGGTATTCCATGGCCTGTTATTCATGAGGATCTGCTCTGTAATCAGGACCAGAGGGGTGGACGTGCTGTGCATGCCCTGGAGGGGAATCCCAAAGGAGTCCCAAAGTCTGTAGGATTTTAGTGACTGCCATCCTCCCTCTGGGCTCTGCTGTGTTGCTCTTTGCTTTGCCACGACAGGCAGATGCTGCTGGTGTTGTTTAAGTCCTGTCAATGCCCAGGGCTGCCCTGGGCTCAGCTGGGTGCTGTTTGACTGGGATAATGCCAGGGGGAATGCCCCCCTGGGCATCCCCAGCTCTGCAGCAGCCTCATATCCCAGCTCAGCACTAAGGCCACACCAGGAACGAGCTCCAAGTGCGATTAAACTGTCCCAGTGGTATTAGCAGTTCATCAGGAGGCGCAGATAGCTGGGGTTTCTCAGGCTGGGGATGAAACGCCCTTTCACAGCACGCGCTCCCTGCAGCCCGGGACATGTAGGAGTGCATTGTTGGGGAAGCCAGGCTCCGACGCCATGAAAGCGATTCCCACTGTGTGGGATGAGGTTTGTAAAGCCTTCACCCAGCCCGGGCTGACCCTGACCTTGCTCTTGGAGCCGTGTCACAGGAAAAGTCCCCGCTGCAGAATTCCAGAGCTGCTGTGCATGAGCAGCGCTGAGCTCCCCCGCCTCCGCGCTCCAGCCAGCATTCCCCTCGGGAAGGAGCTGCTCTTCTCTTCTCTTCTCTTCTCTTCTCTTCTCTTCTCTTCTCTTCTCTTCTCTTCTCTTCTCTTCTCTTCTCTTCTCTTCTCTTCTCTTCCCTTCCCTTCCCTTCCCTTCCCTTCCCTTCCCTTCCCTTCCCTTCCCTTCCCTTCCCTCCTCCCTTCTTTTCTCCTGCTTTGGGGGCACAGAGTTCATCGTGGTGGGAACTGTTCTTTCCTGACAAACACAGATTTGGAGTGACCCCAAATGTGCAGCCACTGGGGTTTTTCCTCGGGTTGTTTCTCAAGCATCTCTGCAGTGTTGTCTACAAATTCCTGTGTCAGGACAAACGCCAAGACTCTGCTTTGGGAGGCTCCCTGTTTCTTGAGGAATATTGCAAACCCAGTTCTGGTCAAAGAAATTCCTCCAAATGCTCTGTTTTGTTTTGGTTTTGTTTTGTGTCCTGCTCATGTGCAGCAGGCTGAGCTCAGAGTCCTTTGGAGCAGAGCACAGCAAAGTGCACATGAGTTACTGAGTTATGAGTTAGAGTTGTGGCTCTGAGTGGGAGCCTTCTCCACATCAAAGGTGATTCCTTTGAATTAAAAAAAGAAGATACTAAAGTTGCAGGCACTTGATCAAGGAAAGAAATCTTTTTCCCCTTGAATCCCTCAGAGTCTCAGGAAGGCCTGGAGCGGTCTGAGAGGCGCAGGGAGAGGTGGGAGCAGAAGCAGCAGAGGAGGAGAAGGATCAGGCAGCGCTCCGTCAGCAGGGAGAAGTGGGTGGAGACGCTGGTGGTGGCAGACACCAAGATGGTAGAGTTCCACGGCAGTGCCAACATCGAGAAGTACGTGCTGACCGTCATGAACATGGTGAGTGCTGGCCTGCAGTGCCGGGCCCCTGCGGGTGGGGAGGCACCCACAGCTCACCCAGGAGCCCCTGACACGGACCACGGGGACGTGGGCAGGACAGCTGAGGGAAGGACAGCAGGGACAGCCAGGCGTGGTGGTCTGTGCTGGCAGTCTGGGGGCTGTGCTGCTGCCGTGACACCAGCAGACAAGGAGGTGGCTCAGGCTGCCCCTCTGCTGCTGCCGGGGTGGCTCTTGGCATTCCAGAAGAAAGCTTTGGTTGATGCCAGGAGAGGGTGGGAGGGGGCAGAGGAGCTCAGGTAACATCCCTGGATGGATTTCTGGGGTGCTGAAGGCGCCCAGAGAGCACCAAACTCCTTTGAGATGCTAAACACATCCAGCAGGAGTGAGAGCAGAGGGGTCCCCGGGCGTTTCTGGCTGGGTTCCTGCACAGATCACATCAGTGTGAGTGGATTTCATGGCAGCCTCGCTCCAGCCCCGTGTCTGCTCTTGTCTCCCACCTGGGGAATTCCTGACGTCTTGTCAGCAGCCTGCAGGAGCTGCTGCAGCTGGAGGGGGCCGCAGCAGTGTCCTGGCTGCTGTGTGTCCCCAGCCATGTGCCCTGGTGTCCCACTGCAGGTGGCAGGGCTGTTCCACCACGCCAGCATCGGGAACCCCATCAACATCGCCATAGTGCGGCTGATCCTGCTGGAGCACGAGGAGGTGAGGCCCAGACTGGGCTGGGCTGGGCTGGGCTGGGACCAGGCTCCCCCCTGGCCTGGCCCAGAGTGTGTGGAGAAGTCCAGGTGCCCACCTTTGCCTCCTTTCTGGCTGGTGGAGCCAGGGTCAGTGTGGGCAGAGGAGCTGCAGAGCCTGGCTTTGGGGTGGTTTGTGGTGACACAGTGGTGTCACTGTGGTGACAGAGGGCTCTGGGTGGTCCTGTCCAAGCTGCCGTGGTGGCTCTGGGGGGCCTGAGGCCACTCAGGGTCTCCACTGCCAGCCAGCACACGGGGTTTTCCTGCAGTGGTTCTTAACCCCTGTTACGGGGTGATTTAATGTTTTGGTTGAATCACAGATGAAAAGAAAGCAGGAAAAGGGCTGTCTTCCCACCCAGCCTACAAGCTATAAACATGGAGCAGTTCCATTTGGATGGCACTCGCTCCCAATCCCACTCTGATGTGTCTGGGCTCAGACCTCTCCCCTCCCCATCCCAAAATCCAAACAGCTCCAGCAGATCTCCCTTCATGTTGGCAGGAGGACCTGAAGATCTCCCACCACGCAGACAACACCTTGAAAAGCTTCTGCAAGTGGCAGAAGAGCATCAACGTGAAGGGAGACTCCCACCCCCTGCACCACGACGTGGCCGTGCTGCTCACCAGGTGTGGAGCCCTCACACAGCTCTGGGGCTGTGCAGCAAAACTCACCTGGCTGCAGGTGGGGACAGCCAGGGGGACATCTCCTGGGAGCTCTTGAAATCTCACTCTCCCTGCCTGGACACCTGCATGTAAGATCTGTAGTGTGAAATCTGGGGATGTTTCCTGGTGCTGGAGCTGCTGTGGAAGGTGTCCCTGCCCAGGGCAGGGGGCTGGAATTAGATGATCTTTAGGATCCCTTCCAACCCAAAGCATTCCACGGGTCTGTGATTCCGTGGACTGGTCCAAATCCAGGTTTGAACCTGGACACAGCTCCCAGCTGAGCTTTCCAAACCAGGTTTTCACCGTGGCCCTGTTGCCAACCCCCAGAGGGGCTGGATGCAGGAGCTGTACACAGGATTAACTCTCCTTTTTCCCTCAGAGGCTGGGCTTGGCAGAGGAGCCTCTGGGAAGCCCTTGACCTCCCACGGAGCTGGCAGGAATTCCTGCCTCTGGCCAAGTTTGTGTACCTTGCAGTCAGAGCCTGGTTTGAGGCTTTCAGGCTGCCGTGAGCTGCCTGTTGTGGTGGTTTGATTCACAACCCACAGCAGCTCTGTCTTCCCTGGGAGGTTGCTTTGTAGCAGAAATGAGGCACTTCAGGCCTTGTACTTTAGTGGGGCTGTTCTTCCTGGGTGGCTGGAGCTGCCCTGGAAAACCACAGCACCTCTGGGATGTGCTTCCCCCAAACATTGTTTGATTATCCCCAGCATCAGCTTTATTTATACAAGGGAATAAACGCAGCCAGGCTGGCCAGCAGCTCCCATTAATCAGGCTTAATCGTGAGCTGGGGATACTGGGAGGGGAGAGGGGAAAGGAGAGGTCATAAAAGCTTCCCCTGTGGAAGGATGTTGGCTGTCTCTCTCTCACTCCTGTTTGGCCGCTGTCCGTGTGCCGGGTCCTGCCGCCTTCCAACGCCCTCTCTGCTCTGTGTCTGTCTGTCTGTCCGTGTGCCCTCGTCCCCTCGGCCAAGGAAGGACATCTGTGCTGCCATGAACAGGCCCTGTGAGACCCTGGGGCTGTCCCACGTGGCCGGGATGTGCCAGCCCCACCGGAGCTGCAACATCAACGAGGACACGGGGCTGCCCCTCGCCTTCACCGTGGCCCACGAGCTGGGACACAGGTACCACCCTCTTCCTCCTCCTCCTCCCGTTCTCTGCGTGCACCCTGGGGCTGGAGAAAGCACGGGGGGAAGTTGGGAGATGGTTCCCAGGTGGTTCCTCACGGGTGCAAACACTCCCTTGCTCCCTGAGGGTTTCATTCCAGAGTGAAGTTTTGGGTTGTCCCAGGTTTAATGAGAAGCACACAATCCAAGGCAACCTGGAGAAATTGCACCTGTGTATTGTCCTGGGGTGGTGTGGGAAGGTTTTGGAGCAGGGCTTGCCCACTGAGAGGTTTTAAAGTAGGATCTGTCTGTAATGTCAGCGACAGAATTTTGCTTGCCCCGGTTTCAGTTAAACTTTGACAGGATCCCTTGAGCACTGCAGTTCCCAATAGACATGCCTGTGTGGGAAACACCCACCAGCGAGATCCTGTAGAACATTGCTGAGTTTTCAGTGGGAAAGCTGCAGGGGACAAGGCCCAGGGCTGTCAGCACAGGGCCCCAGGGCAGGGCCCTGCTCCCGCGCGGTGGCGGTGGGGCTGTGGGGCCGTGGCTCACCTCCCCTCCATGGGCTGTGTCTTACACAGTTTTGGGATTCAGCATGATGGAAGCAGCAATGACTGTGAGCCAGTTGGGAAAAGACCTTTCATCATGTCTCCACAGCTCCTGTATGACACGTCCCCACTCACCTGGTCCCGCTGCAGCCGCGAGTACATCACACGCTTCCTCGAGTGAGTGCTTCCTCCTCTTCCTCCTCACTGATGGGGCTGGGGGTCGGGGCCAGGCAGGGGGGTGCTCTCATCTCTGAGACAGCTCTCCAAGAGTGTTGGGGGTCTTTGCCCAGAGCAGCTGTGGCTGCCCCATCCCTGGGAGGGTCCGAGGCCAAGGCTTGGAGCAGCCTGGGGTAGTGGGAGGTGTTCCTGCCCATGGCAGGGGTGGGATGAGAGGGGCTTTGAGGTCCCTTCCCACCAAACCATTCCACGATTCCATGGATCCACCCTGGGTTGCCTCACTCTGTGCTGTGAATGGGGATCAGGAGCTTTTGGGGGGCACAGGGTTGCACAGATAAAACCAGAGTGTTTTCCCTCAGTGCTCCCTGCAGGAGATTCCCTGCGGAATCTCTTCCATTCTCTCTCCCTGTCATGGGCAAACCAGATCCAGCCAAATTCTTCCCTGCCTTTGTTTATTTTTAGCACCCGTGGCTGATTTTTCAGCCTGTTGTTAGGAAGTTCCAAGGAGCCCAGCCCGGAGTTTGGTTTGTCAGCAGTGGCTTGCACTGGAGGAACATTTCCCCGTGCTGCTGGCAGGTTTGGAAGCAGTGAGAGCAGGGCCAGGGGAGGCTGCTGGGGCCAGGCTCTGCTCCCAGATCCAGCCTGGCCGTGTGGGCTGGCCCCGTGCAGGGGAGCTGCTGCTGATTTATGGCTTTGTGAGGAGTGGAGGAATGGAGCTCGCCCGCATCCGCCGCGCTCTTGGCCCTCTGCTTTTAACCTTCACTTGGGGAGGAAGAATTTCCTGCCTGTGCTGACCCCGGGCTGCTGCAGGCTGTGATGGGGAGACAGAGCAGCTGGAAGCCCCTCTGCTGGGGTTTTGGTCTCTCTGCTCCCCCAGAAGGAGCAGCTCTTCCTCGGGAGAGGGCCTGGCAGGCGTCTGTCACCGGCTGTGACGCCCAGGGCCAGCACAGGGCCAGCAGGCAGGAGCGTGTTGTAGGGGATGCTGGCAGGAGAGCAGCAGGGAGGGAGCCAGGAAACCCGACCCTGCTGACCTGGGGCTGCGGGGTGTGCTTGGAACAGACCTCACGTTGGGAGAGCCGCGCTCTTGGATGTGATGATTATTGTTTTACACGAGGTCGTTGTTGTTTCACAAGCACTGCTGAATGCTGCAGCATCTGAAAGTGATTCCCGGCCCCAGCACTGCAGTCAGGGCTGGCTGCAGCTGGGGCTTCACTCAGGCTCTGCCTGGACACAAGGGGACACTGGCACAGGTCCTGTCCCCAAGGAAGGTGTCCCCTCGCTCAGGCCAGTGTAGGGTGCTGGCACAGCGTGGCTGCTGATGCTCTGCTGGTGAAGGCACCCTTCAGACTTTGCTCTACATCAGACAGCCAGATTTTCAGCCTTTTTCCTCAGTGCTGGAGCTCTTCTTCCATCATCCTCCTCTGCCAGGGCCTGGGGCCTGCTGCCCTTGCCCTGCCCGTGCCCCCCTGTGCCAGCCCCTCCACCGTGGCTGTGCAGCTGATCCTTCCCAAGCTCCCAGCTTTGCCTTTGTTTCTATTGAATTGTGTCCTGGCTTCCTTGGACCCTTCCTCCAGTTCTCTGGGAGCTTTTGGAATTTTAATCCTGCTCTCAAATGTATCTGCAGATCCTCTCAGGCTGCTCACAGATGGGGATTCAATCACTGTTCCATCCAGTCCATCCTCCAGCTCGTTAAGAGCGGGCTGGAACAGGCAGAGCAGTGCAGACCTTGCATCTTTCCCTCTGGACTGGGATTTACTGCAGATCCCTGGGAGCCAGAGGGAAACTCAGGCCAATTTTTCCCTGCTTGGAGATGTGTTTTGGCTGATTGAACAGACCACGAGAATGGTTGTAAAATATTTAACAAAGCAATGGATTCTGGAAAAGCTGGAAAGCTGAGGCAGACCCCAGTCACCCCCAGACTGGACAGAGACCCTTCTGTGAGCTGGGGCAGGGCAGGGAGTGCCCCAAGCTGGTCAGAGGAGGCTGGGGACAGTGTAGGGGGGACCTGTGGGGCCCCAAACAGGCACAGGGTGAAGGGTCAGAGCAGCATGAGTGTCACACCTGGGGCTCAGCCAGGATGAAGGGCTTGAGCCTGGACTTTTTCCAGTAAGGACACCTTCTGTTTTTAGAGAAAACACTGCAAGTGTACAGAATGGGATGGGCTTTAAGGCTCCTTCCAACCCAAACCATGCCAGGGTTCTGGGATTCTGTGGGAATATGTGGACCCTGTCCAGCTGCCCAGCCCATGCCCCATCCATCCCTGCTCAGCCCCCATCACCCACAGGGAGGGAACCCTGCCCTTCCCACTGGGCTGGATGCTGCTGCTGTTGGGGGTTTGGAAATGGAGGTTTTTGAGCCCCCGGGCTGCTGAAAGCAAGCCCTTTCCTGGTTCTTGCCACAGGGAAATAAAGTGTGTTTCAGTGAGGACGTGCAGGGGAGTTAGGGGCTGTCTGCAGCCAAGGGAGCTCTTTGCAGGTGTGGAGCTCTGGGTGGGATGGGAAAGGGAAGGGAGGAGGGGGCTGGTTCTGCTGGCACCCCCCGTGGCACTGCCAGCACCCAGAGCAGCAGCTCTGCTGCTGCCAGCCCCGTTTCCCTGCTGCTGCTTTGGGTTAGAAGGGAATCTCATGGCACGGGAGTTCCGAGCCGTTCCCATGCCAGCAAACCCGGGTAATCCGATCCTGCCAGGGGCTCGGCCTTGCTGGAAACGAGTTTGAAATAACACGGGCGGGCTGAGCTGGTGACAGCCCCGGCCGCATGCGGGAAGTGTCACAGCAAAGCAGCTGGAGCAGAGGGGGCACTGCCCGCCTCACTGCCACACATGCCCACAGCTGTCCTGTGCGTGGCACGGTGGTGGCACATCTGGCTGCTGATCGTCTCTGTTCTGTGATCACAGCTGCAGGGACACTCCTGGCTGCTGAGATTAATGTCCACTGGCACATTTGTGGTGGTTTCCCCTTCTGCCATGTCCTGCCACGCCAGGGGGATGGGGGGGATGGCTCTGGGGGGCTCCCACCCCACGAAGGTGCCCAGAGGTGCCCGTCCACACGGGAGCAGCTCCAGGGATGCAGAGGCAGGGCTGTGGCAGTGGGAAATGCTGGCTGCTCCTCCTGGGACGTGCCCAGCTCCTGTTCCCAGCCCCTGCTGGAGCGTGGGACGCTGGGTGACACTGCTGTGGCTCTCTCTTGCAGCCGGGGCTGGGGGCTGTGCCTGGATGACCCCCCGGCCCGGGAGCTGCTGGACTTTCCCCTGGTGCCCCCGGGCGTCCTGTACGACGTGGGCCACCAGTGCCGGCTGCAGTACGGCCCCTACTCCACCTTCTGCGACGACATGGACGTAAGGGGGGCATGGGGGGCATGGGGGGCTTTGCTGGGGCTGTGCCCACCCTGCCCGAGGGATGGATCTGGTCTGCACCCCAGGGATGGATCTGTGCCCGAGGGAGGGACCTGTGCCTGGGGAAGGGATGTGATCTGTGCCCAAGGGATGGACCTGATCTGTGCCTAAGGGAGGGATCTGATCTGTGCCCGAGGGATGGATCTGTGCCTGAGGGATGGATCTGTGCCCAAGGAAGGGATCGGTGCCCAAGGGATGGATCTGATCTGTGCCTAAGGGAGGGATCTGATCTGTGCATAAGGGAGGGATCTGATCTGTGCCTGAGGGATGGATCTGTGCCCAAGGAATGGGTCGGATCTGTGCCTGAGGGATGGATCTGTGCCCAAGGAAGGGATCGGTGCCCAAGGGATGGATCTGATCTGTGCCCCAGGGAGGAATCTGTGCCCGAGGGATCTGATCTGTGCCCAAAGGATAGACCTGATCTGTGGCCCAGGGAGGGCTCTGAGCCCCAGGAAGGGCTCTGTGCCAGGCAGGAACGTGTCCCTCTCTTCCCACAGAGTGTCTGCAGCACGCTGTGGTGCACGGTGGGGAACACGTGTCACTCCAAGCTGGACGCAGCTGTGGATGGCACGGCCTGCGGGGAGAGCAAGGTAACAGGGGACACCCCTCGTGGCCTGGGGGAGCCTGCTCCTGCACACACAGGGGCTGGGCAGGGGCAGGGCAGGGGTGCCCTCATCGCTTGGGGCCACTTGAATCACCTGGGAAGGTGAAACCCCCAGGTAATGACTGTGGCAGGAGAGCACAAGGCTCAATCTGCTGCCGTGGTGGATGCTCCTCCCTGGGATCTTTCCCACTGCTGGGGAGGCACCTCTGAGCCCCTCTGGGCTGACACTGGGCTGTGACTCCCCTTGCTGAGGGGTCTCCACAGAGTTTTGGGTTTGCTGCTTCCCTCAAATCCTCAAAGAAACCAACACCTCTGAGTTTCCCATGCTTGGAAAACTGGAGCTGGAGGGAAGCTGGAGCTTGAGGAGCTCCAGGCTCTGGCAGAGCCCAGCTGACCCCAGGCAAGCAGAGCAGGGGTTTCCATGGGACAATCTGTGTGCTGGGCCCCAGTGCTCCCACCCTGAGCCCCGTTCTCCCTGTCCCACAGTGGTGCTTCAACGGCGAGTGCGTTCCCGTGGGATTCCGGCCCGAGCCCATCGACGGCGGCTGGAGCTCCTGGAGCTCCTGGGCCTCCTGCTCCCGCAGCTGCGGAGCAGGAGTGCAGAGTGCCGAGAGGCACTGCAGCCACCCCACGTAAGCCAGACCCCCAGGAGGCCAGTGAGGAGTCAGAACGCTGGGGTGGAGGGGCTGGGAGGGACTGGTTCCGTGCCCTGCCCCGGAGTGCTGCACTGTGACTCAGACAAAGGGCAGAGATGTAAAACATATCCAGTGTCCTTTAGTGACAGGACAGCAAAGCAGGCATTCTTGGAGCCTGATTCAGAGTTGTTTTGAAAAATCCTGCTGCAGTTTATCGCCCTGTGCATTCCATCAGCCAGTGCTGGCTGGAAGTGTCCGGGCACTGCTGCAGGAGCTGCCATCTCCATCCTGGGATTTCTGCTGACCCATCTGCTCCCCAGATGTCCCCTTGTCACCCAATCCCTGTTGCACTGCATTCAGCCAAAACCCCTGGCTTGCCCTGGTGTCAGAGCAGCCTGGGATGGGGAGGAAAAGGGCTTTGTAGTGATGTTCCAGGGGAGTCACTTTTCCATGGCATGGGGAGCTCTGGCAGCCCCAGGAGTGAGCTCCTGACCCTTCCAGACGTGTTCTGCCCATCCTCTTCCTCGGGTGAGTTTGGTGCGTGCTGCTGGGCTCTTGAGGGAAGTGCTCTGTCATCTCAGTCCTGGATCAGGACCTGGGTTTGTGTTTGACATAAACGCTGTGGCAGAGGTGCCATGGTGATTTGTGGAGTGTTCCAAACACAGCTGTGGACAGGCAGGAGAGCAAACACTGGGAGTTTCCCGGGCAGTTGTTTGCTTTGGCCACTGGAGGTAAATCTTCAGCTTTGCCCTTGGGATGAAGTGAGAAAATGTGTGCTGGGCATCCCCCCCTCCCACAGCCATTCCTCAGGGCAGAGCGTGTAAACACAGCCCTAAAATAATCATTAGCCTCATTCTCTTCAGCAGAGTGTGCCCAGGAGAAGGAATTCTCGTGAGGTCACTGGGACATGGGCCACGGGCTGTGGTGTGACTGAAGGACAAGGCAGCGTGGCGGGAGATGGTGGCCGTGTCGTGAGGGTCTGCTGGCATCTGAGAAAAGCACTGCTGTGCTTTAAAAAGTCCAGTGCCAGCTTTGCCTTTCCCTGGGGCAGCAGAGTCAGGGGGACTCCCTGGGTGGGAAGGAGAGCAGCTCCTCCAGAGCAGCCGCAGGGTGGGCACCAGCTGGAGGGGCTTGGAGCAGTGTGCTCTGTGGGAGGTGTCCCTGCCCGTGGCAGGGGGTGGAACATGGATGGATTTTGAGGTCCCTTCCGACCCAAACCGTTCCCCAGCTCTGTGGCCGAGCCCTGTGCCCTCCCAGCCCTTGTGTGACAGGATTTTGCCTCCCCAGGCCCAAGTACGGGGGCCGCTACTGCCTGGGCGAGCGCAAGCGGTTCCGGATCTGCAACGTGCGGCGCTGCCCCCCGGACAAGCCCTCCTTCCGCCAGCTCCAGTGCAGCCAGTTCAACCCCATGCCCTACAAAGGGAAGCTCTACAAGTGGACACCAGTGCCCAACAACAGTGAGTGCAGGGCAGAGCTTTCAAACCTGGAGCGGCCGGAGCTGGCAGTTTGTGTCCCAGCCTTGCCCGCTCGTGCTGTGTTTTGTATTTTACGCTGCCCTGGGCTTGCAGGGTTGATTGTGCTTTCGGAGATGCCGGTGCTGGGGCTGAGTGTGTGCCTTTCCCCAGTGAACCCCTGCGAGCTGCACTGCCGGCCCGAGCAGGAGTACTTTGCGGAGAAGCTGCGCGACGCGGTGGTGGACGGCACGCCCTGCTACGACAGCGACGCCAGCCGCGACCTCTGCATCAACGGCATCTGCAAGGTGGGGCTGCCACGGGCACACCCTGGGCTGGGAGAGCACCCTTGGGCGCTCGGCATCCCCTCCCTCTCGTGCTGAGCCTGCTCCTCTGGCCGTTCCCCACTTGGAGAGCGTTCCCATGGGGTGAGTGGTTCGGGCTGTGTCAGCCCCTGTGCTGGCCTCAAGGAGCCAGAGCATCACCCAGGCCAGGATGGACACAACCTGGAGCAGCCTTGGAGCACCCTGGTGTCAGGGAAGGTGTCCCTGCCTTGGCAGGGGGCTAGAAGTGGATTGTCTTTAAGGTCCCTTCCACCCCAGGCCATCCAGGATGCCGTGAATCCCCTGGGGACGATGCAGGCAGTGCTGGGAGGGACTGGGAGGTGCTGGTGTGGGGCTGACGGGCTGCCTTGCAGAACGTGGGCTGTGACTATGAGATTGACTCTCACGCCGTGGAGGATCGCTGCGGGGTGTGCCACGGGGACGGCTCCACGTGCCACACCGTCCACAAGACCTTCGAGGACAGCGAGGGGCTGGGTAAGGGCACCTCCTGCTGTCCCTGAGCACCCCGTGCTGGTCCGGCACTGCTGGGCTGCTGCTGCTCCTTTGGAAGGGCAGTTTTATTCCAACTTGTCGATTTTTTGGGGATAAGACAGCAGGGATCTCAGGTGGGCTCAGGGCAGGGCTTGGTGCCCACTGGTGCCTTACAGAGGTGTAGGGATTGGCACAGAGCTGGCACCCAGGGGACACGGCATCCACCCAAGGACAAAAATCATCTCACACACCTCTGACTCCCCCAAGACCAACGCGTGGTTCCATTCCCAGGTTATGTGGACATTGGGATTATCCCCGTGGGAGCCCGGGAGATCCGGATTGAGGAGGTGGCAGAAGCTGGGAATTTCCTGGCGCTGCGGAGCGAGGACCCGGAGAAATATTTCCTGAATGGTGGCTGGACCATCCAGTGGAACGGGGACTACAGGGTGGCAGGCACCACCTTCACCTACAAGAGGACAGGGAACTGGGAGAACCTCACCTCTCCGGGGCCCACCGTGGAGCCCGTGTGGATCCAGGTAGGATGGATCCTGCCCTCCTTGGGCTGAGCTGCCGTGGTCCCTACGGCCCTCCCTGCATCCAGGGCATGGGCTCTGCCCCTCCTCGGGGTGTGTTTCTCTGGGAGCTGGGGCAGCCAAGCACGCACTGCCAGCCCGGGGATGTTTCCAGCCCACACCACTTGCAGCTGAGCCTCATCCCCTTTGCAGCATTCCACAGAATATTTACCCAGAGAGGGAGTGTGAGGAGAAAGAGCCGTTTCCTGAGGCCTTTCCCCTATCTTATCACCAGCAGGGAAAGAGCCCCCGGTGCTTCTGGCTGGGCTGGACAGTCAGGAGTGAGGGAGCTGCCAGCTCATGCAGAGCTGCTGGAGTCAGTGTCCTTGTGACCGTGAGGCCAAGCCTTCCTCTGCAGAAACCAGTGGGAGTCATCCCACACGTGGTGGCACAGCTGGCACCAGGCTGACGTCCCTCGTGGTGCCAGGTGTGGTGCAGAGGTGGTGGTGGCCACGGAGCTGCATCCCATGGACCCCCAGGATCCTCCTGCCCTGGCAGTCATGGCCCAGCCAGCAGAACATCCCTGCCTTGCACAGGCTCACTCAGAGCTCAGCCACCCCGAGCAGCCACAATCTCCTTCTGCCTTTCCTTCAGCAGCAGCTCGGGGTGGGATGTGAGCAGGATCCTGGGCCTGCTGCTGCCAAGGGAAGTTAATGGGAATGCTGACACTGTTAATGGGAATGCTGGCGTGCTCAGCACCCACAAATCACTTTCTGGGATTCATAAGCTAATTAAAACCTGTGGACAACAACGTTTCGATATTCATGGAGAGGTTTTGGAAAGACGCCCTGGCTCCTGCCAAAGCTCCAAGAACAACAAAGCTTTGGCAATAATGGGAGTGCTTAGGCTAAGAAAAACAGGGATGAACTCCTGGCCCTCGCGAGCGTGGGTGCAGGAGGCGCTGCCAGAGGGCTTGTGTCAACCACAGCAGCAGGAGCCCCTCTGGATGGGAGGCAGCGTAGGAAATTCCACCCGTGGGCAGGGACCCCTTCCACAAACCGAGCTACTCCAGGTGCCATCCAGCTCTGTTGGGGAGCTGGGCACAGGGCCACGTCCTTCTGGCCCTGCTGGGCAGCTCCTTCACCCTGAGAAGCCCTTGGTGCAGTGCCACCCCCCGCTGCCCTGCCTGACTACCCCCTGCCTGTCCCCTGTGTCCCCCAGCTGCTGCTCACCCTGTCCCCATGTCCCCCAGCTGCTGTTCACCCCCTGGCTGTCCCCGTGTCCCCCAGCTGCTGTTCACCCTGTCCCCATGTCCCCCAGCTGCTGTTCACCCCCTGGCTGTCCCCATGTCCCCAGCTGCTGTTCACCCTGTCCCCATGTCCCCAGCTGCTGTTCCAGGAGACCAACCCCGGGGTGAGGTACCAGTACACGATCCAGCGCCCGGCTGACAGTGAGAACGAGATCGAGCAGCCCGAGTTCCTGTGGCGCTTTGGCTCCTGGACCACCTGCACGGCCACCTGTGGGACAGGTGAGTGCAGCCCCGGGACTCCCCCTCCGAGCAGGGGAGCCTTGGAAATTCCTGGGTCTTGGGTTTCAGGGGGTCCTAGGGGCAGAAGAAAGGGACATGTGCTGAGGTCAGGCCCGCGTGCTCCGCAGGAACCCCAGGGCTTTATCAGCGCTCCCGGCTCGGTGTCCTGTTACCCGGCACGGGATGGAGACAAAAGAGCTTTAGAGAAATCAGGGAGTGTGGAAGGGCTGCTCTCCCGCCTGGCTGGGGCTCTCCACGGGGGGAGGACATCCAGGGTTTTACAGCCCCACGGTGTCCGTGTGTGGATGTTTGCTTCCCCATCCTGCCCCCCTGCACCACTGGCTGGGTGTCCCAGGGTCCCTGGGGCAGCTTTTGGGGCAGCTGGTGCAGAGGGACATTTCTGGAGCTCTGCCAGGAGAGACTGGGAGCAGCAAGCACTTCCTCGAGAGCAGCTGGCACTGGAAAAAAGGGGAATTCAAGGACACTTGTGCTTTCTAGGTAGCACAGAGTGCCAGGACATGGCCTTTGTTTAAAACCAGCTTTTCTTTGTATGATTCGAGTGCTTGGCTTCCAGAACAGAAGGGAAATAGAGGAGTGAATGAGGCAGGAGTCGGGTGAGGGTGAGCAGCTGGAGGAGGGCTGAGCCCCTCTTCCTGCACTGAGTGATGATGTGAGATGAGATGTGGCTTGGGAGAGCTCACAGTGAGCCTCTGGTGAGTCCCAAGGCCCTGTGAGCTCCCAAGTGCTTGAGCCAGAGCCCAGCTCAGCAGGGTTCTGTCAGTCTCAGCTGAGCTGTGGTGACAGCTCTCCATGTCACAGGTCAAGTACGTGTTACAGAACGGGGACAGAGGCCGGGGCGAGGCAGTGTGGTGAGGTCACATAAAAACCCCTGGGAGCAGACTGGGGGCACGAGGCTTTGGGCAGCGCTTTGTGCTGAGCTGGGCTGGGGCAGGGCTGCCAGCAGAGCCAGCTTCTGCCCCTTGGCAGCCCCGGAACTCGCAGTGCTCATGGCTGGGTGTGCTCCGGGCAGCGCTGCCTGCACGGCTCCAGCTGCCATCCTGCCCCAGTGCCAGGGCTCTGCCAGGCCATCTCAGCCTCAGCACCAAGGAACTTGCAGCTTCAAGTGGTGCTTTCATTTTCTCCCCACTCTCCTGGCTCACCTAGAGCCTCCTGTGCCCTGCTGGGTGGTCGGGTTCGGTTTCCAAAGCTGTGCTGGTGCCTGTGTGGTGCCAGTGCCCTGGGGGTGCCCGGGGGTGCCTGTGAGCACCCAGGGGTGCCCTCAGTGCCCACCCACCCGCAGGGGTGCAGCGGCAGGCCGTGCACTGCGTGGAGAGGCTGGCGGGCCTGGTGGAGGAGCGGTTCTGCGACGCGCTCGCGCGCCCCGACGACCGGCAGCGCGCCTGCAGCGAGGAGCCCTGCCCGGCCAGGTGCCACCCGCCCTGCTCCCCCTTCCTGGCCCTGGGGATGGGCTCCCGGCCCTGGGGGGGTCCATGGCAGCATCCCTGGGGTTGTCTGACCGCCGCAGGGCATTGTCCACAGGCAGAGCCTCACAGACGGTGCCATCCTGGCAGGATGCTCCTCTCTGCCTCTGTGCACATTACCCTGGCACAGATCGGGGACTGTCCCATCCCTGACCCTCTGTCCCAGCTCCCAGACCATGGGCTGACACATTCGGGATCCTCCTTTCCCCATGGCCTCACGTGATGGGCAATGGGATGGGTCCTGCGGCACGGCTGCTTGCTTTGGCTGAGACCTTTCCCTTTCCCCTTTTCTATTTCCCTCTTCCCCTTTTCCCCTTTCTCCCTTTCCCCTTCCCATTTCTCATTCCCCCTTTCCATTCCCCCTTTCCATTCCCTCTTTCCATTCCCCCTTTTCCCCCCCTTTTCCCCCTTTTATTCCCCCCCTTTCACCCTTTTTCCCCCATTTTTCCCTTTTTTTCCCCCTTTTCCCCCCCTTTTCCCCCTTTTATTCCCCCCCTTTTTCCCCCATTTTTCCCTTTTTTTCCCCCTTTTCCCCTGCAGGTGGTGGGTGGGCGAGTGGCAGAAGTGCTCAGCCACGTGTGGCCGGGCAGGGCTGATGAAGAGGACAGTGCTGTGCATCCAGAGCGTGGGGCTGGATGAGCAGAGGGCCCTGCAGCCAGCAGACTGCCAGCACCTCGCCAAGCCAGATGCCACCATGCCCTGCCACCCAGAGGTGCCCTGTCCCTCCCCGTGGGCTGTGGGCAACTGGTCCGAGGTGAGAGGGGACTTTGGGGGTGTCCCAGTGTCTTGCAAAGGGGTGGGAGCTGGGGACAGGGATCCCCGCACACCTCAGCCTGCCCCAGAGCAATGGCTGTGCTCCTGCTCACAGAGATCCATGGCTGTGTCCCTGTGGGGCCAATGGATGGGAATTCTGTCCATTGGAGGGGTCTCAGGGTGAGGAGGGGGCGTTGGGCAGTTTAACTCTTCCCCCGCCCCTATGGATGTGAATTCCAGGCATTGGAGGGGTCTCAGGGTGAGGAAGGAGCATTGGGCAGTTTAACTCTGCCCCAGCCCCCATGGATGGGGATTCCATTGCTTGGAGGGGTCTCAGGGTGAGGAAGGAGCATTGGGCAGTTTAACTCTGCCCCAGCCCCCATGGATGTGAATTCCAGTCATTGGAGGGGTCTCAGGGTGAGGAGGGGGCGTTGGGCAGTTTAACTCTGCCCCAGCCCTGGGCTCTGCAGCTCCCTCACACAGGGTGAGGGCCACGCTCTGTGCTTGGCACAAGGAGGGCAGAGATGGGGTTTTCAGCTGGACATGGCTTGGAACAGCCTGGTGCAGTGGAAGGTGTCCCTGCCCACAGCAAGGGGTGGAACTGGATGATCTTCAAGGTCCCTTCCAACCAAATGATTCCATGGGGTGATTAATGGTGGCACTCTGTGTAGCCTTGATTTATTTTTGTGTTTTTGTGAATCAGCTTAACCACAGGCTGAGGGTTTCAACCAGAAAATGATAACCCCTAATTTAAACAGCCTTTCCAAAAGTGTTCAGAGTGAAGACAAATATCAGGAGAGAAAGGAGAGAGCCTGGGAACAGAGCTGGTTGCTAAGGAACAAATGGAATCAAATGTGAGCAGAGGATTTGAAGGCTAGATGAGAGCAAGTTGGAAATATTTTTCTAGGGGCCCCCAAAAGCCACAATTAAGGGCTGAGAAAGATGGATGCAATGATTTAAAGGGAAAATTACAGACTATAGGTGGGTCAGTGCTGGGCAGGGCAGCCCCAGCCCTCACAGCTGGCCTCTGTGGTGTTGGCACCAGTGGATTTGTGAGCCCTGGAGAAAATGTGTTTGGGATTTTGAGGAGCTGAAATTTTTCTGTCCTTTAATTTAAAGGGAGAGCCCTTTTTCTTTTCCATTTCCACCGTAATTAGGGGCACTGGAAGGGCTTGGGAGCTTCCCAGAGCCGTGGTCCTTCTGTCAGCAGTAGCAGCAGGGTGGGGCAGAGCCAGGCAGGAGCAGTGTGCCCGTCTGGCACTGGGGCACCTGGCCCTGCCAGGGGCTCTCTGGGGTTCGGGGGGCCCACGGCTGCCTCACCCTGGGGCTCAGTGCCTCAGAGGAGCCCGCAGCCCTGCACGTGCAGCTTTGTGCAGTTTCCAGAGGGGCTGGTGCAGTCAGAGGGCTGCTTTGGTGTTCCTCAGGGAGCAGCTCCTCGCAGCCCTCTCACAGGGGTTGGTGTGTGCTAATGTTTGATTCCAGCTCCAGAAATGCCTGGTGGTGGCCACGTGGTGTAACCTGGGAATGCTGGAATGGGGTGGAAAGGACCTTAAAGCTCATCTGGTTCCACCCCCTGCCATGGGCAGGGACACCTTTCACAAGCCTGAGTTGCCCCAAGCCCCAAATGCAGCAGAAAGTGCTGCTGTTCTCCTTTCCAGCTTCTCAGTTTCTTTTGTACTGACCCATCTCAAAGAGCCCATTATGGGGATGGTGTGTCCCCAGCAAAGCTCCTCCCTGACCTTTGCTTTTTCCCTACTCAGACAACACCCACGTTGTTGTTCCCTGCTTCAAAGAACGCTCTTCTAGAAGAAGAGCTGCAATTCATGGCAATAGGTCACAGGAAAGGCCTATTAGCTCATCTCACCCCTGCCCTTCCCAGCCTCCCTCTCCCGGGAAAGCTGTTCCTGGCTGGAAAGCAGGGCAAGGATCACCCTGAGCACAGTCCCCACAGCTCCAGCCCTGCTCTGGCACGGTCTGCAGGAGGGGATTTGGGCAGTAATGCTGTGCTTGCCAGGGTGAGCAGTACCCACGGGTGGGACTGGCACAGCAGCTGTCCAGGGCCAGGTGGGAGCTGGCAGAGTGATGTGGAGCCCTCACAGAGGGAACCCTCACTGTGGCACCTCTCCTGGCCTTGTCCCACAGACCTGTCCCTCTCTCTTCCCTGCCAGTGCTCGGTGAGCTGTGGGAACGGGACCCAGCGGCGTGCAGTCCACTGCAGCAGCAGCAGCAGCACCAGCAGCAGCACCAGCAGCAGCAGCAGCAGCGGGGCCCCCTGCGACCCTGCCCAGAGACCCAGCCCCGAGAGGCCCTGCTCCTTGCCACCCTGCCACCAGAAATGGGACAGCGACTGGTCTGGCAGCGGCTCCTCCAGCAGGGAGATATTCAATGAAATCCATTACTTCCCCAGCCACCACATTCCTAAACTTAACCCCTTGATCCCGAACATCCCGGAGTCCAACGACGTCAATGTCATCACCGAGGAGGACTTCTCAGCCAGGAAAGGAAATGTCTTTGTCGATGATTTTTACTACGATTACAACTTTATCAACTTCCACGAGGATCTGTCTTACTATCCCTTCACGGAGAAGGAGCCCAAGGGCGAGGAGCCAGAGGCAGGGCTGGGCACTGCTGGCACGGAGGGGCCCTGGGAGCTGCCCACCGAGCTGGCAGGAGAGAGCCAGGAGCAGCCAGCCCCCGAGGAGGAGCACACCCCTGCTCCTGTGGATGGACAGCACACAGAGCCCGGGGCTTTAGCCACCAACGACCTCCTGAGCATGGGCCCCGAGGATGTGGGATCAGCCACTCCCAGCTACACCACCCCTGGAGTTTTGGCTGAGGAGGAGGAGGAGGATACGGTGCCTGTGCCCCACTCTGAGCCCCACAGAGCTGTGCCCAGCAGCAGCAGCCTTGGGCAGGGTGTCCCTGCTCCCTGGGGTCCCCACCCAGCTGGTGTGGGCTGGGGCACGGCTGGGGTGGATGTGTCCCTTGGGCCAGCAGCACGGGACAGCGAGGGCCCTGTGAGCCACGGGGACTCCGGGGAAGTGGCTCTGGCCACCACCAGTGACATTGATGGTGCAGCCCCACAGCCCACTGAGCAGCACGGCTGGGCAGGAGGGCAATCCCATGGCATGGAGAGGGCACACCTTGCCTTGCCCACCCTGCAGACCCCAGGCTGGGGGGTGGCAGGGAGGGCTGGCAGCCTGCACCCTGCCGTGAGTCCCCCTCCTGTGGGTGCTGACGAGGCTCCCGTGGGACAGGGAGGGCACCAGCCAGAGCTCCACGCCCCCACAGCCCCCATCTCAACCCCCCCAGTGGCCACAACAGCCCCTCCAGTGTCCTTGTCCCCTGCCGTGCCCAGGCCAGCCACCCAGCTCACCTCCAGCGGCCTCAGCCAGCAGGATGCCCTGGGCACAGCCATGCCCACAGCCCCAGCTCACGGCCCACCTCTCCTGAAATGGGGGACAGAGGGGGTGTCCCAGCACCTGGATCCAGCATCACCCCACACCGAGCTGACCTCCCATGGGACCCCGCTCAGCCTCCCTGCACCGAGGGACCCCTCACCGTGGGCACCCGCAGGGACACCAACGAGGGACCCCTCACCGTGGGCACCCCCAGGGACACCAGCGAGGGACCCCTCACCGTGGGCACCCCCAGGGACACCAACGAGGGACCCCTCACCATGGGCATCCCCAGGGACACCAACGAGGGACCCCTCACCATGGGCATCCCCAGGGACACCAGCGAGGGACCCCTCACCATGGGCACCCCCAGGGACACCAACGAGGCACCCCTCACCGTGGGCACCCCCAGGGACCCCTGCCTCCAGTGACGGGGGGCAGGAGCTGTCCCAGCCCACCCCTTTTTCCCTCCCGCTCTGGGAGAAGAGGCTGGAGGAGGAAGAGGAGGAGGAGGAGGAGGCTCTGCTCCCACCGTTGCCCCCTGCAGCAGCCACTGCCAAGCCCAGCTGGGAGGTCGGGAACTGGAGTGAGGTACGTGGTGAGTCCCCTGAGCAGTGTGACAGGGCCAGTATGGCTGTGAGACCTGTCCCTGTCCCTGCCCTGGCTGGCTCTGGGACGTTTCTCCTGGCAGCATGGGGTCATTAATGCTAATTAGGAAACAAGCGGTAAGCAAATGCCAAAGGCACCCCCAGCCCCAGGGGGGTGCCCCGTTGAATCCTCCAGGGAGCAAACACTGAGCAGGGAGAGGAGGGGTTGGTCCCCCCCTGAGCAGAACAGCTGGAATGGGCTGTGGAGGAGCGTGTTCCTCCCCTTCCCTCCCTGAGCACTGCCTGATGTGGGGTTGCTTAGAGGGGAAAGGTCCTCTCCCCACGTCATCCCACAGCCCCAGTTCACCCAGCACCCTCCTGGCCTGATGTGGAGCTGGGCTCAGGTTTTTGGGGTGCCCAGTGCAGCAGCTCTGTGTTGCAGAGCTGGAGTCAGGTTTTGGGGTGCACAGCACTCCCTGTGCTGCAGAGCTGGGTTTTCGGGGTGCCCAGCACTCCCTGTGCTGCAGAGCTGGGTGTTTGGGTGCCCAGCAGCACTCTCTGTGCTGCAGAGCTGGGTGTTTGGGGTACACAGCACTGCCTGTGTTGCAGAGCTGAGTTTTCAGGGTACACAGCACTCCCTGTGTTGCAGAGCTGGGTGTTTGGGGTACACGGCACTCCCTGTGCTGCAGAGCTGGGTGTTTGGGGTGCACAGCACTCCCTGTGCTGCAGAGCTGGGTGTTTGGGGTGCACAGCACTCCCTGTGTTGCAGAGCTGGGTGTTTGGGGTGCACAGCACTCCCTGTGCTGCAGAGCTGGGTGTTTGGGGTACACAGCACTCCCTGTGCTGCAGAGCTGGGTTTTTGGGGGGCCAAGCCCTCCCTTGGCTGCAAGGCTGGGTGTTTGGGTGCCCAGCAGCACTCTCTGTGCTGCAGAGCTGGGTGTTTGGGGTACACAGCACTGCCTGTGTTGCAGAGCTGAGTTTTCAGGGTACACAGCACTCCCTGTGTTGCAGAGCTGGGTGTTTGGGGTACACGGCACTCCCTGTGCTGCAGAGCTGGGTGTTTGGGGTGCACAGCACTCCCTGTGCTGCAGAGCTGAGTTTTTGGGTACACAGCATTCTCTGTGTTGCAGATCTGGTGTTTTTGGGGTACACAGCACTCCCTGTGTTGCAGAGCTGGGTTTTTGGGTGCCCAGAAGCACTCCCTGTGTTGCAGAGCTGGGTTTTTGGGGTGCCCAGCACTCCCTGTGCTGCAGAGCTGGGTGTTTGGGGTACACGGCACTCCCTGTGCTGCAGAGCTGGGTTTTCGGGGTGCCCAGCACTCCCTGTGCTGCAGAGCTGAGTTTTTGGGTACACAGCATTCTCTGTGTTGCAGATCTGGTGTTTTTGGGGTACACAGCACTCCCTGTGCTGCAGAGCTGGGTGTTTGGGTGCCCAGCAGCACTCTCTGTGCTGCAGAGCTGGGTGTTTGGGGTACACAGCACTGCCTGTGTTGCAGAGCTGAGTTTTCAGGGTACACAGCACTCCCTGTGTTGCAGAGCTGGGTGTTTGGGGTACACGGCACTCCCTGTGCTGCAGAGCTGGGTGTTTGGGGTGCACAGCACTCCCTGTGCTGCAGAGCTGGGTGTTTGGGGTACACAGCACTCCCTGTGCTGCAGAGCTGGGTTTTTGGGGTGCACAGCCTTCCCTGTGTTGCAGTGCTCGGCCACGTGCGGCCTGGGCGCGGTGTGGCGGCCGGTGCGCTGCAGCAGCGGCAGTGACGGTGGCTGTCCCGCGGCCGACAGGCCCGTCCCCGCCCGGAGGTGCTCCCTGAGACCCTGCTCGGCCTGGCGTGTGGGCAACTGGAGCAAGGTATGGCTCTGCGGGGAGGCAGGGTCCGGAGGGAGGGTCCCCAAAACCCGCGGGGCAAGGTGTGGGGTCACACTGCTCTCGGGGAGGGCTCCTGCCCTGTGTGTCACGTAGGTAAAGGTTTGTGCTTGCCACAGGGTTTAAGCTGCTCATCCCACAGTGTTTTCATTTTTCCTGGTCTGATAATAAAGTCAGGAATTTGTAAAAGCTAAACCAAGTGATTTGGTGAAAGGCCAGGTTGGGTGGGGCTGGACAGCCTGGTCTAGCAGGTGTCATCCCATCCCTCCATCCCATCCAAGCCCTCCACCCCAGGGCTTCTTTAAGGTCCATTGCAAGCCATTCTGTGGTTCTATGATTTGTCACTCTCTGGACAGTGTTCTGGCCACTGTGCCCTGCCAGGGGCTGTTTGCAGTTGGGTTGGGTGAATTCGGTAGGGTTGGTGGTGGGGATCAGCCCTCCTTGCTCGGGGTGGACGCTGTTCCTTGGGATCATCAGTTCTTTAAGGCATAAACACTGCTCATGTTCCAGCTGGAAAGCAGCTGGTTTCAGAGGGGTGCCAGTGACAGATGAGCTGCACAGACTGTGCTCTGGCTTGGCCTAGAGCAAGGGGGGGAAGGAGGCCAAGTGTCAACTCAACCCCAACCCAAGTTGCTGCTGTGTCCCTCCCCACCGTGGCCGTGTGTCCCTCCCCACCGTGGCTCCGTGTCCCTCCCCACCGTGGCCGTGTGTCCCTCCCCACCATGGCTGTGTGTCTGTCCCCACCATGGCTCCGTGTCCCTCCCCAGTGCTCCAGGAGCTGCGGCGGGGGCACCAAGGTGCGGGACGTTCACTGCGTTGACACCAGGGACCAGCGGCTGCTGCGGCCCTTCCACTGCCAGGCCGGGCTGGGCCAGCCCCCGGCGCAGCTGCCCTGCCGCAGTGCCCCGTGCCTGGACTGGTACACGTCCTCCTGGAGAGAGGTACGCTGGCCTGGGCACCGCTCAGCCCCCCTGCCAGGGCAGGGGCACCCGCTGCCATCCCTGCTGCTCCGAGCCCTGTGTCACACTGGCTGGGACACTGCCAGGGATCCAGGGGCAGCCACAGCTGGGAGCTCCATACCAGCTCCTCATCACCCTCCCAGGGAACAATTCCTGCCCAAGATCGCATCCATACCTGCCCTCTGGCAGTGGCAGCCATTCCCTGGCTCCTGTCCCTCCATGCCTTGTCCCCAGTTCCTCTCCATCTCTCTTGGAGCCCCTTTAGCCCTGGCAGGCCTCTGAGCTGTCCCTTTAGCCCTGGCAGGCCTCTGAGCTGTCCCTGGAGCCCCTTTAGCCCTGGCAGGCCTCTGAGCCATCCCTTTAGCCCTGGCAGGGCTCTGAGCTGTTCCTGGAGCCCCTTTAGCCCTGGCAGGGCTCTGAGCTGTCCCTGCAGGCCCTGGCAGGCCTCTGAGCCATCCCTTTAGCCCTGGCAGGGCTCTGAGCTGTCCCTGGAGCCCCTTTAGCCCTGGCAGGGCTCTGAGCCGTCCCTTTAGCCCTGGCAGGGCTCAGAGCCGTCCCTTTAGCCCTGGCAGGGCTGTGTGCAGGGCTGAGCCCTCTGTGTGCCCGCAGTGCTCGGAGCCGTGTGGCGGCGGGGAGCAGGCCCGGCTGGTGACGTGCCCCGAGCCGGGGCGCTGCGAGGAGAGCCTGAGGCCCAACAGCACCCGGCCCTGCAACAGCCAGCCCTGCACCACCTGGGTGGTGGGCTCCTGGGGACAGGTGAGCAGGGGATGGGGACACACCGTGCGCCCGGGTGGCCCTGGCGCTGCCCCCAGGCTGAGCCCCGGTCCCCGCAGTGCTCGGCGCCCTGCGGAGGGGGCATCCAGCGGCGCCAGGTGAAGTGCATGGACACCAGGACGGGGGTGGCCGAGGAGGACAGCAGCCTGTGTGACCACGAGCCGTGGCCAGAGAGCACCCAGAAGTGCAACCCCCAGGAGTGCGACAGCCCCGAGCCAGGTGAGCAGCAGGCAGAACCTGGGAATGGGGTGGGAGCTCTGGGGGACGTGGAGAGAGCGGTTGGGACTGGGTTGTGTGGGGCTGACTTGGCTGGTTGATGATTAAGTGGGAATGTTGCAATGTCTGTAAACGTCAGAGCATCCGTCCCTCAAGGGGCCAAGCAGGGTTTTACTGGCACAGACATGAGCTGGGATGGGATTGTTGGGGTCAGCAGTGTCACCCAGCACAGGGACACCCGAGGGACCCCGTGGGGTCAAGGGACCCCGTCCAGAGGCAACAGGGCATTCAGGAAAAGGAAGGCACAGGGGAATACCCAGTGATGGAGCTCTCAGGAAACTGTTCAGTGGTAAAGTCCCACAACACAAGACTTGTGAAACAAGCTGGGCCCAGCACGAGAAGATGGAATAAAGGAGCAGTTCTTCAGCATCTTCAGATGTGTCTGAGGGACAGACACACCTGGAGCCAGCCCCATGTCACCCTGTTTGTCATTTACCTGCCCCAGCTGCAGCCACAGTGCTTGGCCACACCACGGGCACTCACTTGGCTTCTTCTCCCTCTTCCACTCACAGAGATCGATCCCAAGCACCAGGCACTTCCCTGGGAGACAGAAATCTGGGCACTGCAGGGGTTAACAGCACTTACAGAAAAGCAGTATAATGAGGGATTAGATGTCACTGGTGTGTCTGTCAGTCACTTATCAGCTTTATCTCTTTAATGTGTCTGTGTAAAAGAAAAGCTCTTTGGCTGCCCAGAAGGTATTGTTGGAGCTCCAGGAGGTTTGCTGGCCAAAGGGAGGGCTGAGAGATGGGGCAGGGGGGCAGCAGTAGCTGGTGCCTGGGGTGGAGGAGCTGGATCCATGGCTGCTCCACACATCCCTGAGGTCCCCTCTGCAGCCTGGGACACCCGTCCCACCCTCCCAGCTCTTTTTGTTCATCCTGTGCCCAGCGTGTTCCTCCCAACACCAACTCCAGAGCAGGCAGAGCGTTGGCTTTGGTTGACTGGGATTTGGGCACTGGCACTGTTGGCCATCAGGATGTTTTCAGCCATGAATGTGCTCCTTTTTTGGAGCATTTTCAGGGCCATGGGGCACTCCAGCATTTAGGAAATGATGAGTCAGCCCTGCTCAAGGCACAACGTGCGGTTCCGGTTGTTTTGGTCAGGGGAAAATTTCCGTGCCAGGCTTGGTGATGAGAGCTGTGGAGCCAAGGCTGGACCAGAATAACCACTGAGATGTGTAGGAAGCACACAAATAAATGGTAAAATCCTGGATCAAAAATGACATAAATGCTCTGGCTGCAGCCCAGGGCAGGAAACGCCTTTTGGAAATACAAACGTTTCCAGCCAAAGCATGAAGGGGAACAAAACTTTCACATGGCAGGAAATCCCAGATGTGTAAATGCACAGGCAAAGGCTCCCAGAAAGACGTAAATGTAACTGCAGCCCTTTCCTGTGCTTTAGGGGATCTTTGCTGCACAAGAAGGGCTCAGGCTGGAGCGATCCATGGTTTTGTGAGGAGCACAGGAGCCTCTCCCTCCTCGGGCACGAGGTGCTCCTGTACCAGCAGAACCAGGCTGGCTCTGTGAGTGGCCATGTCCTCACTGGACACAGAAGTGCCAATAACCCCTGCAGGGTTCAAATGTTCAAACCATAATCAGATGGATTTGGAGCAGAGATGGAACAGATGAAGCACAAACATCTCACAGCAGTCGGCTCCTCAATTAAAGGAGGTCGGGATTAATTAGAACCAGAGTCCTGAGCTGTTGCCAGGTTATAAATTAATTGAAGATTCCACCAAGGTTATTTTTGAATATGGCTGTTGCCTTACAGCTGCAGCCAGCTGTGAGGGTGTCCTTAGATGGCTCCTGGGAGCTTCAGAGCCCTGGGCACCCCAGTGCCTCCCTGGGATGCTCCAGAGGCTGGGGACATTCATCTGGGAATGTTTGTGGTGTCATGGAAAGGAGCTGAGCCTCACCAGGCCAGCATGGGGGCCTGGAGAAGCCTGCAGCAGTTTATGCAGCAGATCAGACAGATTTAACCCAGAAAAATGGGAATTGCTGTGTACTGGAGGAGGAATCAAGGCGAATGGAGCTGGTCACTCAGCTGGTCACTGCAGGGTGGTGGCTGTGCTGGACACAGCAGACCCTGGTGGTGGTGGTGACACATCCCTGCCCAGGACAGAGCAGGGCAGCCCCAGGTGCTCATCAGGGTCATGCCAGGGAATTAATCAGTTCCCTCGTGCCAGTTTCTCCAGATCTGATACCAGGGAGGTCTCTGAGCTCCCCAAATCTGCCCCAGACAGGTGGTAGGGCCAGTTCTTGGCTCCAGCAGCAAACACAGCTGTTCCACAGGTGTCTCAGCTTGAAATTGCAGAGGGAAGAGGCACAGGCTGCACTGGCTGGAGGACAAGTGTGTATCCAGAGGTGCCTGGGAGCAGGGTGGAGCCCAGCCCATGTCCTGGCAGCAGCACTGCCTGGGGCCAAGGGGTGAAGGCTCTGCCCACACGGGGTCAGTCCCAGACACCATCACTGCCCCACTCCCTGTTTGCTGGCTCCTTATCCAGGGCTACCTGTATTTCGATTAATTGGCAATTAAACGTGGTGCTCCTGCTTGTTCTGAGTGAGGAAATGAAATTGTTCGTGGCTCTTCAGGTCACAGAGTTCGTCCACAAGGGGTCCATGTGGGAAACAATTGCAGCAAATCCCAATTTTCTCTGTCATTTGAGCGTGTAAGTCCCTACCCAAGTGGTGGGGCCAGGAGGTGCTGCTGAGTGAGGCATGGAGAGCAATTAATTAACTGCTAATTAACAGCAGGAGTCAGTGGGAAAGGCATGCTCCAGAAAGGACTCCCTGCTTTGATAAAATGTAGGAGAAAGATGTTGCCTGCAGCAGGGCTGACACCTGAAAACTGTGGGGTCTGGGGGTTTCTCCCAGTTTTCCCAGCTGTGGCTGTGTCAGTGGGGATGCACCCCATGCACCCCCTCCATCCCATCCCATCCCATCCCATCCCATCCCATCCCATCCCATCCCATCCCATCCCATCCCATCCCCTCCTGCTGACCAGACACCACAGGGAGGCACCTCAGCCCAGAGCAGGACTCTGGGATAATTCCCTTGTTAAATTCAGCTCCGAGTGCATCCCGAGGGCCAGAGGTCAGCAGCCTAATTCCCTGGATTTGCTAGCTCAGCTCCAAGCTCAACCTTTCCTTGTTTTTACAAAACGTGTTCCAGGAAGTTTGTTTTTCCCAGGAATAAAAGTAAAAGCTTAGGTCTGGCTGGCAGAAGCTTAAATGAAATTTAAAGCGACTTCCACAGTGACCTAAGAAAAACAGCCCAAAAAAAAGTGGGGGTTTTCAGTCTGTAATGTGCTGACTTAGCCTGGATTTTTAAAGCCCTGCTTTAAGCTATTTCTTTAGCCTAAAATTTGGCACAGACATATGGAATGTGTTTCCAAATGAAGTGCGAGGATTATATAAAAAATTGTTAATAGAAAGAAATAGCAGTACAAGCATTCAATGAAAATTGGGTGGGTTCTGCAGGTCCCTCTCTGAAGAGCTGACAAATTAAGTGCTTATTGCAGCTTCCCTTGCCCAAGACCGAATTCCAGGGAGGAATCACAAGCTCAGCCAAGATTTTCAGACCTGATCCTGACCCCACACGCATCCACCCTGAGACTGCAGCAGGGTCTGGGAAAGTGCTGGGAACTGAAGCCCTCAAGGACTCCCACTGGCTTCCCTGAGTTCCGGGAGCGTTGGGAACACTCCCAGGCGTGGGGGGTTGTGGGGCTGTCCTGGGCAGGGCCAGGCTGGATCATCCCGTGGGTCCCTTCCAAGCTGGATATTTTATGACCCACGAGGTCATTTGGCTTTGGAGCCCTGGGCTCTCCTGCAAGGCCAGCAGAGCCTGCAGCCAAGGGTGGTGGCTCTGTTCCCCACGCCCAAGGCCATCCCTGCTGCTGTGCTCCCATCCTGAGAGCCTGGGGAGGTGTTCAGGGAGCTGGGACCCCTGGCAGGGTGGGCTCCGTGTGCCTGGGCATGGTGCAGGGTCAGGAATTGCCTGATGGGCCCAGGCTGCTGACAGGGAGCAGGAACGGGCTGAGCCATCACTCCAAGGCTGCAGAGCAGCTTCCCAGCCTGAGCCTTCCCAGCTCTTTCCAAGGACGGCAGGAGGCAGCTTGGTTGTGATCAGAAATCACTCTCTAGGAAGCTGTGAGGGGCTGGGCATCCCCCAGCAGGGCCCAGGACATTCCCAGCCCTCCTGGGCATGCAGGCTGATTGCCACTGCCATGGGACAGCCCTGAGGTGCTTTAGGAGCCCTGCAGCCAGGGGCAGTTCCTGTGCTCCAGTGTCCCAGTGCAGCAGGGCTGGGGTCAGGGGGTGCCTGTGGAGCCACAGGGATGCTCTCAAGGAATGTTATCCTGCCAGCCCCGTGGAGCACAGCCCAACAAGCACTTCCCCTTTTCCAGTGGCTCTGGTGCTCCCACAGCAGGTCCGGGGTGTGCTGCACTCCTGGCCTGGGCTGGGCAGGGATTTCTCATCTGCTCTGCCCAGCCAGCAGGGAACACCCACTGCTGGTGTCCCAGCAGGCAGGGCTGCAGCCCCAGGCCGAGGTGTGGTGTGAAGCTGGGATCCCTCCATCCTGCTCTGTCAGCACTGTGGATCCAGCAGTGCAGGGATAAACTGCTTTTTGGGGGCACAGGGACACCCTGGCCGGGCACAAAGAGCTGCAGCTGGGGCGGCAGGGAGGAAATACCTCAGCTGAAACAGAAAATAAGTTTTAGAGCAGTGTGGTGAGCTGCTGGGCTGGGGGAGGGGGCTGTGGCTGAAATCCCAAAGCAGGGAAGAGTCTCTGCTCTGCATCCCTGGCTTTGGCTCTCCTGTGGGAATGGGGCAGCAGCCCTTCCCTCAGCACAGCCCCTGTTCCAGAGGGGACAGGGCAAGCGCCAGTGGTCAGTGACAGCTCCCCTGGCTCGGTCACAGCATTGTCCCTGCAGGGAAGTGTCCTGAGAAAGAGAAAATCCCATTTCCCTGCCCCACTTCTGTCCCGGCTCTGCGAGGTCCTGGTCCCAGGGAGAAGCAATGGGGGTTGGCCCCAGAGTGCATCAGCTCTGCCCTTTTCCAGAGAAAAGCTGTCATCTGCTTTCATTCCTTGTACAGGAGGTAAAACTGGAATCACAGAATCTGAGATTTTGAGCTTAGGCTGGGTTTTGAGTTGATGTAATTTAAGTGAGTCTGACACCACTGGGTGAGAAGCTGCAGGCTCAGCGAGTCTTGCTCTGAAATGGAGAAGGAGGAAATCAAAAATTCAAACAAAGCAGCTCTGTGTTCATGTAAACCATGTGTATTTGGGGATGGTCTGTGCTGCTGGGCTGAGCCCAGGTGGGCCTGGGCTGCCCCTGGAGCAGCCGTTCCCTAAACAAAGCCCATCCTCAGAGCAGCAGCAGTTGTTTTGAGGGCTGCAGGACACCTGCAGGAAGCGAACCAGATGATGCAGGTTCTCAAAATAACCAAAACAATTCAGAGCAAAAGGAATTCTGGCCCTTCCGCTGGCACTGGGGGAGCTGGGGGCTGGCAGGAGGGGACACTGGGGGGGTTTGTCCCCTGCACCCCAGCTCTGTCCCTGGGCAGTGCTTTGGAGCTGCTGGCAGCAGCCCAGGTGTGCTTTCTGCAGTGCTCCAGGTGCCCAGGTGCAGGAGGGCTCTGCCCAGGGGAGCCCTGTCCGTGTCTCCAGCCAGCTTCCACAGAACCTGGATGGCTTTGGGATGAAGGGACCTTAACAACATCTCATTTCCACATGGGACACCTGGTGACTGTGCTGACACCCGCACTGACACCTTCCTGTGTGGTTGTGTTCAAGGGTCCCAGCACGAGGGAAGAGACCACCCTGCCCTGGCAGAGGGAAGGGGAATGACAGCAGCAATAACTGGGGAAGACCCCTCAGAAATGCTCATGGTGCTATCATTTGACGTTTGCAGCCTCTCCAAGGTGTTGGCTGGCCAGCACGAACCTTGATTTTTATTGTTATTTTTATATCTCTGAGGTGAGCATCCAGCATTCCACGGCTCTGCCGACCCTTTGGGGTAGGGATTTTTTTTTGCCTTTAAGGACTTGAAGCTGGCAACCCACTCCTGTAATTTTCATTAAAATGTTTACGCACTGAAGCTGAATAGATTTAATTTAAGAAGCAGAGGCAGGGCAGAGGAATAAAGTTCCAGCTTCAGCTGGGGCTGTGCAGGGCTCTGTCTCCCCATTGCTGGCTTCCTCTGCCAAAGCCATTTTTGTGTCCCTCTGGAGCAGAGGGCATCGCTGGGGACCCCGAGGTGTGGAGTGCACCAGGGCATTGCCTTGCATGCATTTGGGCAGGAGAGTGGCACATCCCCTCCCTCGTGGGCAGCCAGGTGCTCAGGCCCTGGGTTTCTGTATGTGTAGCAGTGTAATGCTTGGTTAAGGTGTTTTTCTGTGGCCTTACAGGCTGAACCCTTTTTTTCCTGCTTATCTAGATTCTCCTCTGTTAAGGTTAGCTGATTTTTAACTAGAATATCCAATTTACTCTGAGGCACAGCCCCTGCTGCCTGCTCCCAGAGCGGTGTGGGAACAAACCCCTCCCTGTCTCGGGGAGGGATTCCTGCCAGGCTGGTCTCTAGAGGAGGGCAGGGGCATTTAGGTAGGAATTCCCTTCCCTATTACTCTTCAGGCTGTGGAGGGTGCCCAAAACCCGGGGGACCTTGAAGGGCAATCCTCCCTGCACGGGCAGAGGAGGCTGGGGCCCACCCCGGGCTGCAGAGCTCCAGGTGCTGCTCCCTGGGCAGCGCTCAGCCCGAATTCCTGTGTGTCATTTGTATGTAAAACACAAGCCATGACCTCACCATTTGTGCTTTATTCCCTTCCAAGGTGGTGTAAAGTTTTTATTGTCCAAGAACCTGTGTCCAGTCCTGGTTTCCTTGTCCCCTGCTCCATCTGTCCCACACCCTGTCACCCTCCCAGGATTGCAAAGGGACAACCCTTCTGTTGGGGTCTCACGGCCACAGCTCCCAAAGTGTGTTAAATTAAACAGTTACTGAAGGAAACAGGTGGCTTTCACATTTTCTCCTCCCCGTGGGGAATTCTGAAGGTTTTCAGCTAATTGGAGATGGTTCAGGCACTGGCAGCAGGAAGGAACCATCAGTTTGCATCTGAAAACCATTCACAGCTGCCCTTTGCAACTGGGATTTGTTGATTAAAACATGAGGCGGGCTGATGGGGTAAATCAGTCCTGCAAATCGATTTCTTGGTGGCCCGGGATCTGGTGAGCCCTCCTGCAGTGCCTCTCCACGTGCAGGGTCCCAGCTGTGGGCACAGGACAATCCCTCCTGTGGGACACCAGCCCATTCCTAGCCACATAACAAGCCAGGCCTCTCACCAGCACAGAAACTGCATTATCAGTGACAATAAAACACATCTGGCTTAAATATCTGCAATATTTTCTTTCAGTGAGACACCTCCAGTGAGTGTCTCTGCAGAGAGGCTCTTCACAAGGGCCTGGCGTGACAGGAGAAGGGGGATGGCTCCCTGCTGACAGAGGGCAGGCTTGGATGGGATATAGAAATGCCTTTTTTCTTCTTCTAAAGGCACTTGCATTGTCTCAGCACAAGCAGGATGTTGTTCAGACAGAGC
This sequence comes from Passer montanus, assembly GCF_014805655.1. Classification (NCBI taxonomy): domain Eukaryota; kingdom Metazoa; phylum Chordata; class Aves; order Passeriformes; family Passeridae; genus Passer; species Passer montanus. Next base: position 17,505,219 of record NW_024369929.1, read on the forward strand.
TGCTGCAGTGGGGCGAAAGGAGGAAAGGGCTCGTGGATCAAAAGATGTTTGAAATAGGATCGTGGAGTGGTTTGGGTGGGAAGGGACCTTAAAGCCCATCCAGTTCCTCCCCCTGCCACGGGCTGGGACTGGATGGGCTTTAAGGTCCCTTCCCAGCCAAAGCACTCCGTGATTCCATGATCTGCTGGAAGACTCCCTGAGAGAGCCTTTGGCTTCAGATCAGAAGTCAGACCTTTGTGCCTGCCGTGGTCATCTCCAGACATTTCCACGCTGGAGACAGGAAGGAAGAGGAGCTCGTTGGGTGGGAAGCAGCAGCAGCTGCTGGTGGAGGAGCTTGTTTGTGTCTCAGACCCTCGGGAATGCTCCGAGTGCTTCCACAGCCCCGGGAGCAGCAGCTCTCCTGGCAGAGCACCTGTGGTCACAGATTCAGAGCTCACCAGGTGCCTCTGTCCAGCCCAGATGACCTCAGCTGGAGGGTTTTAGTGTCACCAGTGCTTCACCACGGACTGGGAGGAGCACGGTCCCTGCCTGGGCAGGCGAGGAGGCAGCAAAGACAGAGGCACCAGGAGCAGCTCAGCTCCCGCCTGTCCTTCCAGGGGAGCAGAGGTGGGAATGTCTCTGCCGGGCTGAGGTCTGAGCCAGGCCAGGAGCTCAGGAGCCCCTGGGAGGGAAGGTGCCCGCCAGCAGCTGCCCTGGCTGATATCCCCCAGCTCCGGGTTTTGGGGGTTTGCTGAGCTCTCCGCTGCTCTGAGCCCCTGCACAGGGGTGACCCAGGAGCGCAGCCTCCTGCCGGGGAACCTGCACAAAACCCGGCCCCTTCAGCTCAGAGATTCCGTGATCCACACCGGGAAGCAGCAGCGAAAGGGCAGAGCCTGCTCAGCTCAGCTCGGCCCCTGCCCTGCCCGCGGCTTCTGCTTGTCCGCAGCTCCTGCAGCAGCTGGTGACGGGCACGGGGCAGCCGGGGGCCCCGGAGCCGGGAGGGTCCCCGGGAAGGGTCCCCGGAGCCGGGAGGGTCCCCGGGAGGGATCCCGGAGCCGGGAGGGGTCCCCGGAGCCGGGAGGGGTCCCCGGGAGGGGTCCCCGGGCTGGCCCCGGAGCCGGGCGGGTCCCCGGGCCGCTCCTCCCGGCCCAGCGCTGCCGCGGGTCGCTGGTGCCCTCTGCAGTTTTTCCTCCCCGCTGTAAGTGCAAAGGATTCATCATCCGAAGGAGCAGTTTCAGGACTTTTTGCTCCCGGGTTTGGAGGAACAGCCCGAGTTCCTCCAGCACCCCGAACCCTGGCCGGTGGGGTCCCCCTGGAGCTGTCCCCGTCCCCCCCTCGGTGTCTCCTGCTCGCTGGCTGTTCCTCTGTCACCTCAGTGTCCCCAAAGGCAGCAAGGCCTCTGCCCAGCCGGTCCGTGGGGCAGCAGCGGCGGGGATGGACAGACATCCCAGACATTCCCAGTGAAACTGGGAACGCTGGAAGTGCAGCAGACTGGGAGTCCCCTCCCAGAGCCCCAGCAATGCTCTACTGCCCGAGGAGCCGGGAACATTCCTGGTTCCAGAGGCCTGGGCTTGGGATCGGGCCCATTTTCCCAAATTGTTGCTCCGGAGAAGAGCTTTTAACCTTTTGTGCCCCAGCACAGAGCCCTCAGGGTAAGGACCCCAGGGCACTGCAGGAAGCAGGAGAGTCACCAGAACATCCCACTCGCTGTCCTCCGAGCTTTTGTCAGAGCTGGGAGTGCAGTGTGGGTGGTGGCACCGAGTGTGCAGGGCACACAGAGCCCCCGGGAGCCCACCCAGGCAGAGCAGCTGCTATCTCACGGCCCCAGGATGCACAGAACCGCCGTGCTGGCAGAGATATCTGCTCTCTGGAAAGAAAACATCAACCCCCCTGCCGGAGGGCAAAAAACCCAGCAAATTCCAGGAAAGAAGCCAGAGATAATGGCAGCTGAGGCTCCTGGAGCTTTGGGGCATCCCTGCAGGATGACCTGCCTGGGCCCTTCCCAGCCGTGGGGTGGGACACGGGACGTGTCCCCTGTGCTGGCACCTCAGGCACACCTGGCCGTGGGGCTACAAAGGAGTTTGACATGTAGCTGAAATGTAATTGAAGCTGAGTAACTGCAGTTGAGAAGGGTTTTTTCCACACCTGCACGAACCTGTGGAAAAAAGGGGGTTGTTCTGCTCCCCCTTTAATTAACTTTTTCAGCTGATTTGGCACTTGAGGGGAGGGGCCTTGCAGTGCCATGGAGCAGCTCACTGGTTTGCCAGGGGAACACTCCCTGTTGTAATGCTGAGTCCATTCCATGCCCTCAGGGAAGCTTTATGGGGTTTATTAAAAGGTCCACAAATGCCTGAAATCCCCACAGATGTTTGCACCGTGCCCCGAGGGTCTCTCACTGTGGAACAGCCACAAACCAGGGAGCACTCCGGGGAGGAGCAGCTCCCCAAACCCCTCAGCAGCCACGGCTGCAGATCCTGGACACTGGGAGGAGCAGGAGGAACCCCTGATCCCCAGAGAAAGGTAAATCCATGCTGGAAGGAGCTGGGGAGTGGCCCAGTGGGAAAGGTGGCGGCTGGAAACGTTGGGGATGCTCCAGGTGAGGGGAGTGAGGGAGCAGTGACAGGAGCAGTGGCAGAGCAGGACAGTGGCAGCCAGAGGAGGGGCTGGGGGATGCTGTCACACACTGCAGGGAGCTCAGGAAAAGCAGGATCAAGTTCTCATCCACAGGGAAACTCCAGCCTCAGGGTGGTTATAAAGCAAAGCTTCCAGAATCAGAAGTGTGTGACATTAACAGGGAAAAGAGCACGAGGATTCAGCAGGAATTGTGTCCCAGTAAAAATCTCCTTGTTCTAGTCCAGTCCCTCAGTGTCAAATTCTTTTTCTGAATTAATTTCAGCTTTCACTGAAGAAGGTGAATGGAATTAATTTCTGTAATAGAAATCTAAACTTGATCCTTAAATAAAAAACAAAACAAATTCAGGACCCAGAAAGCAACATTTCAGTACAAGAATCTGTTTTATTTTTACAGTGCAGTGATTGAAACAATGTAGAAATTCAACTTGCAAAACTGAATTTGTATCACAATGTCTCTCAGAAGGCAATGCAGATGTGTTGCTTTGAATCACAAAATATTCCTCTGGACACCAAAAATTACAAACTTCCAGCGTTATACACCGGGCTTTCTTTAGAGACTGATTCCTCATAATTTAAATCTATCTTATAAACAATTTCTCTTAAAAAAAAAACCACATGGAAGATAAAACCAGCTCAAGTATGAAGCCCAAGGCCTCGACTGTTGTGGTTAGCTGGGCTGGCAGCAGGGCTGTCCCGGGTCCCTAGTCGGGCTCTGTCACGCACTGCTCCACGATCTCGCGCAGGTTGGGGTTCTCCATGGCTGCTGCCACCCTCTCCTTGTCGTTGATCTGCTTGTTGACTGCAAAACACCCAGCACAGGGCTCAGCAGGGCTCAGGGACACCAGGGGGGCTCAGCAGAAAAGGACATTTCAGGGGGCATTGCTGGGAGATGGGGAACGAGGGGCGTTACTGGGAAATGGGGAACGAGGCAGCTGCAAGCGCGGTCACAACACAGCAATAATAATGATAATAATAACAGTAATAATTCACTTTTCCAGCTCAGGAAAAGGTGTGAGGTGTTCCAGTGGCGTGTCCCAGAATCAAGAGTGAAGTTCAGGGTACATGAGTGGCCCAGGTTCCCCGGGTTCAGTTTGCAGCTCTTTAGCCACAATATCCCATTTCTGGCACACAGTGCCAGCCCAGGGCACTGCTGGGACAGGGCCTGGCTCTGGCTGGGCAGAACCTGCCAGCTTTCCTGCAAAAACCTGCCTGAGAAACGTCCAGGTTTGCTGTGGGGAGTTCAGCACAGTGGGACCAACAGCTGAGGCAGCTCCTCACGTCAGTGACTCAGTTTTGCTACAAACACCTGCCAGAGCTGGGGGGTTTGGTTATAAACCCAAACCAGCAACCAGCAGGTGGTCACAGAGCCAGCACAGCCCTGGGGACACCGTGATGCCACTGGGTTTCCAGGCTCTGATTTGAGGTTTTCAGGGGAAGGCAGGGGAGCAGAGGACAGAGCACAGGAGGCTGAAGCCATGCATGCACAGGCTCTACTCACTGTCCTCCTCCGTGGAATGTGTGCCCTCAGAAATGTAGATCTCCAGCTGCAGGAGAGATCAGCAGGGTTAGGGGCAGCACACCACTTTCCTCCTGGCAGGAAAACCCCCCCCACACAGGAGGGGACTGCTGCCACCACCCAAAAACCAACTGCAGCGACCCCCAGGTAATCAATGTGCTCTTTAAATTATTGTGGTCAAGGCTCTAAAGGGCTGTGAATCTCTGTGGTTAATTTAGGGAGGCTGCCATTCATTCATGGGATTTAAAACAGGCTTCAACCAGGCACTTTACCTTGTGTCTAAAAGGCAAACATCTCTGAAGTTTTATTCTTAAACAAAGGCCTGTTAAAAGAGAACACAAGAGAGATTTTCCTGTAAAACTGAAAGTCTGAGGAGCATTTTCAGAGAATCCATGCTTAACAACCAGTGTAACTGACAATGTCCTTTTGTACTCTGAGCAGCACCAGCCAGAGGCAAAGGAGACAAGCAGAAAGCTGTCTTTTTTCTTTTTTAAATTTAAGAACTAACAAATTGGCAATTAATAACATCAATGAAGTAACTTGGAGAATGCGAAGAAGGAATTGTGTACCCAGCAGAGTTTTAAGAAGTTCTCTTGAAGAGATTCCCTAACATGACAAACAGATGGGAGTCCCCATTTCTCTGGATTTGGGGTTTTTTTGCTCAGTGTTTGGTTTGGTTGCACTGGTGGCTGGGTTCTCAAGCTGCAATTCCTGACCAAACCCACACCTCCAGGCAAGGCTGAGCGTGCACTGGGACTGCTGGCATCCAGGCAGGCTCCCAGGAGCCGAGCTCTTTATTAGTGATCTAATTAACGGGATCTCACCGATGAGGGTGGCCAAGGAGCAATGAGGTACTGTTGGTGTAAACCTGATGATGACCAGATATTCATCCTCCCCTATCTCCTGCACCTCCACGCAGTTTTCCGTCACCACTTCCAGTTCTTCCAGAGTGTTGGGCTTCTCCGGGTCGCGGATGGTGCGGATGATATCTGGGACAAGCAGCACAGTGAGGGCTCCACCAGCGCCACTTCCACAGCACCCCGTCCCGCACCGCTGTGCTGCTCTTCGGGAGCCACAGGCGACCCCAAGGGGCCCTTCCTTCCTCCCTGCCCCAGCCCCTCGGGGCCCCTCAGGGCCCCGCGTTCCCCCTCAGCCCCCAAGGGCACACCGGGACCGCGCCCGGCGCTCCCCGCTCGGCCCCCGCGCGCTCGGGCAGTCACCGTAGACCTCGATGGCCCTGTCGTGCTCCATGGCGCGGCTCGGGGGCGCATGGCGGGCGCTACCGGCGGGGCTCCGCCACACCCGGCCCAGCGCCTGCCACAGCAGCGCCAGCGCCAGCGCCATGGCCGCGCTCCGCCATCGGCCCGCGGGCCGCCCGCTTCCGCCTGGGCGGGGCCACTGCTGCCGGCCAATGGCGAGCGGGCCGGGGCCGGGCCAATGGGAGAGGAGACATCGGGAGCAGCGCCCGTGTGGGGGCGTGGCCTCGCCGCCTCCGCGATGGAGCTCCGCGGAGCCGCGGCCGGGAGGGGACCCGGGACACGGGGAGACCCCGGGACAGCGAGTGGGGACACGGAGAGGGGACACGGGGAGACCCCGGGACACGGAGAGGGGACACGGGACATAGAGAGGGAACACGGAGAGACCCAGGGTCACATAGAGACCCCCGGGACACAGAGTGGGGACACGCAGAGACCTCCGGTACAGGGAGTGGGGACACGGAGGGACCCCGGGACAGCCGCTGCCCCAGACTGGGGACACAGAAATGCCACGGGGATCCATCTGCAACAGAAATCAGGGAAAAGACGCGGAGAATTCTACTTAAAGATAAAGAAAGTTCTGCTCAGGCGGCGGGCCGGCGGGACTACAGCTCCCGGCGCGCATTGCTGCGCGCGGTGCATGCTGGGGGTTGTAGTCGCGCCCGGCGCGCCCGGCTGACCGGAACGAGGGGCGGCCCCGCCGGGCGGGAGGATGGCGGCGGCCGGGGCCCGGCCGGAGCTGCGGGTGCTGCTGGTGCCCCGCTCGGGACAGCCGCGGGACGAGGCGCGGGTGCGGCTCAGCAGAGCCCGGCACGCCCTGGGCGCCCTGCTGCCGGCCGGCGCCATCCGCCTGGAGTCGCTGGGGCCGGGCGGGGCCGCGCGGGCCCGGGGCAGCGTCCTGCCGGGAGCCTGGGCCGAGTGAGTGCGGGCCGGGCCGGGCCGGGCGGGGCCGCGGCACCGCAAGGGGTCCGGGTGGTGTCCGTGTGTCCGGCCGGGTCCCGTCTGTCTGTCCGCTGTCTGTCCGTCCGGCCGGGTGTGCCCACGGCAGCTGAGCCCGGAGCGGACAAGAAGCGTTTGTCTGTCGGGCTGTCGGCTTCCTGCGTGCTGCGCCCGGGGACACTCGGCGGTCACACGGTGGCTTTAGCTCGTGCTGGCTTTAACTCGTGCTGGCTTCCCCTTCTGCTTTGGCAGCTCTGTGCCGAGCCAGAAGCCGAAAGCACGCCTTGGTCCCGAGCACTGCAGCGTCCCGCAGCAGCAGCCGCACGTTCCGTGTCACACACAGCCCCCGGCTGCTCCGGCCGCCGGGGTCCCTAACGCCACCCGGTGCCACCCCGGCCGTGGCAGGGACACTGGCACTGTCCCTGGGTGCTCCCAGCCCCGTGTCCGCCTGGCCCGGGGTGTTCCGGGGCTGGGCAGTGTCCCAGGGCTCTGCTCTCTGGTTTGCCCTGCCCTGTCCCCTCCCAGCACCGCGGAGCAGGTGTGACACACCCAGAGAGGTTCTCGGCCCAAAAACCAGGGAGAGTCTGGCAATGGGCAGTGTGTTCTGCTCCCCCTGGCGCTGGTGTTCTCCTGAAGCACAGCATCCTGGTGTTGGGTGGAAAACGCAGGGGATGGAACCCCTTTGTCCTGCAGAGGAGGAGGAGGAGGAGCTCCTCGGGCTTGTCCTGCTAGGGATGAAGCAGTTCAGTGCTGGGGTCTGGGCTGGAGCAGGGGTTTCACTGAAGTGGAGGAGGTGTCCCCAGTCAGTGCACGTCCAGAATGGTCAGCGTGGGGATGATCAGAGGGAATAAAGCCATGACCTTCCTGAATGTTTCACCCTCAGCTTCGCCTGGGACAGCTCAGAAGATGATGGTTCACAATCCTGCAAGACAAAGCTGCTGGCTCTTGCTCAAAGCCATGACCTGTTTGTCTATGAATTCAATGTAGAAGATGGAAAACACAACCCAAATTCTCTGCACAGTTGTGAGGCAGAGACGCTTAAAAAGCTCCTTGAAGCTAAAAACATAAGTGAGTAAATTTCAGTGTGTTACATGTGTGAAATACTGCAGGTCTGGTTCTGCAGCTCCTGGTGGGATTCCTTTACAAATCCAAAGTCCCATTGGCTGCAATCTGAAATTTAAATATCTATAAATTTACAGCTCTGCCTTCCATTTCCTCTGTGAAGATCCTGTCTTTTGGAAACAACAAGTGCAAACTGCTGCTCAACCAGTCTGTCCTTGTGCACCTGACCTTTCCTGGGGAAGGCTCACCCCCAGAGACCTGTGGCTGCTTCCCCCTGGCTCTGCCTCCAGGAGCTGTGGGCAGAATTGCAGACTCCCAGTTCTGCAGGGGGATCCTGTTCCTGTTGGACAGTGCTGGCTGGATTTGTATCCTTTGCAGGAGAGATGGGGGAAAATCAGCTGCAAGAGCAAAGTTGCCTTTCCCTGCTGTCAGGGCCGAGCAGAAATTTCTTTACAGACACTGAAGTGGTGCCTGCAGAGAAGGTTGTGCAGCCAAGTCCTGGCTGTTGTAGAGTGCCACAGCTGTGTGTGCAGATCTGGATTTATGGGTTCCATTGAGGGGTTTGATTCATGGCTCTGTGTAGAACTCCTACTGCCACCTCATGGCTAAATTAAACCAGAAATGATCTGCAGGCACACAGGGAGCCTGGGAGGCAGGTTTGTGCTGGCATGAGCAGGGGCTCAGGCCTGTCAGCTCCACCAGCTGCTGTCTTTAACCTGTCCCTGGTCCTCTCCTCTGGCTCTTAAAGCACAGTAAAGTCAGCTTGCCTTTCCCTCCTCCTGGAGCCAAAATTCAGCACCTTCCCCTGGTGTGTAACTGCTCTGCCTGGCCTTTTCCTTGATGCTGTTTGCAGACATACTTGACTGCTGTGATGGAGCCACCCTGGGGAAGGTGGCTGTAGCCCTGGGAGCTGCCCCGGGCCCTGTGTCCCCCCTGGCTGCCCTGGCAGTGTCCCCTGACCTCAGCACAGCCGTGGTGACCAGCAGCTGCCAGCGTGCCCTGGCTGTGCAGCTCAACACCTACTTCAGGTACAACTCCCGTGGGCTGCCCTGACCCTCACAGCTCCTGAATTCTGGGCCTGTCCTCACCAGGGTGCTGGCAGCTTCTCCCTCTGACTTCTGTGCTACAGCAGAAATTCTCTTTGTTTAACATTGTCCTTGCATTGCTCGCTCTAATTTATTCCCTGTCACAAAGGGAACTGTATCTGTAACACCTCTTCATTTTAATCTGCCTGTTAACAGGCAGGTAAACCTTGTCCTGCCCTTCACATTCTGCCAGGAGGATGAGGTGCTCTCAGTGCCAGGGGTGGGTGGTAGAACCTTTCAGAAATACTGTGGGGTATGGAATGATCAAACTGTGCTGGTACAGCTGTGCTGATTTAGCTTGATGAATTAGGGCCAAGTGGTAATTAAGAGGTGTTGTCCATGTCAAAGGAAGGAGCATCAGGTTTTGATGGCTCACCTGTTACCCTGAGAGAAAACTGCACCCAGAGCTCCTGGAGGAGTTAAACATGGAAAAAACACCTTAAATCATCTGAGCAAGGTGAAATGTCATGTTTATTTCTTTACAGACAGTTCCCTGAACATTTGCTCTGTAGGAGAGATCCTGAAAGTCTCCCAGTGAAGCCTCCAGAGGGCCTGGACGAGGATGAGCTGGCCAGCTCTGAGCACAGCATGGAGCTGCTGGCAGCCCCTTTCCGCACAGACAGGTACAGGGGGGACAGCTGCCCAGGCTGGCCTTGCCTCCTGTGCAGCACTGACCATGCACTGCTGGCTGTGTTTGCAGTGTAGCTGGGGCAGGTAACATCAGCCATCCTGCTGCAGATGGTTTGAGTGTGGGGTGGACCAAGACAGCTTTAGCTATGGCACTGGACAGCTTCCAAAGAGGAGTTGCTGCTTGGGGTTACTCTGAGTCTTGGGCATTGGTACTAATGAAGCATGCCACTTATAGCTTGGTGTGTAGATGAGAAAGGTTCAGTTCTGGAGGGAATCCTGTTCTACTGCTTTTTCATTGATAACTATTTGTTATCAGTTAAAAAATAGTAGAACATTGATATATAACTATAACTATAATTTATATATAGCTATCTATAACTGCCTGTTCTACTATCTTTGAATTGGCATTTTCTGTGAGGAAAAGAAAACTTTTCACTAAAAATGCTGAACATGGACATTGTCAGCTGATCCAGCTGTGGTCACTCAGTTTGGCTGCAGGGAGTATTTAAATGCAAATAAAGAGGCCATGGTGAGGTTGAAATGCAAGATGCTGGATGGATTTTATGAGCTCTTAGTGCATTTTATTTAACTGAGAGAGCGTTACCTGCCTTGTTCTTGGGGTAATGCCTGGTGTTACAGGTGACTCTGTCCCCCTGGCAGGTCCTGGAAGGCACACCTGTCCTCACTGTGGGACAGAGTGAGGAGAAGGAGAACACCAGGCTCTCCAGGTTTGGTGCACGACTTGAATTTGCCTTGGTATCAGTTTTTGACCCATCTTGAAGACCACGATCCTGAAGTCTGTGAGGATCCAGAGAGGATGGTGGCCTTTGTCCCCCGGGCTGTCACGTGGGCAGCTTCCCCAGCCCTGCAAGGCCAGCCTGGGGGTACAGGACAGCAGTGGGCACAAATCCCCGTGGGAGCTGCCCGGGAGCTGGTGAAGCTGGAGTGCAGACTGGTGACTGCAGCGAAGGCTGTGTTTGTGCTGCAGGCACAGGACACGGGGCTGTCTCTGGCCCTCTGGGATTTTGAGTCCCAGCACGTGACGTGTTCCCACTTTGGCAGAGGCAGTGTCTACGTGGAGAGCAGTGCAGAGCTGCCCCTGTGTCTGCTGCTGACAGGTGAGGGCTCCTGAGCTGTCCTGAGACAGCTGCCTTAGGGGTTTTTAGTGTTTTACCTGGCTGCTGGTGGGGAGCTTCATTGCATTCCTGCTCGGGGGGAATCCAGACAGAGCCACTGCAGCTCTGCCTCTCCTCTGGAAGCAGCAGTGGGTAGAAATGCTGCTGCCCAAAAGGTGGCTGCTCTGTCTCTAATAATGGCTCGTTGTGTCGTTCAGAGCGTGGTCTGTCCCTGGTCCTGTTTGGGGTCACCCAGGAGGAGTTCCTGACCAGGCTGATGATGTTTGGCAGCGCTGCAGTCGTGGATTCCCTGTGTCACCTCAACGGGTGGGAGAGGTGCTCCATTCCCATCCATGCCCTCGAGGTGAGGAAAGCTGCCCAGGCCTTGCAAAAACAAACCCTCTATTTCAAGCACTGAATGCAGTTTAGCAATGCCAGCGTGGGTTTAGACACAATTAAAAGTGTGCCTCAAACCTAGGGGCAAAATGAAGTGGTTTAGTTATTGAATAAACAGTAAAACCCCAAGCAGATGAGTAACCCAAAGGAAGAAGTACAGCAGTGCACATTAATAAAATAAAGAGAACAAAGCAGTGCTCAAAATTCCCTCTTAATTGGACCCAAAAGCAAATTTGCCAGTTTCTGCAGTAGTTTTTGTCCCCTTGCAAAATGTTAAATATGAAGAGAAATCCTTGGAACTAGATTTCTGTGTTTATTGTGCTGTTCTTATAAAATTGCTGTATGCTTGTTCAGAGTCCTGATTCTCACAGTATTTACTTCATATGGCTGCAATAACATTTGTGTGTGGAGATGCAGGGCAGGGCTGGAGCAGAGCCTGGCAGAGGAGCCTGGCAGGCTCTGTGCAGGTCACCTTGTCACTCCAGGCTGCAGGTGCTGCACACAGAGTTAAATCCCCTCTGGTTTTCTGTGTGTGTCACTGAGGATGGAGGAGGAATCCCAGCAGCAAGTGCACAGGTATGGGTGTAAATCCATGCTTCATTGTTGTGTTTCTCTTTGTGTAGGCAGGTTTGGAGAATCGCCAGCTGGACACGGTGGACCTGTTTTTAAAAAGCAAAGAAAGTGGTTTCAGTCTGTCTGCAGGCTGCCCTGGGCCTGAGCACCCTGGGGGTGCTGCCTCCCAGTCCTACCTGAGAAGTGAGTGACAAACCTCAGCTGCTCGGGGTTTATTCCACCCCTCTCTCCCCATGGCCCAGTGCAGGATGCAGGTGTGTGAGCTGTTTCTGGAACATTGCAGATTTGGAGGAGCTCAGGCCAGCTCTAAACTTGCTCTGCTCAGCAATCCAAGACAATGACATGGAGCCTCACAGCAAGCCCTTCTCTGAGCAGCTCCTGAACCTCACCCTGACTTTCCTCACCAAGCAGCTGGAGGAAATCTTTGTGCACACAGAGGGTAAGATCACTCCTGCTGGCTCACATCTGGTAATGTGTCATCATTTAAGTAAGAACTGCTAATTCTTTTAATTAAAAGCTTAAATTTGCCTGGAATTAACAGAAAAATACTACAATTAAGTTAGTCAAAGATGTTCATCCCTATGTTTTAGATTGGATTAACCTGACTAATAATTGGTGGGAATAATACAAAATTTCAGTTCTCCTTTACTGGTCCCTGGGCAGGAAAACCCCTGAGTGAGGGCAGGGAGCTCTGGGGGTTGTGGCTGTGTCCTGACAGGGTGCTGGGAGTGCTGGGCTGTCACTGCCTGCCCAGGGCAGAGCTGATGTGCTCGTCCCTCTGAGGGGTCTCTGATTATTCATCATAATCAGCACATTTATTCATGCAGCATTGCTAAACATTAAAACCCTGCCTGTTCATTCCCATTTGACTGATCTCCTGGGTGCTTTTGGCAGAACCTGATGAGTTCCTGCAGAAGGCTGCAGATATTTTAACTGATTACATCATCAGACTGAGGAAGTTCCTGAGGAGGTACCCTCACCCAGTGGTGACCCCAGAGCACACAGGAGCTGAGCTGGATGAGGACCTGCCTGAGATAGAAGAGAGCCAAAAATGGGAAAAACTGACACCAGAGGTGAAAATCAGTAACCCAGGTTTTATTACTGTGATCAAGTTTATACAAGGAGATAATTTATGTGGAAGTACCTGAAAGCACTGGGGAAGAAAATCAGCACAGGGATGATGTAGTTTGTCCCATGTTTTTGTCTTTAGGAGGTCATTGCTGAGGCCATCCTAAGCAACAAAATACCAGAGGCCCAGATCTTCTTCAGGAGGCAGCAGCATCCTGCTGAGAGCCTGCAGGAGTTCATGCAGACAGCTCTGAGCCTGGTCTATGACTGCCTGCTGAGGGGCAGCCCCAGGGAGGCCTCCGAGCTGCTCAGGAACATGGTGAGAGGAGTGGGTGGTCCCTGTGCTCTGGGACTGCAGGGCACGGGGGCTTCAGGCCCTGGGGGGACTGATTGCCCTGGAACAGGAGGGATTCCAGTGGGAATGGGCTGCTGAGGGAGCCTGGATGTGCCTGGGGAGGGGTCACAGGGTTTGGGGACAGCAGGGACGTCCCTGGAGGAGCTGGGGCAGGGGCTGGCACAGCCTCTTTGTCAGGGCTGGGTGCTCTGGGAGGAAAGCAGCTGTGTCCATTCTGGGTTTGATCTTTCCATGTGTTCTCTGGGCACCTTTCACAGTGGGTGTCTCTTTGTGGCAGGGCTTGGACGTGAAGCAGGAGCTGCACAAGATCTGCCTGCACACACAGGACAGGCGCGTCAGGGAGCTCCTGGTGAGTGAGCAAAGCTGCTGGGCTCCACCTGCAGCCTTGGCTGGGCGTGGGCTCAGGGCAGCTCTGGGAAAGGGATTTATAGAAAACTTTCCAAGTTTGGTGGAAGGCTGACACAGTGTGTGTTTGTATGTGAGCTTTGAGGTAAGAAATGTTGACTTGGAGATGTTGGCTCAGGGCAGCTCTGGGAAAGGGATTTATAGAAAACTTTCCAAGTTTGGTGGAAGGCTGACACAGTGTGTGTTTGTATGTGAGCTTTGAGGTAAGAAACGTTGACTTGGAGGTGTTATGGAACAGCACAGACATTGCTGAGAGAGAAATGGAACTGGAAACAAGTTTCAAAGGATGGCCTTACAAATAAAACTAGATATTTTAGAGAAATAGAATCATGAAAGGTGTATTGCAGTAGGACTTATGAGGGGTAATTTTAGGTGATTGGCTTTAAGGCATTTACAGCATGGTGTGGCTAAAGCTGATAGGCCAAGAAACATTCTAGTGTAATTAGGAAATAATTGGCTTCTGATTGTGATGGTGTGAATTATAACATCCGTACTGTCCCTCCCTTCTTGTGAGACTGGAAATGGAATAACAGCTTTTCAACACCTCTCAGTTGCCCCATCTCTGGGTCAGAAAAAAGCTTAGTCTGAGAAAAGCCCTGACTGCACTGCCCTTCAGAGCAGACAGCCAGGGCTTGTAGCTGCCTCTGGTGGCATTCCTGGGGCATCCCTGTCCCTTTGCATCTGCACTTAAACTGCAGAGCTGTTACAGTGTCACTCATGGCTCTGGGCTGGTTCTCTCACACAGCCTGGAGTCCTCTTGTCATTCCAGTGCATTGCCCTCTGCTTCCAGAATTGTTTCCCTACAGTTGGTTAATTGTTTGCCCTTGCAGGATCATTTAAAGATCGATTAAAGATAGATAAAAACTGGGGGCAATTGGAGGTAATATTTTAACGGGTGGAGGTAATGCTTTAATTTTGAATTAAAGGTGAAAGTCTTACAAGAAGAAAATTATTTTTCTGAAAAAGAGAAGAAAATTATAGACTTTGTGCATCAGGTTGAAAGATTCTACTCGGAATCCTTCCAGGAAAAGCAAGAGACTCAGTCTCTTTCCAGGTAATGTGGGTTATTAATTATTAATTAATAGCATTAATGGGGTTTAAAATGTGCTGGATTGTACATTCTGTGAGGTTTACTGCACTAACAAATAGAGTCTTTAATTTCATTAATTTCACACTGGAGTTGGTTTGCAGAAGTCGGAGTCAGTGTGGGGGCTGAGTGATTTTGTCATTACTGTGGCAGTTGCTGCCACGTTCTCTCGTGACAAACTGCTGTGTGAGTCATGACAAACTGTTGTGAGGGTGACAGAGCCCTGCTTCCAACGAAGCATTTTTAATAATGATACTGTAATCACCGCTCAGTTATTCCTGTTTGCTCTGGTTTTGATCCATGGTGTCTTTAACACAGCAAACCAAATAACCTAGGAAATAATTTTACAGTTAAACAATGGTAGAACTGTTACGATGCTCACAATTTGTTGGCAAAACGAGGCAGTTCTTTACTTCTCAGCCCTGGAGCTCAGCTCAGTCCCTCTGGCACGCCGGGCTGGGGGCTCTGCTGAGCCTCCCCCAGGTGCTGTGTGCTGTGCTGAGCCCCCCTGAGCCCCCTGAGCCCAGCCCGTTGCAGGTGCAGCCGCTGGAGGAGGCAGCAGGAGCTGGAGGGGCCCCGGGCAGTGCTGGGCTCCCAGCTGGGCTGGGGCAGCCCCGGGGCCCCCCGGCTCACAGTGACCCTCAGCTGGGCTCTCTGCTGGGACCCGCTGCTGCAGGAGATGCTGCTGCTGCCCTGGAAACCACGGCAAGGCAAGTGCTGTGCACCTGGGCTGGCATTGCCCGGGCACGGCTGGGTGGGGTGCTGGGGACAGCCTCAGAGCTCGTGCTGTTTGGCACTCACAGTGGGTGACGTGGGGGTCACCCTGCTCCATCCCGGGGGTGTCACCCTGCTCCGTCCCAGGGGTCTCACCCTGCTCCATCCTGAGGGTCTCACCCTGCTCCATCCTGAGGGTCTCACCCTGCTCTGTCCCGGGGGTGTCACCCTGCTCCGTCCCGGGGGTGTCACCCTGCTCCATCCCAGGGGTGTCACCCTGCTCCATCCCAGGGGTCTCACCCTGCTCCGTCCCGGGGGTGTCACCCTGCTCCGTCCCGAGGGTGTCACCCTGCTCCGTCCTGAGGGTGTCACCCTGCTCCGTCCTGAGGGTGTCACCCTGCTCCATCCCGGGGGTGTCACCCTGCTCCATCCCGAGGGTCTCACCCTGCTCCATCCCGAGGGTCTCACCCTGCTCCATCCCGAGGGTCTCACCCTGCTCCATCCTGGGCCTGGGCTCCTCCTGGGTTTGGAATTAGCTAGAAGGGACTTGCCAGGTGTGAATGCCACCCTTTGCCACCCTCTGCCACGTCCTGTCCCACCCCCTGCCCTGGGGAACTGCTTCCAGCTCTGCCAATATCAGGCCCCAAAAGCTGGAACAATACCCTTGATCTCATGGCAACTGTTCATTAACAATAAGTACCTGGAGGGACAGGACCCAGGGAATGGCTCCCACTGCCAGAGGGCAGGGATGGATGGGAGATTGGGAATGAGGAATTGTTCCCTGGCAGGGTGGGTAGCCCTGGCACAGGTGCCCAGAGCAGCTGTGGCTTCCCCTGGATCCCTGGAGTGCCCAAGGCCAGGTTGGACAGGGCTTGGAGCAGCCTGGGACAGTGCAAGGTGTCCCTGCCATGGCCCTGGATGCTCTTTAAGGTCCCAGCCCAAACCATTCCACAGTTCTGTATAAGATAACACCAGTATTTCCCTCAGGAGTGTTTGTGTGTGCTGGTTTCATCCATTTGCCTTTCTGAAACACAGAACTCAAGACGTGCAGTGCTGAGGTGCTCTGGATGCACCTGACAGCCCAGCATGACTGGCTGAGCATTTGTTCCTGGATTGAGGAGGCAGAGCCCAGCCAGGCTCCGTGTGACAGAGCTGCCTGGCCCCCCCTGAGCCCTGACATCGTGGACAGGAGCACTCTGTGCAGCCCCTACATGAGACAGGACATCCTCAACAAGCTGGCCAGGTAGGGCCCCAAGGCTTCACACTCTGTCTCCTTCCTGTTTGACACCAAAATCAGACATATAATCCTTGATACATATTAATTTTTATACTGCTCTTTTTGGAAACAGCACAGATCCATTGAGAAATGTGATTTTAGTCTCCAATTTTCAGTTATCTGACAGCAGTAAGAGCCATGAGAGCAGGAGCACTCCTCCCTCAGCCCTTGGGTGTTTCCCAGGGGTTATATTCTTGATGCCCATGTTAATGCAAGGGAGGAAATCCTGGGCATTTCCCTGCTCACACTCACTCTGGGCAGAGCCCTGCAGTAACCTCAGTGATGTTGGGGCACAGGCAGATGGATTCTGGCACGCTGTGTTTGCCTCAGTAGGGAATTAATCCCTGAGAGGGAAAGGTCTGCTCTAATTGTGAGCTGGAAACACCCATCAGAACTTGTCAAAGAGAGCTGTGTGGTCAGTGTCTGTGCTTTTTTCTGACAGAAAGGGGATTTTTGTCCCTTCTGAGCTGGAAGATTTTGAGCTGCTGCTCCAGAGGTTGTGGTGCCTGGGGGGAGTCCTGCAGAATCCTCACCCAGTTCCAAAGTACAGCACTGCCAGTGGCCTGGACTTCCATGCTCAGTTTGTCCTCCACTGCCTGGAGCACAGCCTGCAGTACCTGCTGTACACCTACCTGGACTATTACAGGTAGGAATGCTTCCCATCCCTCACACCCCACAAGGGATCCCAGATTTAAAGGAGGAAACACAATTTGAACAATGGGTGGGGAGAGTTTTCCTCAGCCCTGGCAGTGTCATTTAGCAGAAACTCTGGGATAGTGTGTGAGATTTTAAGCTGCATTTTGAAGCTTTGTTCAGACTGTTTTAATATTAATTTGTGTGTCGGTGTCAGTCATGAAAGGAAACAATTACAGCTGTAATTAGTATAATGCTGTGAGCAATACAATCCTAAACGAGCCAAGACAAGTTGCTCTTCAGAAACTCAGAATTTACAGAGTCCAGAAACTCTCTTGAGCACAAGTTGACTCCTGATATGTTCACAGATAAGGAAATTGCTGGTTTCCCCCCAATCTAGGGTTAGTTGGGGTTTGAAGGTGGTACCAGTATTAGCTATTGGAGCTATATGAATACTTCCCATTTAATGGATGCTTGGCAATTAATATTCCTGAGCTCTAACTCCAGTCTAACACTGGAATTACCAGAGATGTATAAGTGGACCAGAAAGAAAAACCAGTACATCATTTTCTGGTTGTTTGTCTAACCACTTGTGTTTGGCTTTAACACCCATGAGGTGCTCCAGTCTTTAATGCTGTGTTACAGCAGTGGTTGGCAGTGCTGTATTTTCACTGTGCTGCTTATTTATTTCCAGTTTAACCCCTTCAAACTGCCCTGTCCTGGATGACAAGGAGCTGCAGGAAGCACACCCCTGGTTTGAGTTCCTGGTGCAGTGCAGAGGGGTTGCCAGCAATCCCCGAGGTAGGAATCACTCCAGAGGGGGCTGATGTTCCTGCCCTGCCCAGGGCTTGGCACAGCTGCATTAAACCTCTGCTCTGCTGCAAAGCCCCTGTCCATCGTTTCATCATGAAATCTGGATTGTAACTCTGCTTGAACTGTGCCTAAAGTGAGAATGATTCTGTGTGTAATCATCCTTACCTCCAGTTAGTTACATTCCCAACTTGAGCAGAGGGAGAATTAATAGGAAAACACACACCCCATTAAAAGGAAACCTTCCTCTAGTCCCTGTGGTGCATTTTGATTTCTCTGCCCTTGGATTGTGTGTTTGCTTTGCTGAAAGCCAGTAGAGTTTGTGCCCCTAACTCCTTGCACTTTTAAAACATTCCATCTTCTGCAGAGTCACACATCAACAAAAGACAAAACTATCCCAAGTGAAGCTTTTTTAGAAAGCACAATCAGTGTAGGATAAAGAATTGAACCACTCCAGTGCTGAACTGTGGGGCTGAAGCCCAGTCTATCTGTGTAGGCAAAGCTTGGTAAAGCTTAGCTCATCTTCTCTGTCTTTATAGGCAGAGTGAGGGAAACCAGTATGGACAACAAAAAGTGAAAAATCCAGCATTTTTCACAGTCAGAGGACAGCTGTAACATGTGATTGATGGTTTAATACTGGTTTTACATGCAATTAAATGTCACTTTTTTTCCTTTTAAGATCCCAAGATGGTTTTCCAGGCCAGTCTGGCCAACGCTCAGATGCTGATTCCCAGCAGCCAAGGGGGTGTGAGCAGCATCCTGCTGGAGGGCAGGACCCTGCTGGCCCTGGCCACCACGGTCTATGGGCCTGGGGGCATTGACCAGGTACTGCCTGAGCCCCTGTCTGCTGCTCCCCTGTGCTGCACTCGTGGCTGTGACAGGAAAATGCCCCTTTGGCAGAAAATGCTGGTGCAGAGGGAATGAGCAGAGGGTCTTGATCCACAGCTGCTGGGCAGCGTGGGTCTGATACAACTTAAAAGCATTTTACAGGAAAGAAGATGATGCCTTCTGTGTTGTCAAATTCCCCTGGGGTAGACTGGGACAACCCCAAATTGTTTTGTTGCTGTTGAATGCAGTTTCCTCCTAATTAATTTTGCTGGCTTGCAATGCAGGTCCTTCAGAACGAAGACACAGAAAAACCTCTCAAGAAAGTTGATCCACAGCTCTTGAAGATGGCCTTGACCCCTTACCCCAAGCTCAAGGCTGCTCTCTTTCCCCCCTGCACTGCTCATGGGATTTTGCCCCCTGACATCTCTCTCTACCACCTGCTGCAGGTACACAGAGTGCTTTTGGCACGAGGACAGAGCAGTTTGTTTGCACTGGAGCTGGGGGTGGGGGCCAGGGCTTGTTTCTCTGGGATCCTTGATGTGGAGCTGAAGTTCACAGCTTCATCCTGAGCTGCTTTTTCAAGTGGTGTCTGCACCCTGTGAGTTTGCAGTGCTGGAATGGCAGAGAGGGATGTTCTCACTGTGTTCAGTGGGCAAGGTGTTTGGTAGTGCAGAAATTGCAATATTTCAATTTTATAATGTTTGCAACAGTATGAGAATCAGAAATTGAGAGTTACAGGACAGTGATGTGAAATTCTTAAGCTAACTCAGTTTATTTTGTTTCTGATTTTTCAGTCATTAATGCCCTTTGATCCCACGAAATTGTTTGGCTGGCAGTCAGCAAACACTCTTGCTGTGTCAGGTATGTCCCTTGCCAAGGTCCACGTGCTTTCCTAGCCTGAGCACCTAAAATAAGTTGCTTTCCAGGGGAATTATTTGGCAGATAAATTTACTCAAAAAGCAGTTTCTTTCACAAGAAACAGTGTAATTTACTGAAATTCAAAACAGAATTCTAGATTTTCGCGTTAAGCTCTTCACAGGCAGAACTTTTTCTAAATACAGAAAATGATTTAAATATAAGACAGAAAGGCAATGTTTTGTTTTCCAAGCAAGCTGAGGTGGTGCAGAGCTCTGCTTTCCCAGTGTCCAGTGGGTTTTGGCTGTGACTGGAGCCCGAGGGGCGCGTTTGGCTGCCCCGAGGCTGTGCAGCCTCTCCCTGCTGCTGCTGTCGGGGTCCCTGACAGTGCTGCTGTGTTGTTGCAGATGCCTGGAGCGAGCTGCCCCACTTCTCCAGCCCGGGGCTGGTGAGCAGGCACGGCGTGCAGGAGAGCCTGGATTTCCTGTTCTACCTGCTGCACGGCCGCCCCGCCTTCGCCTTCGGCACCTTCGTGGGGCAGCAGCTGGCCCGGAGCAAAGCCCCCCGGCAGCTGTGAGTGTCCCCGCAGGGAGGGAGGCCATCCCCCCGGCACACAGGGTGCTCAGCGTGGAGCTGGGGGCGGCCTGAGGGTTAGAAATCAGATATCACCGAAAGGAGGCAGCTTTGTTGGGAGTTACCTCAATAAAGCTGCACGAGGGAAGCGAGGATAAGATCCCCAGCCTGATCAAACATGGGGGGGCTCCTCTTTTAGCAGCTTGAGCTCCTGGGTGACTTTGTAGGAGCATGGTGCCCCTTTTCTGTGATATTTCGTAGTGGTGATGCTTTAGTTTAATAAGGCAAAAAATGCCCTGGAGGTTGATGGAATTAAATGTCCTGGCTGAAGCTTCAAAATCAGGTGCTCAGAAGGGGACAGCCAAGTGACACATCTTACCTGAATACATGAAATTGGCTGTTTAGTGGGGGAATTAGAGCAAATCACTTTGTTTCTGTCTGGTTTGTGTGTTAGTCACTGTTTGTTTCTCCCCGTCATTTCCACACAGATTGGTTTCTGTTGTGTAAACAGGTAAAACTGGGGCAAAAAGGGAAGCATACATTACTGTGCAGTGAAGCCATGGTTTTACACAGTCAGGGATGCAGGGTTATTCCAGTGACTGCTGTGAAAAACCCTTTGGGTCCATGTTTCTCTTAGCACCATCTGCAGGTCAGACAGGTTCCTGGTGCTGCAGTGGGCTGTAAACTCTGCAAAGGCTCTTTCTGCCCTCAGCTGCTGAGGGGCTGTGTTGTCAATCATAACATTAATTATAACCAATTCCACTGCCTTTAGTTTTTGATAAATGTATTCAATTGCAAACTCTGCTTATCACGTGTGAGCCTCCATTCTCAGGCCCACATTTTTTACAAATATGAGACTTTTGGCTCCTGGTTTCCTTTGATGCTGATGGCTCAGGGTCAGCAAACCCCGCAGGTGCTTGTTTGCCTGGGAACGAGTTTGGGGCTTATCTGGGGAGGGAGGCTGAGCTCCGGGGGTGCAGGGGGTGACTGCTGTGTGTGGCTCCTTGCAGGATCCAGCAGGCAGCTCGGGAGGCCCAGCTGCTGGCCCTGAGCTGCCTGGGGGTCCCCTCGGTGGCTGCAGCCTGCGTGTGCTTCCTGGAGCTGCTGGGGCAGGACAGCCTGGGGCTGCGCGTGGAGCTCAGGGCTGCCAGCCTGCTCTGCAGCCACGGCACCTGCAGGGACTCCCTGGGTAAGGCTCTGCTGGTCTGCCTGGGACAGCTGCTCTGGGCGCTTGGGAAGGGAGGGGGGTGCAGAGGGGCTGCCCGGGGCTCAGCAGTGCACTGGAAGCATGCTAGAACTGTGTTGTTCTTTTGTCCCTGTTTCTTTACTAATTTTGAAAGGTGCATTTTGATCCTGTAGTGCCAAATAAGACAGGAGGACTGATATAGCCTGTATCAGGATCTAACAGACACTGTCCAGCAGCTGCCTGAGACTGATATTAGTGAGGTTCAGTTGTAATAACATTACAGAGAGTTAAACAAAGTCCATTGCCAAATCTCCTTTCTCCTTCCTATCACATACCTGCAGGGAGATCAGGTGTTCAAAGCTGTAGGGAAATTAAGTTTATCCTAGAAATAACTTGAGAAAGTTGAATTTCTAACTCCAGGGCTTTCCCAGCTAGGAAGCTACTCCTGAAAATGCTGCCCCGGCTCTGACCCCAATAGCACCTGAGGAATGTGTTCTTTTAAACAGTTGAGAAGCTAACAAAGCTGGCTGATGGTGAAAAGGCAGCAGCAGCAGCACTTCTGACCTCCTTGGAAGAGGCCTTCTGGGATGCCATTGAGCAGCAGGGCATAAAGAGGTGAGAGCAGCCTGGTTGAGGGGTTACCTGGGACATGGAGGCTGAGCACTGCCTTCTGTGGTCTGCAATGCCAAGAGGGCAGCACAGGACAGTGGCCTGGCTGCTGTGCCCCCTGGCATGCCCTGAAGGGTCACTTCTGGCCTGAGCATCTGCTGCAGATGGTGCAGCTCTCTCAATTCTGTGCAGGACGTCCAGTGACTGCAGGAGGCAGTGGTCCTTGGTCATGCAGTTCTGCAAGCTGCATGGCCTGCAGCTGAGCACGTCCTTCCTGAGGGAATGTGCCAGATCCAACGAGTGGCTGCAGTTCCTGATCCAGACCCAGCTCCACGGCCACCAGCCAGCCCAGGTGAGCTCCTGTGCACCAAACTGGGGCTTGGGGCAAGAGAATGTCCCAGTGTGGAGACAGCAGGGGCCTGACCAGCTCCTGGGTTTTGGTTCTCTTGGGATGTCCATACCCTGGGACTGTGGTAGCCCTTCCCTTGCAGCCACACTTGTAAATTTAATTTAAACTCAAGTAGTTACTGCTTTTTTTTAATTGGAGAGTTGCCAGATGTTCAGTGTAAGTTATAATAAAGCCACTCATCTTTCCTTTCAAAACTCAAATTGATTTTTTTGTAAAGATACTTAAACTTTTGAGAATCCAAATTTTCCACCTTTGATTTTGAATGTGATTTAAAAATGAATAAAACCCTCCAATAAAAGCAATTGGGAAAATTCATGTGAGGAAGCTAAGTGGGAGATCCAGGTGAGATGGTGCTTAGCAGGCCCAGGATTTTAACTTGGATCTCCTTGTTGTTTTGAAGAATCTGTAACTCCACAAAAGCACCTGAGTAGACCCTTTTAATGCTCTGTTGCTGCAATAAAAGAGAGAACAGAGCCGAGGCTCCCTAGGAGACGTTTGAGCTTTGAGAAAAGGATGAGCTGTTATTAGAATAATTCACACCTACAGAACCCTTTTTCCTCTCTGGGTCTCCAGAGCTGTTCTCAGAACTGCGTTTGGGGGGTGTTTTGTCTGTGTGTGTGCAGAGCTCCCCTCGTGCCCTCGGGCCTCACGAGGCTCTGGTGCTGTCTCCCCACAGGTCCTTGCCCTGCTGCAGGAGTTCCCTGCCGTGCTGCAGGATCACCTGCAGCTGGCCCTGGGCAGGCTGCTGCCTGCTGAGGCGGGTGCTGCTGGCAGGGCCCGTGCAGGGAGCCTGTTCCACACGCTGCTGCAGTGCCAGGGCCAGCCCAGCCCCTGCTGGTTCCTGCTGGCTGAAGGGCTCCGGGCACACAGCCCCATCCTCAGCGTGCTGGCAGCCTGCTGCCCCGTGAGTGCATTTCCCTTGCTTTGGGGGGTGCCTGGGCACAGTCCTCAGCCACAGGGCTGCTCTGCACTGGGGTACAGCTGCTGTGGTGTTGCTGTGGTGCCCCCTTCCACCAGGGGAGGTGTAAGCCCTTCCTGTGGGCATTTCCAGGACGCCAACCTCATCTCCTGCCTCTGTGTTTGGATCATCACTTCTGTGGATGGTGCCACCAGGGCTGAGGCCACTGCCCACACCCGGGCAGAGAGTCCCCAGTGGGACCTGCAGGACCTTGCTGTCATCTGGAAAGTCTTCTTGAGGAAGAAGAAGAGTAAAACACTTCTGAATGGCTTCCAGCTCTTCTTAAAGGTGAGGGGATGTGGTTTCAGGGGTGTGTTTGATGTGTCTCAGCTTCTGGGCCTGTAAATCCCCCTCTGCCTTCCTTTGTGCCAAGGATAACCTGGCTGTCCACTGAAATTCCCAGTCAAAGTGGAAGTTCTTCCAATTATCACAGATTTTTAGATCCCACATCGACCTTGCATGCAATTTTAATAAATTAAAACTTCATTGTTCTGCTGGTGAGGGAGACAAATTCTACATTGATTGAATGAAATAATAGATGATTTTTTAAAGCATGATTTATTGAGGCACTTTTGGGAATTTTTTATCATCTGGTTTTGTGTCTTAAAGGATTCCCCTTTGCTGCACATCCTGGAGATGTATGAGCTGTGCATGAACTGTAAGAAGTACAACGAAGCTAAAACCAAACTGGAGAAATTTCAGGAAAGCCTCACAAATGTAAGGAAATCAATTTTCTGTAAATGCCATTGCTGGGATTGGGCAGCTGGGCCAAGAGGAGCAGTGTGTGAAAACACTCTGTCTCTCAGTGCAGATGCTTTGACAAGTCTTTGTTTCCCTCCCAGTTTCTGGTCCCTGCTAACTGACATTATTCCCTGTCATTGATGGTTTTCCTTGCTGGATGTTGGGCTCAGGCAGCTCAGCCCTTCCCAGCAGTGTCAGGGCTGTTTGTTTAAGAATTAATTCTGCCTGGCCCCTGCTGACCCTGCTGAGCTCTCCCCCTGCCCCTGGCTCTCAGCAGTGTCTGGTGCTCCCCTGCTGTGGCATGTCCCAGCTCAGGGCTGGCAGCTCCCTGTTCCCTCAGGAGGGACACAGCTGCTGCACCTTCCATTCCCTGCCAGAAGCCCAGGACAGGGAGCCCTGAGCCCCAAGGCCTTGTTTCCCACAGCTGGGGGCTGCAGGGGGAGCAGCCCCCGAGGTGCCGCTGCCGTGGCTGCGCTCGCAGGCGCTCTTCCTCCTGGAGCTGATGCTGCAGCAGTGCCACACTGACTACGAGCTGGGCAGGCTCCTGCAGCTCCTGGCTGCAGCAGAGAGCCTGCTGCTGGACGGTGAGGACAGCTGGATCCCAGCTCCCGGCAGGGCTGGCTCCTGAGGGAGGCTCAGCCTCCCCCGGCCTTCAGCCCCAGCTGCGCTGAGCTTCGTTCTCTCTGGCAGGCCCCCACCTGAGGAGGCTCTGTGCCCTCAGTGAGGCCCTGAGGGGCTCCTCCATCTCCATCAGCCGCTCCATCCTCACCTGCTGCAGCCTGGAGGCCTTCCAGAGGGAGTGCAGCTCCATCCTGGAGCAGCTGCAGGACAAGGGCATGTTCAGCCTGGCTCGGGAGGTGGCAGCCCTGGCTCAGCTGCCCGTGGACAGCGTGGTCACACACGAGGTACAGTGCACTTGGTGACAGTCACCTCTTCCTGCTGCTGCCAGGACTCAGCATGCAACTTCTCAGCCTTCCTGAAACATCAATTTTTTTGTTAAAGGATTTTTTATTTTAAATGCAAGTGCACCCAACACACAGGCTGTAAGTGCTGAGCTGCAGAGTACAGGACAGCTGTCCTCATTCTCCTCCTGGTTTCATTTGTATGCAATCAGTTCTATTTGGGGAGAAAGATAGATGGGTTTGTCCATCAGGGGGTGGAATGACATGATCTTTAAGGTCCCTTCCAACCCAAACCAGTTCTGTGACTTGTTGCATATTGGGGCACTTCCTTAAATCCAGTGTTTCAGTGCTGGCCATCCTGTGTGAGCTGGAGTTTTCTTTCTTGGAAAGATAATTGTGATAAACCTCTGTGTATTCCACAGGTTCTGAGGGATCTACAACATTTAAGAGACTCTGGACAGTGGCATCAGAGCCAGACACGAGCTGACTTCTGGAAGAAGTGCAACGACACCTTCAGCAGACATTCCATCTGCAGCCGGGCCGCAGCGGCGTTCTTCCTGCAGCAGGCCGACAGCGCCTGGGACTGCTGCGGGCCGGGCACGGCGAGCAGCACCCTGGAGAGGCAGCTGCTGCTCACCCTGGCTGGCCACTGGCTGGCCCAGCAGCCCGAGGTGCCCGTGCAGGAGCTGCAGGAGCTGGAAAAGCAGATCTGGCTGTGCCGCGTGGCCGAGCGAGCGCTGCTGCCCGCGGGCTCGGCGCCGTGCCCCGCGGCCCTGTGCTTCAGCAGGCTGGCCCAGCAGCTGTCCTTCGCCAGGCTGCCAGCCCTGGAGGCGGCCGGGCAGGGCGGGCTGGCCCAGCAGCTGTCCTGTGCCAGGCTGCCAGCCCAGGAGCCGGCACTGACGGCCGCGGAGCGCGCGGCGCTGGGCGCGCTGCTCGGGGCCCTGCTGGACCAGGGCGGCGTGCACGAGGCTGCCCGAGTGTGCCACTACTTCCAGCTGTGGCAGCGGGACGTGGCGCTGGTGCTGCTGTGCAGAGCCCTGGCCTTGGGCGAGGCCGGGCTGGAGCAGCCCGAGGTGCGGGCCCTGCTGAGCGAGGCCGGCGCAGCCCCCGCCCGTGAGTGACTCTGAGCTCTCCCCTCCTCTGCACCTCCCCTGGCTCTGCTCTAACAGCTCCTCCCGGCTTCTCTCCCTGCTGCAGAAATGCTTGTCTGAAAGGAGTTTCTGGCCGTGCCCTGCGCGTGTCCCTGTGTGCCCCAGGCAGGGCTCTGTGTGCAGGTTCCATCAATCCTGAACCTTCACTTGTCATAGCTCTCAGTTCTGGCCCAGTAAAGCAGCTCCGGGCTTTATCCCTAGGGAGTTTGTGGCCGTGCCCTGCGCGTGTCCCTGTGTGCCCCAGGCAGGGCTCTGTGTGCAGGTTCCATCAATCCTGAACCTTCACTTGTCATAGCTCTCAGTTCTAGTAAAGCAGCTCCGGGCTTTATCCCACTTCCTGCTTTTAGAAAACACTCCACTAACTTTTTTCTGTAGCTGAAGCAAGGAAATTCTTTAATTAATACGTTTGTGGCCGTGCCCTGCGCGTGTCCCTGTGTGCCCCAGGCAGGGCTCTGTGTGCAGGTTCCATCAATCCTGAACCTTCACTTGTCATAGCTCTCAGTTCTGGCCCAGTAAAGCAGCTCCGGGCTTTATCCCTCTTCCTGCTTTTAGAAAACACTCCACTAACTTTTTTTCTATAGCTGAAGCAAGGAAGTGCTTTAATTAGTCTATTTTTCTGACTCCTTTGTGCATTATGAAGGGTTTGGTGTTTCTTGTCTAGTAGCAAGGCTAAGGCTGAGAATGTTTATCTGTAAAGTTCTCTGCATGTCTGTGAAGTGTGAGTGAGCAACTTTCAGCTGGAACATCCCTTACTAATACTGATGTGTAAAGCTGAATAGACACAGAAGAGCATAAATGAATCCCAACCCATCAGGAAGGCTGCAGAGCCCTCACTTAATCTTTTGCTTAGAAATTTGATATCTAAGATATTATTGAGGATATTTATGTTCTGTTACTTTGTTTGGACCCTGAAAGAAATATTTAAAAAATCACAGGTGCCAGGAGCTCAGTTTTCAAAGTCTGAGGAGGTGTTACAGAATTGTTGCAGGTTTTGGGAGCCTTGCCCAGGTGTGAGGGAGTTGTCTGCCTTTGTGAGATAGGAACTGATGTTTTTTTGTTCCCAGCATCCAGCCTGGAGGACTGGACCCCTCTGGGGGGTGAGGATGATGCTGTGGTGGCAGCGCTGAAGGCCCTGGCAGAGGAATGTGTCCATGGCAGGGGCTACTGCAGGCAGGTGCTGTGCCTCTACGAGCTCTCCAAGGTAAGGCCGGGGCCTGGGCCAGCCCTGCTGGGGCTGGGGAGGGCAGGGAGGGGGGAAGGTCTCTGCAGGTGCCTTCAAGGAGCTGCAGAGGGTGGAATTCCAGCCCTTTGTGTGGGAGAAGGCCAGACATGAGGTGCTGAGCTGAGCTTGAGCACAGCTGTGCAATTGCAGCTCCAGGTTGTGCAGTCCCATCCTCTCAGGCTGTTGTCCTCCATTCCCTGTTGTTTGTACTTTTTGGGCCTAAAACTGCAGTGGTGTCCTTGGTTCTGGGGCTGGAAGAGGATTGTTCTGTGTGACTGAGCTGTGGGGAGAGCTGCTGGCACTTTATTTGGAGTTCAGTTATACAGAATGTGGAAAATAGGAAAGCTCAGACTGCAGGCATCACCCGGGGTTAAGGGGACGTGCTGTGGGTCATCAAAACTGTGATGGGTTGGGGTGCTGCTCCTTTGGGGGTGCTGTGGGTCAGGGATGCTCTGATGGCTTTATTGAGTGCCCCCACAGGAACTGGGCTGCTCTTTGGGCAGTGTCATGGGTCAGGGATGCTCTGATGGGTTTTTGGGTGCTCCCCACAGGAACTGGGCTGCTCCTTCGGGGTTGCCGTGGGTCAGGGATGCTCTGATGGGTTTGGGTGCTTCTCCTTTGGGGGCTGTCATGGCTCAGGGATGCTCTGATGGGTTTGGGCATTGCTCCTTCAGGGTTGCCGTGGCTCAGGGATGCTCTGATGGGTTTGGGTGCTGCTCCTTCGGGGTTGCCGTGGGTCAGGGATGCTCTGATGGGTTGGGGTGCTCCTCCTTTGGGGCTGCCATGGGTCAGGGATGCTCTGAGGGGTTTGGGTATTGCTCCTTCAGGGTTGCCGTGGGTCAGGGATGCTCTGATGGCTTTATTGGGTGCCCCCACAGGAACTGGGCTGCTCTTTGGGCAGTGTCAGGGATGCTCTGATGGCTTTATTGGGTGCTCCCCACAGGAACTGGGCTGCTCCTTCGGGGAGGTGGCGGCGCGGGAGCCGCGGGAGGTGCTGGGGGCCATCCTGGCGCGGCGGGGCCCCGAGCGCGGCCGCAGGGCCCAGGCCTTCATCGCCTGCCAGGGGCTGCCCCCTGACACCGTGGCACCGCTGCTGGCACAGCAGATCACCCAGGAGCTGCTGGCCTCGGCACAGGGAAGAGGTGGGCACGGGCTGCCTGTGTGCTGGGGGTGGTGTGTGCACGGGGACGGGGAACCTGTGCTGGGGCACAGGAACAGGGACACACCTGGGCTGTGCTGGGGCACAGGGACACACCTGGGCTGTGCTGGGGTTTGTTCTCTGCCCAGGGAAAAGGGGACAGGCCAGGTTTGGTCTCTGGGGGGATTAAAGCAGCCCCTGCACTCAGTCCCTGAGGGCTCAGCACACCCAGGGGTGTGTGGGCAGCTCTGCTCTGTGAGCATTGTCTGCCTTACGTAAAGTTCTGTACAAATGTTCATTTGTAATTATTCCTGTGTCCAGTGTGGTGTTGCAGTAGTTAAGGTTGTATTTTTGTGGACATATATTTAATTTTTTTTAAAGGATTTTTAGCCTTGGTCTTTGCTGCCCCACATCATCTGACTTAGGAATATCATGTGCATTTCTCTTTGTAAAGCGTGACAAAAGTTCTCCCTTACCTTTTTTCCTTTGGGAAATGAGGGGCAGCTGGATGGTTGTCCAGTAGGATTTTGTTGGGTTGAACTGGCAAAAATGTATTTTCTGATTGTTAAATTTAAGCAATAACACCCAAAGTGTCTCTAGGATTGTAGTCCCAAGTCCTCAGTCAGTCTGGATGGTGTCAGATTGGTTTGTTTGGGGTTTGTTAATTAATGATAAAGAATAATAGGAGTTCTCTCCTGCACAGTTAGCAGTGGTGACAGGATTCTCTCTCTGGCCACAGGGCAGAAGCAGGCTTCGAACCCTGCAGTGGAGAGCCAGGAGCTGCTGCAGCTTGCCAAGCTGTGCCAGGATCACACCTTGGTTGGGATGAAGTTGCTGGATAAAATCTCCTCTGTGCCCCGTGGGGAGCTGTCGTGCAGTGAGTAAATGGAAACCCTGCCTGGTGCAACCTGTGTGTAACTAACACTGTTGGCCCAAACTCACAGCTCAAAGGGCAGGCTCTGCTGCTGTCTCAAATTTGATATTCAACTAGTAGGGCTGAGGATGTGCACAGTAGATAGGGGTGTTGCTTGAGGGTTTATTTTCCAAACAAAATTCAGATTTTTGTGCTAAGCAAGAGGTGGGAAATGCAGCCAGGGAGTGACCTGGGCTGTCGTGGTGGTTTGTTACAGAAGGGGCATTGTGACTTTGTTCTTGCTCACCACAGTTAGAAACTGAATGTTTCCAAGCAGTGCAGAACTCGTGCCCTCCCTTTTCCAAGTGCAGGCTGGCAGGCAGTGCAGTGATGATGTGTTACACATTTGTCAGCCGTGGCTGGAGGCTCTGTGCTTGTGTGTGTTGTGTTTTCTGGAGAGAGGCAGTCATTCACTTCCTCAGCCCTTGGACTGAAGCACCAGCATTGTTCTGCTCCTCAGTTACAGAGCTGCTGATCCTGGCCCACAGCTGCTTCAGCCTGACGTGCCACATGGAGGGGATCACACGAGTGCTGCAGGCAGCTCGGCTGCTCACCGAGGAGCACCTGGCCCCCCGCGAGGAGTACGGGCTGCTGGTGGGTGCCCCGGGCCAGGGGCTGTCCCAGGGCTGGCAGGGGCTGTCCCAGGGCTGTCCCAGGGCTGGCAGGGGCTGTCCCTGGGCTGTCCCAGGGCTGTTCTGGGCTGTCCCAGGGCTGTCCCAGGGCTGGCAGGGGCTGTCCCAGGGCTGTCCCAGGGCTGTTCTGGGCTGTCCCAGGGCTGGCAGGGGCTGTCCAGGGCTGTCCCAGGGCTGGCTGTGCCTGTCCTGGCTGTGCCTGCCCAGTGGTGATTCAGCTGCTGGGGAAACGTGCTGCTCTGTGGCACTGGGCATCTTTTAATTGCTGCCTTGAAGGATCTCCTGCAGCCTGGGAATGGTGTCAGTGCTGAGAGCTTCCCTGCCTGTTTTTCTGAGATAAAACGATGCCCTTTGAGCTCACTGTGGGACAGCTGCAGCTTGAGTTGTGCTGCAGGTTGAGGAGTGCCCCATGGCTCCAGGGGAACACGTGCAGCCAGCAGTGCCCGGTGGGCACGGCTGCCCTGGCAGGGGGTTGTTGCTCTTGCCTGGAGCTGCTGAGGTGCCCTGGTGTCCCCTGGTGTCCCCAGGTGCGCCTGCTGACGGGCATTGGCAGGTACAATGAGATGACCTACATCTTCGAGCTGCTGCACCAGAAACACTACTTCGAGGTGCTCATGAGGAAGAACCTGGACCCGGTATGTGGGGACAAATGGGAATTGTGTGGCTCATCAGGAATTTACACCCAGTTTGCACAGGGTGAAATTGTCTGGGCATTTTAGTTCCTGAGTAAAATTTGCTTCCTGAATCGGGAGTCAGGGTTCATAGAAATAAATTAATGCTGGGGTTTTTTCTTATTTTAGTTGAATAATTTTTAACTTATTAGTTCAGGGCTACAATGAGAGCAGCGTTGAAACTTAAACTTTGCATTGTCAGAGTTTTCCCATCCTGCTTTGCTTTTATTTGCAGTTGAAGTTTCATGGGGGTTTTAAAAATCACAGGTACTCATACTTTTTTTGAAGTGAGCCATAAAGAAGTGTCACCCGTTGACATTTGTATGGAAGGAAGCACACAGGTGCTGGATTTTCATCCCAGCTGAGCGCGGCTGTGGGGCTGCGGTTGGGTTTGGGGTGCAGCGGTCACTTGGGGGACAGGGTGCCCTGTGGGTGCCGGGGTGCCCCGGGCCGTGCTCAGGGTGCCCTGTGGGTGCCCCCGGCCGTGCTCAGGGTGCCCTCCTGCCCAGAGCGGGACGCTGAAGGCGGCGCTGCTGGACTACACCAAGCGCTGCCGGCCCGGCGACAGCGAGAAGCACAACATGATCGCGCTGTGCTTCAGCATGTGCAGGGAGATCGGCCAGAACCACGAGGCTGCCGCCTGCACCCAGCTCAAACTCATCGACTGCCGGCCCTGGGGTGAGTGGGGAAGGACGGGGAGGCTCCTGGGTCCTGGAGCAGCCTGGAGCTGCCGCTGCCTGCGGGGGCTCCTGCCCTGAGTGGCTCCCCGGGTTTCTAGAGGGCTCTTCCTGATGTAATGTTCCCGTGGAGCAGGTACAGACACTGCCCAGTTCCCCTCAGCCCACAGCGTGTGACAGTGGCCTTGCAGGGCTCTGTGCAGTGCTGGGGTTGTGTCTGTGAGTGGCACCCACGGGGTGAGCTCTGCAGCCAGCGCTGAGAGAGCAGCGACACAGGAGCTGTGCCAGGGGATTTCTGAGTGAGACTGGCAGTGGTCAGTGCTGGGATCTGCCACAAATGTGTGCTGGGGGTTTCTTTCCAGCCTCCCGTCACTGGACCAGGCTCCAGCAAAGCTTTGGTCCATTAACTGAACAGCAGGGAGTGTGTTCCTTCCTGCTTTTTTAATACATCAATTTTGGTTTAGTTTGTTCGTGCTTTATGAGACAACACCAGGGACAGACTTGGCACTGGAAGGGAGTTTTGTAACTTACTTTGTCACCTTTATAAATAATTGTTGTTCCTTTTTTTCCTGCTTCAGAGGAGTCTCTTCAGGA
The DNA here is from genome assembly GCF_014805655.1 of Passer montanus. Classification (NCBI taxonomy): domain Eukaryota; kingdom Metazoa; phylum Chordata; class Aves; order Passeriformes; family Passeridae; genus Passer; species Passer montanus. The sequence goes on from NW_024369929.1 coordinate 17,536,811, forward strand.
TGTTCCAAATTTAAAGAAGCTGCTGCTGAAAGCTGTGACTCTCTTCATTGATGCAGCAGAAAGTTACTCCAAGGTAAAGTGAGATGGAATGGAATGATTTGGGGAGCCCATGAGGAGTGGGCTGGGCTGGGGGAACACACCGAGCTGCCCTGGGAAGGTGCAGGGCCCAGTGCAGAAGGGATCTGTGTCTGCAGCCCAGTGGCACAAGCAGCATGGCTGTGTCTGAGTGTGCTGTGCTGGCCCCTGCTCGGGCTTTAACAAACCCTGGGTTACAGGGGTGTTCCCCACTGTCAGGGCAGGGACCATGAGCTTAATGAGCAAGGATAGAACAATTACAGTATTTAAACCCAAGCGTAATTATGGTGGAAGTATTTGTGGGAATGAAGCTTTGTTTAACGCCCGTGAATACGGTGAATGTGAAGCAGAGCTCTGTCACTGCTCAGTCACCTCAGAGCTCTCAGGGGTGTTGCCTGGCTGCCCTGAAGCTCTCAGCTGCTCTGTTGCAGGACTCGTGTGTGCGGCAGGCGCTGCGCTGCCGCCGCCAGACGCGGCTCATCACGCTCCAGCTGCACTTCCTGGGCTCGGGCCAGAGCACCAGGATCATCAACCTGGGCAGGCAGGACCTGCCAGGAGCCATCCTGGCCTTGCCCCGCTTCTACCAGGTGAGCTGGGCTCCCTCGGGCTCCTCCTGTTGGGAACGACTTGGGCACTGCAGTGCCTGGGCACTCAGCTCCTCCTCCTGGCCTCAGAGCCTGTGGCTGTTACCTCGACCTTATATCCCGTGGGATGGAGGGACAGGACACAGGAATGGCTTCCTGAGGGGTTGGGTGGGATATTGGGAAGGAATTGTTCCTGGCAGGGTGGGCAGGCCCTGGCACAGGGTGCCCAGAGCAGCTGTGGCTGCCCCTGGATCCCTGGCAGTGGTCAAGGCCAGGCTGGATGAGGCTTGGGGTGGTCTGGGATGGTGGAAATTGTCCTTCTTTAGGGGCTGAGGAGGCTTGTTCACAGTGCTTTGTTACCCTGTATTTCTCAGCTGCTCTAAGAACAGCAGCAAGGGCTGGGTCAAACAGAAGATCCCCAGTACCGAGTTCCCAGTGTGGAGTGTTCTGTGCAGAGCTCTCTGTGTGGAATGCTCTGTGCAGAGTTCTCAGTGTGGAAAGTTCTGTGCAGAACTCCCAGTGTGGAACGTTCCGTGCAGAGTTCCCAGTGTGGAATGCTCTGTGCAGAGCTCCCAGTGTGGAATGTTCTGTGCCATGCCCCCTCCCTGTTCTGTCTCCCTGCAGGCAGCCATCGTGGCCGAGGCCTACGAGTTCCTGCCGGACTGGGCTGAGGTTCTGTTCCAGCAGGTGATCACCAGGGGGGACTTTGTGTACCTGGAGGAGTTCCGGCAGCAGCGGCCGCTGCGGCCCGGCCTGTTCGAGGAGGTGGCCAAGAAGTGAGTGAGGTTCTGCAGCTTCTCCTGCTCAGGGCCCCTCAGAGGGGCAGCAGGAAAGGGTTAACTGTTCAACCTGTTACGGGGATTTGAGATAGAATTCCAGGATGGTTTGGGTGGGAAGGCACCTTAAATCCCATCCAGTGCCACCCCTGCCATGGCAGGGACACCTCCCACTGTCCCAGGCTGCTCCAATCCCTGTCCACTGCCAGGGATCCAGGACAGCCACAGCTGCTCTGGGCACCTGTGCCAGGGCCTGCCCACCCTCCCAGGGAAGGATTTGTTGGTAGGCTTGATTCCTGGCACAGCAGGGAAGTCACTGATCCAGCCTTGTCCTTGAGCTGGACAAGGAGGGAGCTCGGGGCTGGGCAGAGCAAATCCTTAAAATGAATCAGAGCACATAAACAACCAGGAGATTCAAGTGTAGGTGCTGAGTACAAGCTCTTGTTGAAATGTCATTCCTGCAGGCCCAGAGCAGGAGTCTCAGGGGCCTGGGGAGCCTGTGTGTCTCAGCTGCATGTGCAATTGTTGCAGGGTCAAACAGCACCCGCCTGCTGATGCTGCCCTGAGGAACCTGAAGCGGTTCCTCACCCACTGTGAGGACATCTACACCTACTACAGGCTGGCCTACGACCACAAGTTCTATGACGTGGTGAACTCGCTGCTGAAGGACCCTCAGACTGGCTGCTGCCTCAACGACCTCCTAGCCAACTGAATTCCAGCTGAATTCCAGCCCAGGCTGCAGGGTCACTGCTGATTTACACAGATTTTATCAATGGCCTGCTCACAGGGCTCTGCTGCTCTGTAAAAATTACTCCAGAAAGCTGCACAAGGTTGTAAGTAGTTATATGCTGACTGTGTTAACCTAAAATTGTGTTTTGTATAATAAATCTTACTGTTTATAAATTACTTGAGTCACCAGCAAACACTGACTGGCCCATGTGGGGTTGAAGCAGAGATCCAGCAGCCCTTTAAATTAGGGGCATGAGGGAGGGAGCAGCCCAGGAATTGTATCCAAAGAGGCTGGAACAGGTTTGCAGAATGTCCAGGCAGGGGGTAGAATAGGCTGAATCAGTGCACATTTCAGGTACCCCGTAGAATAATGTCTTCTTTGAGTCCAGTCTGATTTCTAAAATCTTGTACAGCCTTAAACAGTCCATTCCTAATTCTGCTGTCTTGGAGTAAAAGAAATAAGCAAGTGTAAATGTATTTTTACAGTTACTAAATACAAATTCCTTTCCGGGCACACTCCCAGCACAGCTCAGCTTTGCATCTCTCCCTCTTGAGGTATTTCTCCTGTCAGGCCCCAAAAAGAACTCTGCTCCAAGGCCAGCCTGGTGAAGTCCTCAATAGTGATTTTTATTAAATTAGTTGCTTTATAAAACATTGCAGATGTTGTAATTGTTAACATAACAATTTGCCCAACTGTAGGAACTGCTGCAGTTTGCTAAGCAAGTTTGGTTTTTAATGAAAGAAAACGGCCGAGTCGTGAGAGACCCACCACAACCCAGGAGAGCCCCAAGGAAGTTGTGTGGCTTGGTTTTTTTCTTTTACACTTAACCCCTTAATTAACTGTTAAAGAACACCCAACCCAGACAGCTGCATTAGTAGAAATTTAAATGAATGGAACTAAATAAACTTCATCCTTGAGACACAAGTGGGCTTTGCCTTGCTCTGCTCCACCAGGTGCTGTTCAGGTGTCAGGCTCTGGAGCAGTGGCTGTCCCAAGGGACAGGCTCCCAGGTGCAGTATTCCACACTGAAGTTAGCAGTTCCCTTCCCAAAATACTGAAATCCTCAAGCTCTAACTCAAGACAAAGCGACTGGAACTCTACGTGCACACCCTGCCCTTGCTGCAAACTGCTCTTGCTCAGCCCTGGCCCTGGAGCAGGGACAGTTAAGGCCATGTCATGGAGCTGTGCTGGTTATAATCCTTCACCTTGTTCCAATTCCTTCCCAATTTAGTGGCTGTTGCTGTGAGTAGCAGCAGTGCCCATTATCAGAATTTTGGGTTTTTAACTGCAATTTCCAGACCTTTTCCCTTCTACCCCGCCCGGAGCTTCTGCCCGGACCCGGCACCTCCAGCCCCCAGCACACAGATACTGCAATTCTGATTGTAGCATTTGGCAGAATTTAGAGGAAGAAAGGTTGTGCTACATGTTTAAGGGATTATGGGCAACAGAAAGACAACAGAAGGGAGATAAATGTCACATGAAGTCTTCAAAGTCTTGTACGTACTCGCCGTCGTAGCCGCCGTAGTCAGCCAGGTCGTCTTTCATCGTCGCCTTCAGCCCCCCGCCAGGCACAACACCTTTTTTCTTCTTTTTGGCTTTATTCTGTGCCAAGAGGACCAGGGTGGTTACTGGACAGGCCCAGAGCTCTGTCGTTACCCCAGCCAGGCTCAGCCCAGTGGCACTGAGCAGCCACAGCCCCTGCACTGAGCGTGGCAATGCCGAAGGTTTCCACCCCACGCATTGTCTCTTCCTCGGAAAGCTGTGACAGTTCCAGGTGTCCCCAGCTCCCTGCACCACAGTCCTGCCCCCCCTTCTGCCTTTCATCCTATTTCCCCTGGACTCTCAACAAGTAGCTAATAAATGCAGGGGAGCCCCAAGCAGGGGCTGTGATCCCTGAGGAACAGCCCCAGCCTTACCTTCTCTTGTTTTTGTTTTTCACTGCATAATACTGTCAGAGTGTTTGTGATCTTTTTCAAATCATCCACCTCCACTGCATCAGGGAAGAAAAAGGAGAAGAAAAAAAAAAAGAGATTCCTTATCAATGTTGTTCTTATAAGGCAGTTAAGTAACATCCACAGTCTCTAAAACTAGAAATAAGCATTAGTGTAACTATGGGCAATTACTTGATTTAAATCAGCAGAACACAGAGTGGGTGGTTCTGGTCCTTACAATCCCAACAAGGATTCCAGCTGGTTCCTTGGAAGCCTGAACCTTGTAGAAGGTAAAATTTGCAAATAAAGTTACTGAACACAACAGTCTTTCTGAGAGATTTGAACAGTAAAATATGGTCTCAGTAAAATACATAAAATGTATCAAAAGGAGCACTGGATTAACAATAAATTATTATGTTTATCAGTTAATGGTGCAAGAGGTGGGAGTCCCTCCTGTTAGGAGCTCTGGAATCCCTTGGATGGAAGCTGCCAGCTGGGGTGATGGATGTACCCAGCTCCTCCTGGGATCGAGTTACCCCTCACTGAAGGACAACTGGGTACAGGACAGGGAACCATCCCAGCCACTGCTCCAGCCACCCGGGCACTGGGAAAAGGAGTTTAAATTACTTCATCTCTGTATAGTTACATGCTGAATTCCAGAACAGTTAATCTGCAGTTCCAGAATTACATGAACTCAGTTTTGTAATAGCTTCCCTCCAAATGAGGTACTCAAATTATCTGCCTCAGAGAATTTACTCTTATTATTATTATTCTAGAAATGGCTTCAAGAAAAACATGCAGGGTTTAGATCAGCATAAAAATTAACACCTTTTAGAGAACCGTCTCTAACCAACATGCAGAAAGAGCACTCCTGCACGAGGAGAGGATCCTTGGTGGAGTTTGTGGGAATGGAATCAGGTCAGTGCTTCATTAGTACAAACTAACAGAGCAACCCCCTCTGAGCACTAGCACAGCACGTTTTCCACTCAGCTGCAGGCCAGCCCTGGCAGCAGAGCTGGGCTGTCTGCACTTACAGGAAATGCAGACGTCCCGCAGCAGCGCTTCCAGAAAGCCGGCGTAATGTAAGGACTTCTCGTACTGTGTGATCTTCTCCTTGAGCAGCTTCCCAAATTCCGTGAAGTCGTCTTTGGAAGAGGGGTTCATGGCATCTATTCCACAAGTGCTATTTACACCTGCAGGGACAGGCAGGGCTGTTACAGAGACATCAGCTGTGAGCCCCAAAAGGGGAGCTGGCTCCCACCTCCCTGAGCTCTGCTCCCCTCAGCCAGGGCCCATCCCCAGCCTCACAGGAAGGAAGTTTGACCCCCTCTGAGCACTAGCACAGCACGTTTTCCACTCAGCTGCAGGCCAGCCCTGGCAGCAGAGCTGGGCTGTCTGCACTTACAGGAAATGCAGACGTCCCGCAGCAGCGCTTCCAGAAAGCCGGCGTAATGTAAGGACTTCTCGTACTGTGTGATCTTCTCCTTGAGCAGCTTCCCAAATTCCGTGAAGTCGTCTTTGGAAGAGGGGTTCATGGCATCTATTCCACAAGTGCTATTTACACCTGCAGGGACAGGCAGGGCTGTTACAGAGACATCAGCTGTGAGCCCCAAAAGGGGAGCTGGCTCCCACCTCCCTGAGCTCTTCTCCCCTCAGCCAGGCCCTGTCCCAGCCTCACAGGAAGGAAGTTTACTGCAAAGCTCAATAATTGCACAGGATCCCTGAATGGTGTGGGTTGGAAGGGTTAAAGCCCATCCAGTGCACCCTGGCAGGGCAGGGACACCTTCCACTGTCCCAGGTTGCTCCAAGTCCATCCAACCTGATCTTGGGCACTTCCAGGGATCCAGGGCAGTCACAGCTGCTCTGGGCACTCTGTGCCAGGGCCTGCCCACCCTCACAAGGAACAATTCCTTCCCAATATCCCACCTAACACTGCCCTTTGTCAGTGGAACGCCATTCCCCCTTGTTCTGTCACTCCACACCCTTGCCCAAAAATTTCTGAAGCTGAGTCAACCTCAGTAATTTGACCCAGCTATTCCTGTTCTCTGGACAACCTGCACCAGGAAGCCCCTTTTCCCTCAAATAAACAATTCCTGCCTCAGCCTCCTGAGTGCAGAACTCAGCTGGTTCTTTGCAGCTGTGCACACCCCCCAAGCTCTGTGACAACCTCCCCTGAGCAACGAGCTGAATCATTCACCATAATTAAGGAAACTCTTCCAGTTTGAGGAATGCTGCTGTGCATCAGCATCTTTGCTATTCTTTGTTCTCAGTGCCACAGCTCTGTGTGCTGAGAGCCAAACCCTGCCCATGCTTTGCAGGGTCCCAGGGGTTTATTTATTTCCTGCTGCCTGAACTCACCAAAGGTTTCCTTTGCCAGCTCCAGGTCTGACTCCTCTTGTAACTTCTTTAGCCGTAGTTTGTCTGCCAACTGTTCTTCTGGTGTGAGCTCCTTCTGTTCCTCAGGTGCCTCTAACTGCAGGGAGAGCACACAGGGAGAAGTGGCACGTTAGAGACACGGTGCCTTCTCCAGAGCCACTGCATCACCCACTGCTGCCTCGACTCACATGGAAATCCTGGAACCCACTCCCTGCAGTCTCAATAAATTGTTCATTTCACAAGGAATGGGAAGAAACACCAAACTCCCACTCCTGCCTGTTCCATCACGTGCTGCCCACAAAGAAACTGATCCAACCACTGGTTAAACTATACAGGATTTAAAGCTCCCAGCAGCAGACAGGATCATGTGCAAGACCTAAGTTTGGTTTATCAGATTAATCAAGACCTTTTCAGATCTTGCTCAATCTCTAAAAAACCAAATCAAACCCACCCTGTGAATTTTATGTGACCCAGAAGAAACCAGGAGTTACCCTTTTTTTAAGCTCCTCTTGCTTTTTCTTCTGTAGCTTTTCTTTTTCTTTAATTTTTTCTGCTATTTTCTTTTTTTCTGAAACTTTCGGTTCTGTGAAGGGTGGAATAACAAACACAGCTCTCAGAAGGCTGATGATTTTTCCCCCCACACAACCACAGAAACACTGGAAGGCACCGAGCTCAGCTCCTGGGAGTGAGCAGAGTTAAAGACATTTCTGTTAAAGCCAGCCCAGCCCCGCTCAGGTTTGATCCTCACACCCCAGACACACCAGTGGCTGCTCCCATGCTGATACAGAGACAGGGGTTATCTGAAACTCTCACCTTGTTTTACCTCTGTCTCCTTCACCTCCTCCTCTTCCTCCTCATCATCCCAGTTATCCTGCAAAACAGTGAAGATCTTTTACAGACACCTGTAACCTCTTCCAGAGCCACAAACCCACTGATGTGCTGTCAGAGTGAAGGAGCCATGCGAGCTGTACCTCATGGGTTTTTGGAGCTGTCCTCTCTGGCTGGGGCCAGTTCTTACCATGAAAAAGGCAGATTGGTCAAACAACCAGCTTGTGTCAGTAATTACAACAGCCAGGTCACAAACAGCCACACACCACTGACACAAACAGCACTTTATTCTCATTTCTGGCATTTTGACACACTGAACATCCCTGAGGGATGGATGCAGCACAGCCCCACTGGAAACCCCCAGCCCAGCTGAAACCACGTCAGACCAGCACAGGCTGCTCTCCGGGGCTGGGAAAAGCCTCCCCCAGCTGCAGGGATTTTTGGGAGCCCACAGCAGAGGCAGAGGTGCAGAGCCCCACGCTGCAGCGGGATGTGCTGATCCAAGCAGGGAGACACCGAGTCCCTCCACCAGCTCACCAGGATAATTGGCACCTGCAGGGGACTCGGCTTCCCTTCCACATTCCACAGAGCTGACTTGAATTTGGAGCAGCATTATTTTAGCTCACATCTAATTAACTTTGCTACACCCACTGCTTAAATAGCTCCACTCAGCACTGAGGAGCTGCCTCAGCCCCAGCCTGGCCAGGCTGCGAGTCAGATGCAAACTGCAGAGGAAGGGCAGCCTGGCCATGAGGGATTCATCCACGGCCCTGCGATGGCTGGGAGACTTCAGAGAGAGCACATGGGCAAGGACTCCACACCTGAGATGTGCCCTGACCCCATCCTGCCAGCCAGGCCTGGTTCATAAACCCAGGGAATACCAAATCCTGCCAGCCTGGCCTGGTTTATAAACCCAGGGAATTCCAAATCCTGCCAGCCTGGCCTGGTTTATAAACCCAGGGAATACCAAGTCCTGCCAGCCTGCCTGGTTTATAAACCCAGGGAATTCCAAATCCTGCCAGCCTGCCTGGTTTATAAACCCAGGGAATTCCAAATCCTGCCAGCCAGGCCTGGTTTATAAACCCAGGGAGCTCTCTTGCAGGAAGAGCCAGCTGCCCCAGTGCCTGTCCCTGCAGTGATACAGTAATTCCCAGAGAACACACTCATTCCCCAGTATTTCAACACTGTTTCTGTGTCCTACACTGGCCCAGGGCTCCCGGAGGGGGCAGGCACTGGGCACTGGCTCCCAGCTCTGGGATGGAGCAGGCACTGCCCCGCTCTGGCTGTGCCAGCCCTGAGTCAATAGATGAAAATTCCCTGGCAGCAGGCCTGACTCCTGGGGAACGTGTGCTGGGAGCACTGAGAGGAGTTTTGTTACCAAAGGTGCTAATTTTAAACCCGGGAAGTTGACGTTTCCCAAATTAACAGTTCCTGCAAGTTCATTACCAAAAACCCTCCAAAACACAGATGTGCAGATACAAAGCACACTGTGAGGTGCCTTAGGAAAGCCATGGCCAGAAAACACTTGGGGCTGCCCCTTTAGACCACGTCATCCCTCACGTGGGGATTTCCCCATGTGGGCCCTCGCAGGAGGATCCAGAGCCTGAGCAGGGCCCTTGGGAGCCCGGCAGGAAGGGCAAACCAAAGGAAAATAAACCACAATAAAACTCCTTTCTTTGCTGGATCCTCTCTAGGTGCAGCTCTGGCACTAAACCCACAATTCCTTGGAAATAGTTAAGCAACTGCATCCTTGCTACGTGTAAGATGTAAAATGTCTTCCCACTGCCAGAGGGCAGGGATGGAGGAGATATTGGGAAGGGATTGTTCCCTGGGAGGGTGGGGAGGGGCTGGGATGGAATCCCCAGGGAAGCTGTGGCTGCCCCTGGATCCCTGGAAATGCCCAAGGCCAGGCTGGGATTTAAGGTGCCCTCCAACCCAAACCATTCTGGGATTCCACGTGGGGAATGTCTGCTCCTTTATTAAACAGACAGAGACCCCTCAGGGGTCTCAGAGAGAACCAACCACTCTGGACACACTCCATCCAGCAGGAAAGCGTCTCACTTCTTAAGGCAGGAGGAAAAGCAAATGTCACAGCCTGAGCTACAGGTGTCTGCACACACCTGTCAGTCACACACCCCTGTGCCAGCTCCACACTCACTGCCAGTGCCAGAGCTGCTGTGCACACACCTGTGCTTGTCCTGACACCTGGCACGCTGGGCTGGGGCTGCTACTGGATTTAAGAAGCAAAGTGACACACGGAATCACAGGAATTTGGCAACTTCAGGGTTTTTAAAAGATGAACTACTTTTTCCGTACTGTGTATGGGAATAACTCCACCTGAGCCTCAAGAAAAACTCTGTGTGCTTTTCAGAGGTTTTGGTAACAGTGTCCTCAAAACCAGCCCTGAGTCCTCACCTGCTGTTACAATGTCCCAGGGCCTGAGGAAACAAAAAGGTCTTTTGTAGTTGCCTTATTCCACTGACAGAATCTGGGACGGTTTGGGTCTGCAGGGACCTCAGAGACCCCCAGCTCCAGCCCGTGCCGTGGGCAGGGACAGCTTCCACCAGAGCAGGCTGCCCAGGCTGGCTTTAGAACCCACCTGGCGTGCTCCTTGTGCATTCCCTGCACCCCCAGCACACCCGGTGTGGGCACGGAGGTTTCCGTGGCACCACCAGCCTGCCCAGCAGGAGCACACAGCCCCTGAGGCAGCCCTGCCTGCTGGAGCACCAGCAGTGACCAGCCACACGTTTCATCCCACTGCGGGCAGACCGCGCTGAAACACGGCAAGGTCCCGCCTCGTGGTGTGAGGAAAAGCAGGAAAAGACGTGGAAAACGTGGAAAAGACGTGGGAAAGACGTGGTGGCAGAGCACAGAAGCTTCTGGTCAGCAGCAGAAGCACCGACACAGCACTGCCATCATTAACCCCGTCCCAAGGTCTCGCCAGCGCACCCCGCTCCCGGCCCAGGCCCCGAAGGGGGGACAGCGCCCAGAGCCCGGGCAGCAGCGGAGAGCAGCAGGTGGATCCCCGAGAGCGGGACGCCGCTCCGGCAGGGTCCGACCGGCCCTCCCTGCAGCCCCGGGGCAGGCCCGGCTGCGGGCAGGGCGGCTCGGCTGCTCTGCCGCTGCGGCTGTCACCGTGACCAGCCCGGCCCGGCCCCGGCACCGAGCCCCCGCCCCGGCCGGG